>NC_067409.1:15733219-16036249 GCF_009764475.1 Pristis pectinata | reverse complement strand
ATTGTTGGTTTAGCTTCACTGGAGGGACCACACCAGTTCAGGAAGGCAGCTCACCAGTAACTTCTCAAGGGCAATTGGAAATGGGCAATAAATGCTGGCCTTGCAGGCAACAACAGCGTCCCAGGAGAACACTAAAAATAAAGACAGAGGCAGCTATCGCAGAGGGAGTTCGGGAGACTGTGGAATTTACTATCTGAAGTAGTAATTGAAGCAAGTGCATCACCATTTAAGATAGGTTAGATAGGCAGTTAAAGGAAAGAGGGAAACAGAGATGTGAGCACTCAAGTTTAGAGCTTTTGCTTACATGGAGGCCAAACACAAGCACAGGCTGACTGGGCCAAACAGCCCATGTCTTGCAATTTTTTGCATGACTCTGTATTGTTTACTCATGGCACTCACCGTGAGAAGTTTTTGTACAACAGTGCACTTGGATTTGTTTCTTTTTTAAATGAATGAAGAATAATGAAAATAAGGTCAGGCAAGCCAACGTGAAGAGGACTTAGCAAATAGAAGTATTTTCAGTATTGGGAAGAGTCTCCAGTGATGACTCACACGGCAGTACCTAATTAAAGGCTTCTAATTTAGTCCTATTAAAAGTAAGAGGAATTGTAGGAGACAGAGACAATCTAGGCCAATGTGACCCAAGGTACTTGAGGCAATATACCAAGTAAATTTAGCAAAGAAAAAAAAAATCTCTCAAATCTCTATAATCTGCAATGAATCAATTCCCAATTTGTACTTTTGGCAATAAATCAACCATCTTGTTACTTGAATTAGACTTTTTTGCTACTTAATTATAGAGAGAACAATGAAATGAATGGGGATTTGTGGCTTGTGTGTAATGTTATTTGCAAGGATTCTTTTTAATCAGACCCATTTCAGATTCTTCCTTCTACATTTTAACCTTGCCAAATTAGAATAAATGGATAGGAATCACAGTTTGCTGATCTTTGCCATTTAACAATTGGCAAGCTTTACAAAATGTTCCAGGGGTTAATTGTAAACAAGTTTTTGCCCAAAACTGTCACAACGTTGAGTGAAGAGCAAGCTCGCAGAGAACCCAAGTGCAGCACACTGTTACAAGACTGGAGTCAGGATGTTTTCTCAGAACTAAACACAGGCAGCTACTGGAAGGAATCTTGCCTCAGGGATCTGAGGTCTGAGGTGGAGCCCCAACATAAAAACTGGATATTCTAAGAGGAACAGTGAAACCAGGACCGCTCTAGAGCTGACAACGCTAAGCAGCCAGAAGACACAGTAAACCCAAAAGTTGACCAATACTCTAGCAACTTGTGCTAGAGAAACCCGGGTACTTATGCTAGGCCCCTGATAGGTCTCAGGTGTGTGCCTTTATGCAATTAGTCATGCAGAGAATCCATGTGCTGCCCAACAAGGCATCATCAATGGAGCCAAATTGATGCCAGTACTCGGAACCATGACAGAAACCTGTTTCTGGCAAATGCGTTGTGCAGAAGGCAGACCTGAGGAATGCTGCTGGCTTCACCGCATTCTTTGTCCAAAGGCACAATGTTTGCATATGCACTTGTAAATAGCTGAGCATTAAATATTAGGTGAGTGCATCAATGTTTCCTATTATAACCTATCTGCTGGCTCTCTTTAAAGTTCTTTCCATTTAGATTCCTTTGTGTCTCTGTAGGGAAGGGAGCCATTCTGTTGACAGACCATTGACATCTTTGTTTCTGTCACCACAGACTTTGTCTAACCCATTGAGTAGTTCTGGCATTTTCCATTTATATTTTAGATTTCCAGCATCTGCAGTTTTTTTTTGCTTTTTGAACCCTTTATTCTTTTCTGGCCTGGTCCATATATGACCAATGTGGATGATTCCTAAATGCCCTCTTCAATCACTCAGAATGCCTCTCATTTGTATTGAACCACCCCACTGGCATTCTGAGGGCACCTTCACCAAATAACTTGGAACAATTAAATAAAAAGTCCCATCTCTCTGCTCTCAGGACTACTAGCAAGTGGCAATAAATGCATGCCTTGTCAAAGACACCTCTATCCTGAGTATTTGCTTTGCAAAATCTCTCTCTCTCACACACTGTGAAGAAGGTTGTCTAAGGTTACAACGAGACCTAGATCAAGTGGGAAAGTGGGCCAAGGAATGACAGATGGAAATTAACATGGACAAGTGAAAAGTGATGTATTTTGGGAAGTTAAAGCAGGTCAGGACACACAGTGAATGACAGGGCCCTGAGAAGTGTTGTTGAACACAGAGATCTTAAGGTACAAGTACTTATTTCCCTGAAAGTGATAATACGGGTAGACATGGTGGTGAAGAAGGTGTTTGGTATGCTTGCCTTCATTGGACAGGACATTGAGTGCAAGAGTTGGGACATAATGTTACAACTGTACAAGATGTTGGTGAGACTGCATTTGGAGTATCGTGTGCAGTTCTCGTCACCATACCATGTGACAGCTAGACAGGACGCAGTCAAGATTCACAAATGGGAATGAAAAGCTTGAGTTATAAGGGGAGACAGAAAAGGTGGGGACTGTTTTTGTTGGAGCAAAATAGGCTGAGGGTTGACCTCATTGAGGTTACACAATGAGGAGCATAGATAAGATGGATTGTCAAAATCTTTTTCCCAGGGTTAAAGAGTCTAAAACTCAAGGGCACAGGTTTAAAGTGAAAGGGGAATAATTTATAGGGGACTTGATGGGCAAGTTTTTCACATAATGCGTATACGGCACAAGCTGCCAGAGGACGTGGTAGAGGCAAGTACAATTACAACACTTAAAAGACATTTTGACAGGCAAATGAATAGGAAAGTTTTAGAGGGATATGGACAAATGGGACTAACTCAGGAAGGCATGGGCAAGTTAAGCCAAAGAGCTTGTTTCCATGCTCTATAACTCTATGACTATATCCTTTGGTTGGATACTCAATGACAACTAAAAGAATGAGGAAAGGTATGAGAGGAAATCTATTTCTGAAGAAGATCATTTGAGTATGATCAACAGTAAATGGCTGGGGTCGGGGCCAGTGCTTCCCTCAAGGGACAATCAGAGAAGGGGAGAACCAGCCAGTGGATTAATTTTTGATTACACCGGCAAAGATGTGAAGCAGTGAATGCTCCCCTATTGTCTGTCATTGTTCTCTTCTGTGGTTCAGTGGAGATTGTGGCTGTTCTAGGGATACCAACAACGCCATAAGTGAAGCCCTAGGCTAAGATATTGCTTGTTAATCCACAAGGTGTTTTAATTGAAATATGGAAACGTTTAATTCTGACTGACTATTGTACCCTTTTCATCTATATTTACTTATAATGGGGAGAGGTTTAGGGCAGTCTATGTAAAATGGCTGGAAGAGGTTCCTGTCAATCAGCAGTCTATTTCATTATATGGTCATTGTTTAGCTTTAGGAGCTCTACGTGGGATTTGAAGAGATCTAAGCCATGGCAGAGGATTATGTCCTGAATTTCATATTATTTCAACACATTTCTAAGGAGTAAAGTTGGCTTTACTTTTTGAATGGGAGGCTTATAAATACATGAAGTACTCTGGAGTTGGTAAGAGGCAGCCTTTGAATAATTCCTGGGACTTAAGCTGAAGGAGAGTTTTAAAGGTATTACAGAAACCTTTTGCACAGAACACAAAATAAAAACAGACCCAAGTGAAGAAAAGCTGTGGATGTAGGTGCACAGATATCAAGAGGCCAGTTCCCATTGCTTCAATAATGAGGAGGCAAGTAAAGATGTCTAAGAGCAGCCCTGCTGGCTAGATTTTTTTTAGCCTCATTGATGGCATAATTAAAACTTGGCAGTGAGTTTGGTTCATGTTTTTTCAAACTGATAATCTATTCTCAATGGCTGCAAAGAAAGAAAGACTTACATCTACAGAGTACCTTCAGCAAGTTCTGGATAACCCAAAGTGCTTTACAGCCAATTAAGGAAGAGTAGTCATCGCTGAAATGCAGCAACCTCGAAGCCAATTTCCACACAGCAAGTCCTACAAACAGCAATATGATAATTTATATTACATAAGGGTCAGGCATGGTAGTGTAGCGGGTCAGGCACGGTAGTGTGGTAGGGATAGGCACGGTAGTGTAGCAGTTAATGTAACGCTGTAAACCAGAGACCTGGGTTCAATTCCGGCCTCTGTCTGTAAGGAGTTTGTACATTCTCCCTGTATCTGCTTGGGTTTCCTCTGGGTGCGCCGGTTTCCTCCCACATTCCAAAGACATATGGGTTTGTTGGCGCCGGAAGCGTGGCAACACTTGCAGGCTGCCTCCAGAACACTCAACGCGTGCATTTAACTATGTGTTTCGATGTACATGTAACTGATAAAGATATCTTATATTATTTTTAGTGATGGCAATTATGGGGTAAATATTGGTAAGGAGATTAGGAAGAATTTTTTTCTGTTTTCTGTTTAAAAAGTGCTGTGAGATTATGTCCATCTACATGAGGGTGCAGGCAGGGTCTTGGTTTAACACTGCCTCACAAGAATAACACTTCTGACAGAAAAGCACTACCTCAGTACTGCACTGCTAATCTACAACTGACCAGAAACCTGACATAAATATTATGGCTGAAAGAACATGTCAGGCTGAGTATTTCAGAGTGAGTGATTTGTCTCCTGCCTGCCTGGAGATCCCTAATCATATACAAGGGACAGATCAGGAGTGCAATGGAATAATCTCCACTCGGCTGGAAGACCAAGTGATGACCAGCGACAATGTTCTTTTGGAACAGCTATTAATCCAACCCTGTCTACTCCCCAAGGATGTAAAAGAACCCATGACACTATTTCAAAAATGAGCAGTTGAGTAATCCTTGGTGTCCTGGTCAATATTTATTCCTTGTTCATCATCACCAAATTTGTTGATCTAGTCATTACCACAATGTTGTTTGTCAGAAACTGGGTAAAAAGAATTTTCTTGTTTGTAAGCAATCCTTGGTAAAAATAATCAATTGGAGAAGGGCTAATTTCAATTGGAGGGGAACAGATGACTGGAGAAGTAAATGGAATTGATAGCCAATAAATCCCCAAGACCTGATTGCTTGTATTACAAGGTTTTGAAAGAGGTGCTTTGGAGATAATGGATGCACCAGTCATCATCTTCCAAAATTTGCAGAGTTTGAAATGATTCCCACAGATTGGAAGGCAGCAGATGTTTCAATAAAGGAGAGAAACAATGGGGAGCTACAGTCCAGTTCATCTCACAATAACATTAGGGAAAATGATGCAAATTATTATGAAGGAAATGGTAACACAGAACTGAGAAATTATTAATAGATTTGGGCAGAGTCTATGTGGATTCAGGAAAGAGAAGTGAGTTAGACAAATCTTTGAGAAGGTTATGAGATTGTAATTTAGCAGAATAGGTAAAGGAACATTAGGGTATTCTGATTTTCAGAAGGCCTTTGTGTCACATAGAAGATTATTGAATAAAACTGGATCAATTTGGATAGCAGGTAGCATACTATTGTGGATTAATGGACAGAAGCCAGAGAGTAAACGGTTCATTCCTCGGCTGGGAGATTAGTTGTGGGGCACAGGGATCAGTACTGGAGTCTCAGCTGGTCACAATTTGTGGCAATGATTTGAATGAAGAGACCAAGTGTAATATATCCAACAGAAAATGCAGAAACACTCTCCAAGCCAGAATATAAAAATGAAAGGAAAACGTGGATAGGAATGGCAGACAAAAATGGATAGTCCGTGGTATATATAGAAAGAGAGAGTTGGTTATCTAAAGTAAGAGAATTCAATATTGTCCTGCAGGCTGCAATGTGCCCAGATAGAAGATGAGGTGTTGTTCTTCAAGCTTGTATTGGGCCTCATTGTAACAATACAGGAGGCCACAGACAGAAAGGTGAGAGTGGGAGTGGGATGGAGAATTAAAATGGCAGGTAACTGGAACTTCAGGTTTGCCCCTGTGTCCACAAAGTGATTCCCAACCTGCGTTTGGTTTCTCCAGTGTAAAGGAGGCCACACTGTCAACCCTGAATGCAGTTGGAGAAGTGAAGGAAAAGACAAAAATAATAGGTATCGCACCTCCTGCATTTATGTGGGAAAGGGCCATATAGGGAATGGTAGATTGAGACAGAAAAGCAGAGCCTAAACTGGCCTGTTTTCTCTTTTGAGTCTCAGACCTGAAACTTTAACTGTTTTATTTTTCCACAGATGCTGCCTGACCTTATGAGAGGTTCCAGCAATTTGGTTTTGATTTCAGATTTCCAGTGCCTGCAGTTTTATGATTTTCATATAACATATCCAAGTCTGCTGCTGAATCAGAACCTCATGGGTTGTGAGGAGGATGAAGAGAGGCTTCAGAGGGATGTGGGCAGGTTAGTTCAATGGATGAGAACATGGCAAATGGAGCACAACGTGAAAAAATGTGAGGGCATCTATACTGAGGTAAAAAATAAAAAAGTGGCAACAATTGAAGGGTATTAATACTTAGAGAGACTTGGATGTCCTTGTATGTGAATCACTGAAAATTAACCTGCAGGTACAGTAAGATGGAAGGCAAATAATATGTTAGTCTTTATTGCAAGAGGATTTGAGTGGGAGTATGAAGACATCTTACTGCAGTTACATAGAGTCATGGTGAGACTTCACATGGATTATTGTACACGGGTCTGATCTCCCTACTTAAAGAAACATATACTTGCGACAGTGGGGGTGTAGCAAAGGTTCAGCAGATTTATTAATGTAATGGGAGTTTGTTAGGTGAGGAGAGGTTAAGCAGACTATGTTCAGAAGAATGAGATATGGTTTTTGCAGGTTCACTGGATGGTACAGGGATGGTGTTTCCCCTGGCTGGACTATCTAGAATCAGCCATCACAGTTTCAGACAAATTGATCAGCCATTCAGAAGAAACGTCTTCACCCAGAGGGTGGTGAACCTCTGCAAATATCTACCCAGGCTAGGACTTTACTCCACGGAGCACGGGAGACTGAGGGATGATCTTATAGATGTGTATAAAATCATGAGGGGGAATAGACAGTGTGAATCTTTTTCCCAGGGAAAAGGAATCAAAAACTAGAGGGCAGAGGTTTAAGGTGAGAGGGGAAAGATTTCACAGGGAACTGAGGAGTAACTTCAGCACTCAGAAAGTGGTGCATATACGGAACGAGCTGCCAGATGAAGTGTTTGAGGCAGATACAATAACAGCATTTAAAAGACATTTGAACAGGTACATATATAGGAAGTGTTTAGAGGGATATGAGCCAAACACAGGCAAGTGGGACTAGATTAGATGGACATTTTGGTCGGCATGGACGAGTTGGGCCAAAGGTCCTGTTTCCGTGCTGTATTAGTCTATGACTCTTGGACTCTAGGAAGCTGTGAAGGATCAGTCACTGAGTATGCTCAAGACAGAGATTGAATGATTTTGAATATTAGGAGGTCATGGGATATAAATGCACAGGAAAGTGGGGCTGAAGTAAAAGATCAGCCATCATCTTGTTGAAAGGCAGAGCAGACAAGAGTGATCAAATGTCTTACTCCTTCTGTTTCTTATGTTCTTTCAGAAATACATCAACCTTGACATCTCTGTTGCTGAAGCTGGGAATGTTCTTGAGGACTCTTTCCACTTTTTAATTATCTGCCAGCATTCACAACTGTTTGAGACAGAACTGGAAAACTTTGATCAGATTCATTGGTTGTGGGATAGCCCATGACATGCTGCTTCAGCTGCTGAGTACTCATCTACTCTTGTGGGTAATTTTCTCACAATTAATATTCCAGGTCAATAAACTTTTCCTTTGAACCTGAAAGGTTAACTCTGTTCCTCTCCAGATATGCTACCTGGCCTGCTGACAGTTTCCAGTATTTTTTGTTTTTGTTTCAGAATTTCAACTTCAGCAGTTTTTTTGCTTTCAGTAACTTCGTCTAGTTGGTTCCTCATTTGTGGTATGTTCCCATTCTCCCATCATTTTCACATGCCTGAATTCATCCTCCCCTAGATAAACAGAAGGCTAATTTATTAGGGAATGCAACCTCTCAATAACATAACTCTCGATAACATAACTGAGACTTACCATTTTAACTAGAGTCTTGGATTTATAGAGTTGTACAGCACAGAAATAGACCACTTGGTCCAACTGGTCCATTCCTATCTAAGCTAATCCCATTTGCCTGCATTAAACCCATAACCCTCTATGTCTTTCATATCCAAGTATCTGCCCAAATGCCTTTTAAACACTATAATTGTGTCTGCCTCTACCACCTCCTCTGACAGCTCATTCCGGATAACCACCACCCTCTGTGTGGGAAATTTGCTCCTCAGATATCCTTTAAATTTCTGCCCTCTCACCTTAAACCTATGCCCTCCAGTTGTAGGTTCCCACACCCTAGGAAAAAGACTCTGACTAACTATCCTGTGCATTCCCCTCCTAATTTTGTAAACCACTATAAGTTCACCCTTCAGCCTCTTATATTCCAGAGAGAATAAACTCAGCTTATCCAATAGACCAAGCTGCTTACTGAGGAACCTTCTCTGTACTGCCTCTAAGGCAATTTATCTTTCCTCAATAATTGTACACAGTATTCCAGGTCTAGTCTCACCAATTCCCTCTCCAGTTACTCATTTTCTTTTACCACTTGGTTACCTTCTATTTCTAGCCTGTTTTTTTAGCATCCTCTCCTGTGAAGATAGAAACAAAATATTTGTTTAATGTCTCTGTCACTTCCTTTCACCCTATTATTAATTCCTCTGTAAATTGACGGTGTTGTCATTCTCACCAACAAGTAAATAGGGACGAAGAGTTCATCACCAGTTTCAGTGCTGAACTAAAATTGGACCTTTTGATTCGGTCACCAGTGAACTGGTGTTACTGGAAGGAAAATTCAACCGTCAGTCTGTCTGGTGCTATTTATCTGAAAACATTTCACGTACACTGGGGATGTGTAAAGTGCTCTCCTGAATGATGTTACAGTGGTCCAAAGTACAAACTGAATATCCTGTTCTATTTACCACATAAAGCTGTCATGAATGCTCACACCATTTGAATTTATTACCCCTGAAAATTCGTCACAGATCCAGCATAAATATCCAAGGAATAGCTTGCAATTTACACGAGGAGAAAAGCCTCATGTTTGGACGTCCTGCCTGTAAGTCTGGTTAATGGGCTTCTGAGATGCCAAGTGAAGCCTAAAATTGGATTTCAACCATTTCTCATGTGTTAAGTGCAAACCGCAGGTAGCCCTCAGCAGGATATTGGTAAATTGGTTAAAAAATTGGTAAATATCACTAATTTTGTACACTAAAAATGCACAAAATTAGTGATAGTTATCTTCAAACATTCGGTTTGATTTCTCCCATTTTGGTAGGTTGAAATATGACCAATTCGCAATAATGGCTGCCACCTGACCACAACTGAGCCCATCAGATATCTCCTGCCTGATCAGTAAAGAGTCTGAAGTACCCAAATTGACTTCATTAGCCATGTCAGATCCCACAACACCAGAATGGAAAGAAGTCATCCTCAAACCTAAGGAGTGCCTAAGATGGTTACAGAGAACTAATGGAACCAAAGAACTGGCCACTTTTTGTTTCAAAGGGTGATTTGCTGTTTCAGTGAGTCAATCAGCATATGTGGATGTAAAGGGATAGACGACGTTTCAGTGTCTAGACCCTGCACCAGTCCTGATGTTATAGCTGTACAAGATGTTGGTAAGGCCACATTTGGAGTACTACCTGCAGTTCTGGTCGCATTGCTATAAAAAGGATGTCATTAAACTGGAAAGGGCGTGAAAAGGATTTATGAGGATGTTATCAGGACTGGAGGGTTTGAGTATAAGGAGAAACTGGATAGCAAGGACTTTTTTTTCCCTGGAGCGTAGTAGACTGAGGGAGACCTTATAGAGGTTTATAAAATCGTAAGGAGCATAGATAAGTTGAATAGCCACACTCTTTCCCCAGGGTAGGGGATTCCAAAATTAGAGGGCAAAGTGAGAGGGGAAAGATTTAAAAGGTAGTTGAGTGGCAACTTTTTCACACAGAGGGTGGTGCATATATGGAATGAGCTGCCAGAGGAAGTGGTAAAGACGGATACAATTACGACATTTAAAAGACATTTGGACAGGTTCACAGAAAGATGTAGAGGGATATGGGCCAAATGCAGGCAAATGGGAGCAATGGACGAGTTAGGCCAAGTCGACTGTTTTCCGTGCCGTATAAGCTCTATGGCTCTGTCCCTTTGCCTCCATAGATTCTGCTTGACCCACTGAGTTCCTCCAGCAGTTTGGTTTTTTGCTCCAGATTCCAGTATCTGCAGTCTCTTGTGTCTCCTGACATTATCTCTTGGCTTAGAGGATCACGTATTCACTCTTCTCTGCGCAATGACCAAACCATTGGAGTTCGGAAGAATATATGATTTCATTGAGACATACAAGATTCTGAGAGGGATTACTGGAGATGCCAAAAGATAAAAAGCAGAGAATGCTAGAAGTATTCAGCAGGGTAGGCAGCATCCAGGGACCTGTGAAGTTGTGGAGAGTTTCAATCACATGGTACTTGAGGTAAGGAGTCGGGGTGAGGGAGAGTTGGGTGGTGGCTGTCAGAATCAAAGGGAAATCCCAATTGAGGATGGAGGATCTGCTGGTGGACATGGGGTTCCAGATCGTTATGGTTTCTGGAGGGGTGCAAGGTAGGTGACCGTAATTGGAAGGAGAAATTTGGACCAACCAGGCCCAAAACACCTCGACACAAAGAGACAAGCTATCAAGCGTTCTCTGCAGTTAAACAGATAGAAGAGCTGGAGATCTGAAACAAAAGTAGAGGCTGGAAATTGCTTCTCTATAAACTTGTGGGTGTGAGCATACCCCTCGCGCCCTTACAGATAGCCTAGTGTGTAACAAGCCAGGAAGATGTCACGCTCAATCCCCTCTGCCAGCATCTGCTTCCCCATAAATGACTTCAGTGTCTATGTTCTGGGAAAGGGGTTAAAATTAGCCAGGATTCCCACTTCTGATTATTGTCCAATCGCTTCTGCTGGGAAATGTGTGTGTGTGGGTTATGCCGCTCTTCACCTGGCAATGTTGCCTGGCTAGACTCCAATGAGAGGGTCGGTGACGCTCAGGATAATTGCTGCCAAGCATTAATAATGAAACTGAGGTGGGGATCAGGTCAAGAGAATATCAACAGTTCATAATAATTACCTTGTGACACGGTCCTCCCAGTCTACTAATTCCTCACCACCAGAGCCCTCCAATGGACTCTTCACACACTGGGACTACATTCCTCTCTGCATTATTTTTAGGCAGCTGTTAACCTATTTATTTTAAATGGGCTAACGCCTTCTACAAATAGCAGCCAGAGGAATGTGCTGTGGCTCTGTGAAGCATTCATACATGAACTTTGCCCATAGGAAACCATACTCCCTTGAGGTCAGAATACTTTTGGCACTGAGCGAGTCCATGTGGGGAGATCCTGAGTTTGCGATGCCACAGGCATGGGATTATTAACTATCAAATGACACCTTCCTCATCTTTAATTGTGCAATATCACTCTCTTTTTGGTGCCATAATGCCTGCTTTTGTAGCACAATTCTTCGCAACTGACACCACAAAAGGTCCAACTGATTTGCACGAAATTCCATCCACGTGGATGTATATGTGGTGTAAGTAGGAACAGTATACAGTAGGGAACAGTGAGACACGTAGTTTTTTTCACGACTGAATGAGGTCCTTTATGGCCTTCCTTACTCACAGGAAAATCTCATACATTTCTTTTTGCCAGTGCCTTCTCTATTCCAACACTTAATCATTGAGGACGAGAGAATATTTTCTAGTTTACTTTTTTTTCTTTCCTTTTATAAACCCTACTGCTTTTTCATCTTTCCTCTGCTCTGTGTCAACTGCTCGTGGCTGCCTCGTGGAAAGATGTGGAGTGCCAGTTTTTTCAATACAACTATCAAGAGTCCAGCCTGAACGTTGTGATATTCTGAGCGTAAAACTCAGCAGAATTGTTCTGCCTCTGGAGTGTAATCCCTCAGGCACAGAGGGAAAGAGAAGGAGGAGGCAGGAGTAGTCACACATCCAACTTTATTCATAAAATACACTTACATGGAAGGTTTCCCTTTAAGGTGCAAACATACTTCAGGGGATATGATAGCTCCCTTTAAACCAGTTGCTACCTTTTGAAGTATGTTTAACTGGGCTGGTATCAAGAGGCCTGAACTAGTAATCCAGAATCATGAGTTCAAATCCCATTAGAAGATACAAAAAGCACGTATCATCAGGCTCAAGGACAGCTTCTATAAGACTATTGAATGGTTACCTAGTACGATAAGATGGACTCTTGACCTCACAATCTACTTCGTTACGGCCTTGGACTTTATTGTCTACCTGGACTGCACTTTCTCTGCAGCTGTTACACTTTATTCTGCATTCTGTTATTGTTTTTACCTTGTACTACCTCAATGCACTGTGTAATGAATTGATCTGTATGAACGGTACACAAGACAAGCTTTTCACTGTACCTTGGTACATGTGACAATAATAAGCTAATTCCAATTCCATTAAATAAATCTGGAATAAAAATAAATTGTATCTGCAATGTTGAACAGGATTATTGGATTGTTGTGGGGAAAACCTACCAAGTTCACCAATGTCCATCAGGGAAGGAAATCTACCATCCTTGTCCTGTCTTAATTTCCCTCTGAAATGGCCCAGAAAGTGGGCGATCAGTGCTGGCTTTGCCAATAATGTCCACATTCTTTGAACAGATGAGGGGAAAAGCTCTAGGAAATGGAGCAACAATCTGTACAAATGACAATGAACAGCTAATCTGTTTCAGTGGTGTTTTAGGAGGGATAAGCATTGTCCTGGCAATCAGGGAAAATTCACCTGATTTTACATCTGTCCAGGGCAGACAGAATCTCTCAATTCAGCATCTCAACTAGGACATTCAACCACCTGATTTTGCAGCAATTGTCACCACATTGAGCATCAGCCCAGAAGTTCTATCACACAGTCCAAATATTTTTAAGGATTAGGGGATAGAATTATGGCATTATGTCCATAATGAAACCTGTTCCTTGTTCCAAGGTTCACCCATAATGCAAAACACACAGAGAACAGAGGAGTGGACATCAGTCATTGTGTCATGTACATCTGGCTCCTTCACTGTGAACTGACTAGTGTAAGTGAATGGAGGTCTGAACAACAACAATAGGCTCCACAACTGGGCGGCGCGGTAGCATAGCAGTTAGCGCGATGCTATTACAGCGCCAACGATCGGGGTTCAATTCCTGTCGCTGTCTGTAAGGAGTTTGTACGCTCTCCCGTGTCTGCGTGGGTTTCCTCCGGGTGCTCCGGTTTCCTCCCACATTCCAAAGATGTACGGGTAGGTTAACTTGGGTTTAAAATGGGCAGCACGTACTCGTTGGGCCGGAAGGGCCTGTTATCACGCTGTAAATAAAATTTTTTTTTTAAACCGGACTATTGAAAAGAATCATCAACCTGAAACATTAATGGTTCCCTTCGCCACAGATGCTGCCTGACCTGCTGAGTGTTCCAGCATTTCCTATTTATATGTCAGTTACTTGTAGGTTTTTTGGGGTCAATTGAAGTGTAATTCATTGGAGTCAACAACAGTGACCTTTGAGCCGTGATGTTGCTTGAGATTTCAGGTCATTCTGGAGTGCAGGGCCTTCTTGTTGTCCCACAGCATCTGGCGATCCTGTGATTTCTGTCTTGGGGGCCGATGTCAGAACATCCTTCAGGAGGGTGAACCCTCGCAAGGCGTCAGGCTCCGACAATGTACCTGGCAGGGTACTGAAAACCTGTGCCAACCAACTAACTGGAGTGTTCAAGGACATCTTCAACCTCTCACTGCTGCAGTCGGAGGTTCCCACCTGCTTCAAAAGGGCATCGATCATACTGGTGCCCAAGAAGAGCAGGGTGAGCTGCCTCAACAACATCTACTGTGATGAAGTGCTTTGAGAGATTGGTTATGGCTGCAATTAACTCCTGCCTGAGCAAGGACCCGGACCCACTGCAATTTTCCTACCGCCACAACAGGTCTATAGCAGACCTCACTGGCTCTCCACTCGGCTTTGGAGCACCTAGACAACAGCAAAACATATGTCAGGCTGCTGTTTATCGATTACAGCTCGGCATTCAACACCATCATCCCCTTAGTACTAATCAACAAGCTTCAAAGCCTGGGTCTCTGTACCTCCCTCAACTGGATCCTTGTTGAGGAGACCACAGTCAGCACAGATCTGTAATAACATCTCCTCCTCGCTGACAATCAACTCAGGCACATATCAAGGATGCATGCTTAGCCCACTACTCTACTCTCTTTATACTCATGACTGTGTGGCTAGGCACAGCCCAGGTGCCATCTATAAATTTGCTGTTGACTCCACTGTTGTTGGCAGAATCTCAGTTGGTGACGAGGAGGCGTACAGGAGTGAGATAGATCGGCTCGTTGAGTGGTGTCGCAAAACATCAACCTCGCACTCAGCGTCAGCAAGACCAAGGAATTGATTGTGGACTTCAGGAAGGGGAAGTCAGGAGAACATACACCAGCCTTCATTGAGGGGTCAGTGATGGAAAGGGTGAGCAGCTTCAAGTTCCTAGGCACCAACATCTCAGAGGATCTATCCCGGGCCCAACACATTGATGCAATCACGAAGGAGGCACGCCAGCAGCTCTACTTCATTAGGAGTTTGAGGAGATTTGGTACGTCACCAAAGACTCTTGCAAATTTCTACAGATGTACAGTGGAGAGCATTCTGACTGGTTGTATCACCGCCTGGTATGGAGGCTCCAATGTGCAGGATCAAAAAAGGCTGCAGAAGGTTGTCGACTCAGCCAGCTCCATCACGGACACAACCCTCCCCACCATCGAGGACATCTTCAAGAGGCGGTGCCTCAAGAAGGCAGCATCCATCACTAAGGACCCTCACCACCTGGGACATCCCCTCTTCTCATTACTGCCATCAGGGAGGAGGTACAGGAACCTGAAGACGCACACTCAATGTCTCAGGAACAGCTTCTTCCCCTCCACCATCAGATTTCTGGAAGGTCCGTGAACCCATGAACACTACCTTGTTATTCCTCTTTTGCACTATTTATTTATTTTTGTAACTTATAGTAATTTTTATGTCTTGCACTGTACTGCTATGGCAAAACAACAAATTTCATGACATATATCAGTGATAATAAACCTGATTTGGATTTGGATTCTGATTCGGATTTGGATTCTGAAGGAAGTGGGTGCTTTACTCTTAGTCCTGGAGGGCCTCCAATGTGACCTGGATTAGGAGCAAAGAGCCAATGTCATGATTTTCCTTTCAGAAGAGGCTGAAGCAGACAAGAGAGAAAGAGTCTGGCCAAGAGGGCCCTTCTTCCAGAGACTCTCTTCAGGACTAGCACCCTCCAGCATGTCCAAGCAGCAGTGCGTGAGAAGACTATGATTTCCAAAGTCAGCAGCAAGGGAGCTTTGTCACCATCTGCAGGCAGAGCCCCTGTCATGCATGCCTGGATGGTGGGGTGAAGGTCAACATTGCCACTGAGTCATCCCAGACAGCTGCAGCTGATATCTGCCATGTGTCATAGTTTACAGCTCGTGGTTATGTGTGTGACATCATGGATGCTCTTCCCTCAAAGACAAGGCTTAATTCATCTTCTTGTCCTCCTTGGGTATGGAGCGCAGGGATATAAATTTGCCAAATTGCGGACTTTACAAAGGTTCAAGGAGTGAAATTCTGCACCCTCTGCACCCATGCACTGCTCTGGGGTCCACACGTCAACACAGATCCCTCTGTCACTGGAGACACAAGAGACTGCAGATGCTGAAATCTGGAGCAAAAAAAAATGAGCTACTAAAAGAACTCAGTAGGTCAGGAAGCATCTGTGGAGGGAAATGGCCAGTCAATGTTTTGGGTGGAGACCCTTCATCTGGTCATCTGTAAAAGTTCAGCGAATCTTTGCTGCACTTCCTCTCTGGAAAGTAGACCCGTCTCCCTCCACAGCTGCTGCCTGACCTGCTGAGCTCCTCAGCAGCTCGTTTTTTTTGCTGCTCTGTCATTGGATGTGAACATGTTTGTGCTTCCTTGGTCATGTGTACCATATGTGCAAAACAACATATGTATATTTTATGTGCATTTTTGGACACAAACACTGTATGTGCTCCCTTAGACGTGTATACCATACATACATTGCTGGAAGTATATACATGTGCACTTTTGGATGTATACAGTGCATGTACTCCCTTGAACGTGTCTACCATATGTGCAATGTTGGATATATACAGAGGCTACCCGGGTTACAGAAGACCTGTACTTATGAAAATCAGACATAAATTTTGAAGGAATTTTTAAAGAGAGTAATAATAATATTAAAGTGTTTTGTGGTATTCATTAACAACCAGATAGAATATATGTTCCATTCGTTTAATTATGGGTAGTGCGCGGGTAAACATAGAAGTTATTCAATGAAATAAAAGAGTTATAGGATGTCCATGCAGAGCAAGGTGATATAGGTAGCTAAAGAAAATGGATGTTTCTGATTTACAGAAAAATTGGTTTATGGACAGCTCTCAGGAATGGAACTCGTATGTAACCCGGGGACTAACTGTATGTTGCAACGGCAATTTTTTTCACAGGAACAAGACAAGTGCTTACACCCTGCTCCTGCCCAGAAATGGAACTGAACAAATTATAAATTAATCTGTAATGGCCCAGTCAACTTTACTACTGGCCAACGAGTAAATGAAACTTACCTTAGCATATGTGATACCGTTGAAAGACAGGATGCAGGAATGTTTTTATTTTATTTACTGAATGATGATTAATAAGTCAAAACAAAGAAAAAAGTAATTTCCATAACTGAAAGGATCAAACATGTCACTCTTGAAAGGTGAGCAAGGTGGTAGTCATGGGGACAGCATATCAAATCTCAGCTGTGACCTTGTTCAGAGGTGGCATAAAGTTTGTCTGTTGTGTTTCAGTCTCTGTAAAATATTACGCCTTTAATTTATGATTCATTCCACTGTTGGTGCTGACAGACCAAACATTAAGTCCAAATGTTTGCCCAGGTGTTGACTGCACAGTGCTAATGAAAGGTTGGGTGTGCCTGCAAGTTCTGGTCTTTCACCTGATTGTCTACATGCAGCTCCCAACGTACTTATCTGCTCTCATTATTGGTTGAGTGTAGATCAACTTTCCTGTACATGGTGTTACCAGCACATGTAAAAAGGTAGAGCCATTTCAGCAGAAGGTGCACTCTATTTGCCTCACCCCAAGGATTCGAGTAACTTAGAAAATGGATTCATGAAGTTGAGAAATAAAAGCAATGTTGCTGGTTACGGCCTTGTTAAGGGCCATCGTTAAAGAAGCCAAACAGCTTTCCTTAACTGCATGGTCCAGTCATAAATTGGGAGGATTGGAAAGGATCACCATATTATGATATAAAGTCTGAGGGTGGTAGCCAAGGAGGCTGTGTTTTGGGGGCTCTAAGTCAACCACTTAAACTGAGAACAGTTTGAGTTCCTAAATCAACACCTTCTGGCCTTGACTCAGTTTTCACATGTTTATCATACTGTGGCTCCATAATAGAGGACCTGAAAATCCCTGGCCATTTTAAATTACTTGCATGAAAACTTCAGTGTTAATTCAAAGGCACGGCCAGGAAGTGTTCTGGAATTTACGGCAAAGTTTCCTGGATGGTCATGTGAGGGTGGAGGCTTCACTTATTTCAAAGAAGGTCACTGAAGTAGGAGGGTTGGAGGCAGGGAGGGTGGCGAGGATTATCCTTGCCACATTGTACATTAATGACCCTATAAACTCACAACAATAATCCAGTTATTAGGAGCATTTGAACCCTTTTAATAGGCTGATAATTGTTAATCAATCTTCTTTCTCTGAAAGGAAGCAAAGAAAAGTCTGGAGGTTTATTCCTCCGGCCAGTGAACCGTTGTTGACTTTTTGAGAAGTCAATTTAAAATTTTTTTACTCTTATTTTCTGATCTATATTTCCTTAACTAAAGCTTCCTTTCCCACCTTTTTCCCTTGCTTGTTTTGGTCAATAAACCCCAATACTCGGTCCTCGGGTCCTGGGACATGACAGAGTAAAGTTTCTGATGAAGTGGGGTCGCTGTTGCAATGAGAAAAACACAGAAGCCAATTCACCTACAACAGTTGACCATGTAATCTGTTTCAACTGGTGGCCAACGACTGTTGGCCAGGAGGTCAGAGAGGGTGTCCCAGCACTACTTTGGCATGCATTTATCTCCACAAAAGACATTGACCTGGGCCGTGCCTGGGTCATGCCAACCTTTGTTTGTTGCACCTCATCTCCTGCTCTGCTGCTGGACTCACCAAGCAGCCCCCCTGCATCGAGTCAGGTAAATCTGGTGTAAAAAACCACAACCTCATCATTTGAAAATGCTTGCTGACCCTAAATATAAAGGTAAACAGTATAATTTTACTATTATTAATGATTTTCCATCATTTTATGGTGTTTTCAATTCAATTTTATTTTTAATGATTTTTACAACTTTTCTTGGTAACTTAAATCTGTTTGAACATTGGAGCAACAAGCAATCTGCAAGAGGAACTCAATGGGTCGAGCAGCATCTGTGGGGGGGGGGCGGGGGGTAAACGGATTGTCAGCATTTCCCTTCCTCCCACAGATGCTGCTCAACCTGCTGAGTTCCTCCAGCTGATTGCTTGTTGATTCAGATGGATTGCTGCGAAGGGCCCATACTGTGCTGTACTGTTCTATGTTCTATTCCAGCATCTGTGGTCTCTTGTGTTTAACATTACTAGGTTTCTGAGCCAATGTCGTTGAGTTATTGGATGAACAGCCAAAGGTCTGGACCAGGATCTTTGCACTTCTCCAAATCTGGCCACCTTTCCAAAGTAGCAAGGATCTTGGAGGCTAGAAGAGCTTACAAAGAGAGGGAGAGACAAAGCCATGAGGGATCTAAAAACAGGGACTGACCTGCTGACTATTCCTGACATGAACTAGATGCTGATGAATACATTGAGCTGTACCTATGTTCCTTGTTGGGGACTTGTCATGGAAAATGGTGCAAAGTCAGCAGGAATGAGAATACAGCTCACAGGCAATGGGTCCAAATGATGTGGTGATGCAGTGTAACTCCACACCAGGAAACTATACAGAATAATGATGAATAAATGCTGTTTAGTGCTGCATTGCTGTGCATCACATGGTATTACCTCATGCCTATGGAGTCACATGGCTATTAAACAAAAACTCTTTCAGTGGCCTGCCTCCCAATATTGTCTTTATATAAGTGTTAGTGATCAAGGGATCATAGCAAGCACTGTATAATACTATAGAATTTAGTGAATCTTTGCTGCACTTCCTCTCTGGAAGGTATGTCCTTTCTGAGGTAAGAAGAACAAAACTGCACACAAAAAACTCCAGGTGCAGTTGCATCAAAGTCACTGGTGCTGCACAATTGCGATAAGACTCCCTTAGTTCTGTATTCAAATCCTCTCATAATAAAGGCTATTATTCCATTTGCTGCCTTGATCACTTTTTACACCAGCAGGTTGCCTTGCTCTGACTAGCGTACAAGCACACCTCAGTCCATTTGAATGTCAACAATACCCAATCTCTTGCCACTTAGAAAATACGCTGCTTTGTTTTTGTACAAAGGTATTGCCTCACAGTATATTTCATCTGTCATCCTCTTGCTTTCAGCTGGTCCAGATCCCTCTCCATATGCTCCATACTCACGAACCCACCTGGTTTAGTATCATCAGCAAACTTGGGAATATGCCACTTGGTGCCTGCAGTCTAACCACCGATATGGATGGTGGATAGCTCAGACCATGCACTGATCCTCAGGGTACTTCACTCATCAAATGAAAGGTGTCCATTTATTCCCACTCTTTGTTAACCATGTCGGTATATTCCCCTTGATTCCTTGTGCTCTAACTTTTAAAGGAACTTCCTTTCAGAAATATTGGGAATGATGTTCCTTTCAATTGAAAAACACGATGATGCTGGAGGAACTCAGCAGGCCAGGCAGCATCCGTGGAGAAAAGCAGGCGGTCAACATTTCGGGTCAGGACCCTCCTCCAGGGCTGAAGATAGGAAAAGCGGAGTCCCAATATATAGGAGGGAAAAGCAGAGCAGTGATAGGCGGACAAAAGAGGGGAGGCGGGGTGGGCACAAGGTGGTGATAGGTAGTTGCAGGCAAGAGATAGTGATAGGCAGGTGTGGGGGGGGAGGGGAGAGCAGATCCACCAGGCGATGGGTCAAAGGTAAGGAGAGAAAGGAAAAAAAAGGTAGAAAAAGAGAGTCTAGGAAAGGGCAGGAGAGAAGAAGCACGGTGGGGGTTTGTGGGGAAGGGGAGTGGGGATTACTTAAAGCGGGAGAATTCAATGTTCATCCTGTTAGGCTGCAAGGTTGCAAGACTGAAAATGAGGTGCTCTTCCCCCAATTTGCGCTTGGAATTCTCCTGGCACTGGAGGAGGCTGAGGACTGGCATATCAGTGATAGTGTGGGAGGAGGAATTGAAGTGACTGGCAATGGGGAGATGCAGATTGTGGTTACAGACAGACTGCAGGTGTTCTGCGAAACAGTCACCTAGTCTGCATTTGGTCTCACCGATGTAGAGGAGGCCACGCTTGGAGCACCGAATGCAGTTGATGATATTAAGAGAGGTGCAGATGAATCTCTGTCTCACCTGAAAGGACTGTTTGGGTCCCTGGATGGAGGTGATGGAGGTGGTGTAGGGTCAGGTGTTGCACCTATGGCAGTGGAAAGTTCCTGGGGTGGGAGAGGGATGGGTGGGGGGGGGGGGGAAGTGTGAACTAAGGAGTCGCAGAGAGAGCGATCCCTGCGAAAGTCAGAAAGGGGTGGGGAGGGGAAGATATGCTTGGTGATGGGTCCCGTTGGAGATGGCGGAAGTGGCGGAGAATGATGTTTTGGATATGTAGGCTGGTGAGATGAAATGTGAGGACAAGGGCGACCCTATCCCTGTTCAGTCTGGGAGAGGTAGGAGTGAGAGTGGAAGTGCAGGAAATGACAAAGATACGGGTGCGAGCTCTCTCGACCACAGTCAATTCTTTGTTGAGGAATTGGAGTATTTATGGTAGCAGGATCATAGCCAAAAGCAAGGTTTGGGATGAACTACTAGTACTGCAATAACAAACTGAGGTGACAAAGTGTATGTCCCTCATGAGAAATGTCACCAAAAGAGAAAGACTGCAGTTTGGAGAGGAGGATCCAATCCTTTGTGATTAATAGACTTTTGGTAATATGCTTCACTCACTTCCGTCATTAAAAAACTAATAAAAACACAATGGTTGTCTCTATGCTTCATATGAATCACTTTCATGCCTTGACGTGTAAATATACTGACAACACAACCAGCCAGACTGGTGAGTAACAAAAGTTTGAGGTACAATGATGGGTGTAAGGATGCCGTCATTTCCAACCATGAGGCAAATTGGAGTCATCAGTCCAGTTTTATGGTATCAGTGCTGATTGTCAAACATCACCCACTTCAGGCTCAATCTGCGGGCAACCTCAGATTCCAGTGCCCCTGGAGAGATTGAGTGGGTGGAAGTACCACAAGACTTGTATGTGTTGTCACTTGAGCTGGCTACATTTCTTTTAAGTAAACAAGAATTCAGGATGTTGATAATTTTAACATTCAGCTACCATCAGACAAATTGCAAAAGTAAGAATTTCTGGAGAAAAGCCCATCATCTGCCTTCCACCATTTTAGTGGCTGTAGAATACAAAGGTCCCAGAATCATTGACTGGTCATGAAATTGTTTGAAATGAAATGTTATCTAAGATCCTGGGGATCTTGTAGCTCAAAATTAAGGGAAATAAATACATACAGCTAACGTTTTACATGACAGCTGTGCAAAACATTGCTCTTATGAACACCTTCAGAAAAAGAAAAGTTGGACATTCCTTGAAGAGCAGCAGCTTCTCAGAAACAATACTTCAGGAGCTGTGCTGAAAGAGAAAACGAAGAGAGGAAGACAAAAGAAGACCTAATTCAAACTGGTCAAAAAATGGACTTGGTCCACACTTCTCAAGTGACACCTAAAGTCTCAGGACCATACTTGTTGGAGGCTATAAACCAAAGAGACATCTGAAAGGGTGATTGAAATGGTCATAGAGATAGTGGCAGCAATGACTAACTAGTCAGACTCTATCAGTTTGTTTACAAGAGGACAGATAAGCCCAGTGGTGGTGAGCTTTGGGAACAACAGGTCCAAACTCACATGAACGTCCCTAGCATGCATTTCTCAAATGAGCATCATTCTTAGAGGTACTATTGATATCATTTACACTATTCTATATATACTGATACATGTTAATTGTAAATGATTGTCATCATGGACCAAGGGTAGGTAACAGCCATCCTCTCACTGATGAGGAGAGGGTGGAGAGAGAAATTCAAGTTCACTCAAACAGGCTGGAACTTGAAAATCCTCCTCCCACCTCAGTACTTTTTCTCACTTAGACTAAAATGTACTAGTGCAGAAAAAATTAAGTTAGCACATTCCAGTTCTCTGTTTCTTTACCGTGAGCGACCAAGGACTATAAAATCAAGGTTATCAGAGCTGTATAAAACACTAGCTGGAGCTTAGATTGTTGTGCACAGTTCTGGTCACCATATTACAGTGTGAATGTGATTGCACTGGAGACGGTGCAGAGGGAACATCCAGGATTCTGATAGGGTTTTTGGGCCACACCTAGAGTGTTGCGTGCAGTTCTGGTCACCACACTACAGAAAGGATGTGATTGTGCTGGAGAGGGTGCCGAGGAGATTCAACAGGATGTTGCCTAGACTGGAGAATTATAGTTATAAGGAGGGACTGGTTAGGCTGGGTTTGTTTCCCCTGGAGTGGAGGAGGCTGAGGGGTAACCTGATAGAGGTATTTAACTTTTGAGAGGACAGATAGGGTGGATAGGAAAATTCTTTTTCCCATGGCATAGAACATAGAACATCACAGCACAGTACAGGCCCTTTGGCCCACAACGTAGTGCTGACATTTTATCCTGCTCTAAGATCTATCTAACCCTTCCCTCCCACATAGCCCTCCATTTTTCTATCATTCATGTGCCTATCTAAGAGTCTCTTATGTGTCCCTGATGTATCTGCCTCCACCACCTCTGCAGGCAGTGCGTTCCACGCACCCAACACTCTCTGTGTAAAAAGCTTAACTCTGACATCCCCCTTATACCTTCCTCCAATCACCTTAAAATTATGCCCCCTTGTGCTAGCCATGAAGTCAAGACAGCACAGGTGAGAGCTGGGGGGTTTAGAGGGGATCTGAGGGGAAAGTTTTTGAGACAGATGGTGGTTGGAGTCTGAAGTGCATGGCCTGAAGAGTTGATAGAGGCAGATACTCTCAAAAAATTTAAGAAGCATCTAGACAAGCACTTGAATTGCCAAGACATAGAAGGCTAGCGACTAATGCAGGTAAATGGGATTAGTATAGATAGGTATAATGGGCAGCATGCAACTCAATGACTCTGTGACTAGGATAGCTAGGCTTGTTCCTTTTGGAATAGAGGACCAGATATTTAATTGCGGCAAATGTAATTATGAATGGTTGAGATAGGATGAGCCGGAAAGAGCCTTTTTCTATACAGAGGAACCAATATATAAAGTACATAGATTTAAGAAAATTGGTAAAAAATTAGAGTGGATTGAAGGACAATTTTTTTCATGTGGAATCTGTTTTGGAGTATTTCATTAAATTCTGTTCAACATGTTTTTGTAAAGATGTGAAGGTACTGAAAAACTTTATTAGAGCAGTTCCAGGAATGAAAGATTTCAGCTATAGGCTTAGACTGGAGGTATTGGTTTGTTGAGATGAGATTTAATAGAGACGCACAAAATGATGGCCATTTTAGGTGAAGTAAATACAGGTAACCTGTTCCCATTAACACATGGTTCATGAACTGGGGAGGCAGAGATAAAAAGTTTGGGCGAAGGTTACAAATAGGATAGGAAGAAAAACTTTTTGCACAGAGAGGTCATGAACTGGAATTCACTTCCCATTGGGGTGGTGGACACAGAATCAATCAAAAGGGAATTCAATAGGCCCCTCGGGGCTACAGGGAAAGTCTGGTTGAATGGGGCTGATGGGTGTTCTTTACTAAGAGGTGACAGGACCTTGGTGGGCCAAATGGCCTCTTTCTATGTGTAACAATTTATGGTTCTATGATTCTAATTTATCCAGAGGGTGGAGAGGGTCTGGAACTCACTACCGGAAAGGGTGATGGAAACAGAAAACCACACCATATTTAAAAAGCACCTGGATGAGCACTTGAGGAGCAGTGACCTGGAGGGTAGGGACCAACACCTGGGAGCTGGGATTAGTCTGAATTGCTCTTCTCAGCTGGCATGGGTATGATGGTCTCCATCTATACTGTAAATTTCTATAAATCTATGACTTTAGTTATGCATGAGGGAATTCACAAAGAAAAATATTAGTGTTTAAGTATTCCAGACACAGTAAAATGTACAATGAAATAAAATTGATGAATTTTTCTACAACAGAGAAATGATTTTCTTTGCACAACAGGTCCCAAAAATGTCAAATTGTTTGTTTAATAAAAAGTTTGACTGAACAGGACACTCATTTGTTACCTCATGCAATATGTGTAACCAGTCCATTTTTTTCCTTTTTATTATTGCTGCACATTAATCAAAGTTTTGGAGACGATTGGAATATTGGACTACAAGTTATGCATTTCAGCAAGGAATGATCAAACCACTTTGTACAGGAATATAATAATGAAAAACAGAGCCAGAGGAAGGGAGATTTAAAAACTGAAATTGCACAACTGGTCAATGCTCGTATAGCATTACATTCAGGTGTCACAATGCGTAACCCATATAAATTTGTGTGGCACATTTGCACTTAATGCCTGATGTGTTGTTATCCATGAGGAGAACATTACCAGTAATCTCCTTACAATCGTCATGGAGTCATACAGCACAGAAAGAGGCCCTTCAGCCCACCATGTCCATGCCCACGCCAACCATCTATACTAATTTATACTTTCTACCCATCTGCCTCCAGTCTATCTATCTAACCTATCATTACTAATCCCATTTACCAGCACATGCTCCATAGCCTTCTATGCATTTCTAGATAATACTTAAATGATGTGAGACAGAGTACCTGCCTCCAATACCCACTGCATTCCAGATTCTAACCAGCTTCTGGTTGAAAAGCTTCTTCCTCAGATCCCCTGTGCTCCATTTGTCCCTTACCCTAAACCTATGCCCTCTGGTTTTAGACACCTCTGCTATGGGGAAAAGTTTCCAAGTATCTACCCAATCAATGTCCTTCACAAGTTTGCCTATCTATCTGGCAGCAACCACTCATCCTCTTGACACTGAGGATCCATCACAACACATCTCACCTTCTTCCACCACCCATGTCCGTTATTTTATGAGCTGCAAAGCTGACCCAGAAAGCAGCAATGAAAAGCAAAACCTAATTTGCCCCTCTTCAGATCTATCAAACTGCCCTTTGGAGCCCCTGGAGTTCTCTAATGACCAATCTGGTGGGTGCATAAACTTCATTGTATTAACATTACTGGTACATCCGTCAGAGAAAGTCCAAACTCTGTCTCCACATTGCTTGCACGTGACCTTCAATAGAAATCGGAATGGTGAAATCTGACTTCCTTTATAAGATTATGGGAGGCATAGGTACTGTAGACAGTCGGAATCTTTTTCCCAGCATAGAAATATCAAGTACTGGAGGACGTGTATTTAAGGTAAGAGGGGAAAGTTTAAAGGAGACGTGTGGGGAAAGTTTTTTACACAGAGAATGGTAAGTGCCTGGAACAGGCAGCTAGGGCAAGAGGTGGAAGTAGATACGATCGAGGCATTTAAGAGGCTGTTAGATAGGCACATGAATATGCAGGGAATGGAGGGGCAAGGATCATGTGCAGGCAGAAGACGTTAAGTTTAATTCAGCATTGTGCTCAGCACAGGTATTGTGGGCTGAAGGGCCTGTTCCTGTGGTAAACTGTTCTATGTTCTTTCACATTTTTGTTTCACATTTCTTTCTTTAGATCTTTCTGACCAATTTTGTTTGCACGTTTTGGAACGTTGAACTGGCAGACAGGAAGACAGGAATATTCTTTTCAGAAGCCAGATAAGCCATTAATACTCTGAACCCCTGTGTCATACCACTAGCTCCTCCCCCAGCCCACACATCACCATTAATAGGTCATCTAGAACACACTGCAGGAAATTCTCCAATTGTTTCATCTTACTTGGAAGCATTGGCTTGATACGTGTTGGTGGAATAAAATGCTCCTAGTGACAGTGTTGTGAGCTCAGGGTAAGGGGTGACCACTTAGGACTGAACTGAGGAGAAATGTCGTCATAGAGTTTTCTAAATCTTTGGAATTCTGCACCTCATAGGGCTTTGGATGTTCACTTGTTGAGAATATTCAAGGCTGAAATTGAGAGGTTTTTTGGTCATACAGAAATCAGAGGATAAAGTCATAGAGTCACACAGCACAGAAACAGGCCCTTTGGCCCAATTAGTCCATGTCAACCAAGATGCCCATTTAACCTTGTCCCACTTGCCCGCATTTGGTCCAAATCCCTCTACCTGTGTACCTGGCCAAGTGCTTTTTAAATGTTGTTAATGTACCTGTCTCAACCATTTCTTCTGGAAGTTCATTCCATACACTGACCATGCTCTGGGTGAAAAAGTTTCTGTTTAGGTTTGAATTAAATCTCTGCCCTCTCACCTTACACCTATGCCCCCCAGTTCTTGATTCCCAAACCCTGGGAAAAAGACTGTGCACATTCACCCTACCTAAGCCCCTCATGATTTTATACACTTCTATAGGATTACCCCTCAGTCTCCTATGCGCCAAAGAATAAAGTCCCAACCTGCTTAACCTCTCTCCATAACTCAGTCCTTCAAGTCCCGGCAACATCCATGTAAATGTCCTCTGCACCCTTTCCAGCTTAATGGTACCTTTCCTATCACAAGGTGACCAAACAGAACACAATATTCAAATGCGGCCTCACCAATATCTTGTACAACTGCAACATAACATCCCAACTTCCATACTCAATGCCCTGACTGATGAAGGCCAGTGTGCCAAAAGCCTTCTCAACCACCTGTCTATCTGCGATGACAATTTCAAGGAACCATGTACTTGTACTCTTAGGTCCCTCTGTTCAAGGAGGATGTGGAGATCAGGGGCAAAGTAGACTTGAGGCACAGGATCATCTATGTTCTCGGTGAATGGTGGAGCAGGCCTGAGCAACAATATCACCTACTCCTGCTTCTAATTCCTATTTTCGTGGCATTTCCTGCAGCTACAACAGTGAAACACCTAACTTTCTTGAATCAGGGCAACCAGAAACTCTTTGCCTGCCACAAATATTCTTCTTGGTTTATAAGGAGTGTTTTGTAGGATTGGCCGTAATCAGAAACAAGGACAAATACCACACCTTGTAGCTGAAGGAGAGGTGGATTGACTTCAATGTGGATTCAGTTAATTATTTAGAACTTGTCATTAGATATGGGAGTGTTCTGGTCATTAGCTTTGTGTCATTTAGCCTGGGGGAATTTTACACAACATTAATGCAATTTGTTGTTGTGCCTGCACTTGGCAAAAGAAATGGTTGTTAATCTTCTAAAGGTCCGAAGGTATCTGGGTGATCAGATGCCTTTGTGCTGGATTAATAACAGTCAACGTTGTGCTGCTGGGGGAACAGAAAGTAACATGAGTGAGAATAAAAGTATCCTATAAAATTGTCTATTTGACAATATAAAATTGGCATTAATGAATAAGGTTTGTGCTGTAGAGATTATGCCAAGCCCTATGAGTTTGTACAGTACAAAGAAAGTAAGTTTTCTAAGTGGTAAATAGATCACAGAAATGGAAAAACTCAACAGCTCAGGCAACATCTTTTGAAGGTTAAACAGTTATTATCTCAGCCTTGAGAACATTCATAAGACTTTTCTAATGCTGCCTGACATGCTGAGATTTTCTAACATTTTCTGTTTTTATTTCAGATTTCCAGCATCCTCAGTTTTTATCTGATTTCCATGCACAGAGAATTAATTGGAGAACTGTCCTAGTACGTTTCCTAGATAATGAATGACTTTGAAGCACGGTGACTCTCACCTTATTGGCAAATACGGTGATCTTTGTACGCAGCTCAAGATCCTGAATGCAGAAAGAATCAGAGCAGGATTTTTTGAGGGATATATGTTATATAGTAAATGGCAGGACCCTTAGGAGCATTAACGCACAGAGGGATCTTGGGGTGCAAGTCCATAGCTCGCTGAAAGTGGCAACACAAGTAGATAAGGTGGTAAAGAGGGTGTATGGCATACTTGCCATTATTGGCTGGGCTTTGAGTTTAAAAGTCACATTGGTTAGGCTACATTTGCAGTCTTGTGTGCAGTTCCGGTTGCTGCATTACAGGAAGGATGTGGAGGCTTTGGAGAAGGTGCTGAAGAGTTTTACCAGGATGTTGCCACACATTGTCTTGGACTACATTGGAGACACAAGAGATTCTGCAGATGCTGGAATCTGGAGCAACACACACTAAATGCTGAAGGATCTCAGCATTTAGTGTAGCATCTATGGAGGGAAATAAACAGTCAATGTCTCGGGTCGAGACTCTTCATCAGGACAAGAAAGGAAGAGGGAAGAAGCCAGAATAAAAAGGTGAGGGGAGGGGGAGGAGCACAGGCTGGCAGGTGACAGGTGAGTCCAGGTGAGAGGGGGAAGGTAGGTGGGTGGGGGAGGGGGGATGAAGTGCAGTGATGTGAGAAACTGGGAGGTGATAGGTAGAAGAGGCAAAGGGCGAGAAAAGAAGGAATCCGATAGGAGAGGACAGTTGACCATGGAATAAAGGGAATAAAAGGGAATAAAGGGAAGCTTCGTCGAGCGCCTTCATTCCATTTGCTGCAACAGCCAGGACCTCCCGGTGGCCAGCCACTTCAATTCCACATCCCACTCCCACAATGGCATGTCTATCCATGGCCTCCTCTACTGCCACGTTGAGGCCAGATGCAGGTTGGAGGAGCAACACTTCATATTCCAGCTTGGTAGTCTCCAACCTGACGGCATCAACATCGATTTCTCTAACTTCTGGTAACCCCTCCACTCTGTTTTTGTCTCCCTTCCCCACCCCTTTGTTTTCCCTCATTCCCGTAGCCCCCTCACTCCTTTTTCCCCTCCCCTACCCACATGACCTGCCCATCACCTTCCCCACCTCCTTCCCTTTATTCCATGGTCTACTGTCCTCTCCTACTGGATTCCTTCTTCTTCAGCCGTTTGCCTCTTCCACCTCTCACCTCCCAGCTTCTCAAATCATTGCCTTTTAGCCCCCCTCCCACCCACCTACCTTCCCCCTCTCACCTGAACTCAACCTATCCTCTGTCTGAGTGTGCTCCTCCCCCCTCCCCCCACCTTCTTATTCTGGCTTCTGCCCTCTTCCTTTCCAGTCCTGATGAAGGGTCTCGGCCAGAAATTTTGACTGTTTATTTCCCTCCATGGATGCTGCCTGACCTGCTGAGTTCCTCCAACACTTTGTGTGTGTGTTGCTCGGACTGTACTTCTTTTCTTTCAACTTGCACTAACGTTGTTATGTTTAGTTTAGTTTATTTTGCTGTGTATAATTTATGTTAATTTAAGTCTATGTTAACTAATGTTTGTCATGTTTATAATACACCGTGCTGCTGCTGCAATGAGCTAACATCCATGGCATTTATACCCGGCTATATATGCCTCTGAAAATAAACTTGAACTTGAACTTGAAACTTGAACTTGAACTTAGAGAGTGTGAGCTATAAGGAGAGTTTGGACAGACTTGGATTGTTTTTTCTGGAGCACTGGAGGCTGAGGGGAGACCTTATTAAAAAGTTTATAAAATTATGTGAGGCAGAGACAAGGTTGATAGTCAGGGTCTTTTTCCCAGAGTGGAAATGTCAAATACTAGAGGTCGTAAGTTTAAGGTGAAGGTAGGTGCCTGGAACGCGTGGCCTTCTGAAGGTGGTTGAGGGCAGATATGATAGCAACAATTAAGAAGCATTTAGACAGACACGTGGACAGGCAGGGGATGGAAGGGTGTAGACCATGTGCAGGCAGAAGGGACTAGTTTAAATTGGCATCATGGTGAGCACAGACATCAAAGGCTGAAGGGCCTGTTCCTGTGCTGTACTGTTTGATGTTCTATGCTATATGTTCTATAGGCTGGACAGAGGGAGAACTCCCTTCTCTCCAAAATTGTGGCAGCTTTATCATCCACTTTTCCATTTAAAAGGTCCCTTGCATAGCAAATCATTGCTGATAAAGCAGCATTCCCTCCATTACACTCCAGATCGTGAACTGATCTTCTGCTAAAAGATCAACCGAATGTTTTTTTTAGATTGTAAAAGATTTTCCATTTTTAATTCTATCCAAACCTCTTTTTATCTCTAAATGCAAGGATAAGACTCAGCAATATAACAATCCAAGTACACCAGTACCTGATGTCAATATTGGATTAATGTGCACTGATAGTACAAGGGTGTGTTGGGGAGGTAACTGGAGACTTTGAAACAGGAATCCGACTGTACACTTCTGGCTAGAGCCTGAAGTTCAGCGAACAGCAATCAAAACAGGCACACAATCAGACTTCCATCCACTCTCTGAATTTCTCTACTCTGTGGTTTCAAACACTATTTCCACATTATTATTTCTGTGCTTAATTCGTGGACATTAAGTTTTGGAACAATATCCGATAAAAGGAATATGCACACGTGCAGTTGAATTCAAGGATAAAAGAAGGGGCTTGAAATTACATAAGTAGCTTTTATGGATATCCAAAAGCATATCATAGCCCGTGAAATACCCTTGAACTGTTGTCACTGTTGCAATTGAGGGAGTTCAGCAATGAGTCAGTGCACAGCAAGACCCCTCAAACTGCAGAGCAACACAAGACCAGATAATCTGATTTGGTGGTTCAGGAATAATATTGGTCAGAACACTGTGTAGAACTTCACTTCAAGTGCCATGAAAACCTTTACATCCACTGAGAATTATATAATTTTTGGTTTGACCCCATTTAACAGCAGCAGGGCATAGAACGGTACAGCACAGGAACAGGCCCTTCGGCCCATGCTGTCTGTGTTGACCATTATGCTAATTTAAACTGCGCATCTGCCTGCACATTGTCTATATTCCTTCATTCCCTGCCTGTTCATGTCTCTGTGTAAATGTCTCTTAAACATTGTTATTGGATCTGCTTCCTCCACTTCCCTTGGCAGCATGTTCAATGCACCCACCATGTTCTGTGTAAAAACTTACCTCATAACTCGCCTTCGTACCTTCCCCTTCTCATCTTAAAGCCATGTACTCTCCTCCTACGTCACCCTAAATAATGCGCTGTTGTCTCTGGAGTGGGATTTAAACTTCAGTCGTCCAATCTGATAACTGAAAGTGAGCTATTTTGTAGATGAACTGTTTGCATTTAAGTTAATGGGGAGAGAAGGGAGAAGATGGGGAGAAAATGCGATTGCAATGATTTTTTTAAATATTGAGTTTCTAATTCCTTTACATCATGCCAAAATACTCAGCAGATCATTCGACATCTGTTGAAAGGGAAAAAAGTGTCATTGCTTCAGCAGAACATTGACTCTAGTTCTCTCTCCACAGATGCTGCCTGACCTGCTAAATGCTTTTGGCATTTCCTGGTTTTGTTTCTATAGTGTTCTGGAGTTTTTTGCTTCAAATTCTCTATATCATATCTGTTTTCCAGGTGGCCACTGATAAGGAGAGATCCTGGAGTGATTTCATTCATTGCAATGACAGCTTCACAATTTAACTCGGATAAGTACGAGGTGTTGCATTTTGGAAAATCAAATCTAGGTAGGACTTTCACAGTGAACGGCAGGGCACTGGGGAGTGTTGCAGAACAGAGGTACCTTGCAGTACAAATACGTAGTTCCCTGAAAGTGGAGTCACAGGGTGGTGAAGAAGGCTTTTGGCACGCTGGCCTTCATAAGTCAGGGCAGTGAGTATAAAAGTTGGGAGGTCATAGTACAGTTGTACAGGATGCTGGTGAGGCCGCACTTGGAGTACTGTGTTCAGCTTTGGTCACTCTGCTGTGTTCTGCTATATAAGAACTAGAGGGCGTAGGTTGAAGGTGAGAGGGGAAAGATTTAATAGGAACTTGAGGGGCAACTTTTTTACAGAAAGATGGTACGTATATGGAATGAGCTGCCAGAGGAAGTGGTTGGGGCAGGTACAATAACAACGAAAAGTTTGACAGGTACATGGATAGGAAAAGTTTAGAAGGTTATGGGCCAAACACTGGCAAATGGGACTAGCTTGAATGGACATCTGGGTCAGCATGGACAAGTTGGGCCAAAGGCCCTGTTTCCATGCTGTATAACTCATGACTCTATGACTTGATGCACTTAAACCAGGGCAGGATTTACAGAGTGAATGATGGGGCCCTGGGGAGTGTTGTAGAGCAGGGAGACCTAGGGGTACAAGGACACAGTTCCCTGAAAGTGGTGACACAGGTGGACAAGGTGGTGAGGAAGGCGTATGGCACGCCTGCCTTCATCGGTCAGGGCACTGAGTACAAGAGTCAGGATGTCATGTTACAGCTGTACATGACATTGGTTAGACTGCATTTGGAGTATTATAAATTGCAAATTGGTTTATTATTGTCACATGTACCAAGGTACATTGTGAACAGTTTTGGGCCCCATATCTAAGGAAGGATGTGCTGACATTTGAGAGGGTCCAGAGGAGATTTACAAGAATGACCCTGGGAATGAAAGGGTTAACATATGAAGACCATTTGATGGCTCTGGGCCTGTACTCGCTGGAGTTTAGAAGGATGAGGGGGGAATCTCATTGAAACCTACTGAATGTTGAAAGGCCTGGATACAGTGGACGTGGAGAGGATGTTTCCAGTAGTGGGAGAGTCTAGGACCAGAGGGCACAGCCTCAGAATAGAAGGATGTTCCTTTAGAACAGAGATGAGGAGGAATTTCTTTAGCCAGGGTGGTGAATCTGCGGAATTCATTGCCACAGACGGCTGTGGAGGCCAAGTCACTGGGTAAATTTAAAGGGGAGGTTGATAGGTTCTTGATAAGTAGGGGCGTTACAAAGGTTACGGGGAGAAAGCGGGAGAATAGGGTCGAGATGGAAGAATAAATCAGCCATGATTGAATGGCAGAGCAGACTCGACGGGCTGAATGGCCTAATTCAGCTCCTATGTTTTATGGTCTTATGGTCTATTTATGGTATAATGAAAAACTGTTTTGCATGCCGTCCATACAGATCATTTCATCACTTCAGTGAATTGAGATAGTACAAAAGAAAACATATAACAGAATGCAGAATAAAGTGTTACAATTACAGAGAAAGTGCAGTGCAGGCAGACAATAAGGTGCAAAGCTATGACGAGGTAGATTTGAGGTCAAGAGGGCACTTTATCGTACAAGAGGTCCATTCAATAGTTTTATAACAGCGGGATCGGAGCTCTCCTTGAGCCTGGTGGTATGTGCTTTCAGGCTTTCGTATCTTCTGCTGTGAAGTTCTGGTTGCCATGCTATAGGAAGGATGTGAAAAAGTTAGAGAAGGTACATAAAAGATTCACAAGTATGTTGCCGAGACCTTAACCCTAATGATAATGGCACAGAGTAGCTGCTGCCCTGATGGAACTACTGTCGTATGTGTGGGATATTGGATATTGAGCTGGGGTCCTATCTGTTCTTTCAAGTGAATGGGACAGATCCATTTGAAGAAGGACAATAGAAGAATTTACTGCTGATGTTCTGCCCTCAATAAGCTTCACTAAAAAGAATACCACATCTGGTCATTTATCACACCGCTGTTAACAGGTGCTTGCTGCTGCATTGTGGAGGCAGCACAGTGGCACGACCAGCAGAGTTGGTGCTTCACAGCATCAGAGACCTGGATTCAATCCTGTCCTCTGGTGCTGTCTGCGTGGAGTTTGCATGTCCTCCCTATAAAGGTTTGGTTTTCTCCCACATCCTAAAGACGTGGAGATGATAGAGTGATTGGCTTTACAGAATTTCACCTCAGTGTGCAGGTGAGAGAATCTAGAGAGGGCTGAGAGGTATGTGGAAAGAATAAAATGGGATTAGTATAGGATTAGGGTTAATGGGTGCTTGATGGTCTGCACAGACATAGTGGGCTGAAGGGCCTGCTTCCATTCTGTATAACTCTGTGGTTATATTATAAAAGTACTTCATTGGGTCCAAAGCACTTGGGGCAGCCTAAGGTTGGGAAAGGCAGCACAAAACCCAAACATTTTCTTTTCTCCTCGTATGTGGACAAAAAGTCCAGTTATTTGGAAAAACCCAGCTCCAAGTTCATGGGTGATTGAGTGGCAGTGATCCCTGCCCACTTGCAGGCATTGGAGACATGGCCAACTTACAACAGGCACTTCAAACTACTGGAGAGCTCTTACAAACATTGCCCCTGCAAAATCCTCCAAATCCTTTGGCAGCCTAGGTCAAAGTCTTCTGCCGGGCTTCAGTGACAAGCAACCAGCTTTGATGGATGGGCCACATTATCCACATGCTGGACAGCAGAGTCCCCAAACCAGCACTCTATTCCGAGCTCTGTCACAACAAGCGGTTTCCTAAAGAACAGGGCAAATGCTTCAAGGACGTCCTCTAAGCTTTCGTAAAGAAAGTATAACATCCTTACCAACTCAAACTGCCTGCGTAGAGTTTGTATGTCCTCACTATGAAGGTTCGGCTTCCTCCCACATCCTAAAGACATGGAGATGATAGAGTGACTGGTGATTAGCTCCGACTAGAGCCGCCAAAGTGACGGAGAAGGATCTGGAAAGCCACCAAGCATTTCAAGTCTCTCCTACAGAAGTAGGTGGAAGCAAACATTTTACTCACATCTATTCATGACTTTCAGTCTTATGAACATTCATTGGTTACTATCCTTAGTAACATGTGTTTGAATGGTATGACAACTCACCTTTGTCCTGGCTACTTTTGAATTTGATGTCACATTGCTCTGTTGTTTTCAACCATTAATATCTTGTGAACTATTTTAAAACCAACATTGTTTCTCATGAATGCACGGTCTCTAAATTACAAATTATCCGATGCCACATTTAAAAAAAGAGTGGTTCCCCTTTGATACACTTTTCCACACTTTTAAGCTATATGATGAACTATGTGCGTCTAATTTTACATAGCCTCAAGCAAATACAGAGCTGAGATCCCATATTTGGCAGAGCAACAGAGCAATTAGTCAACCAGGTTATTCAAAATCATAACACTAAATAATGTTAGATATAAAGGATGCACCATAACTTTGCTTCAGGAAGTCTTAGATATTTAATTTTAGTACTTTTAAGTTGACGTGCCTGAATCTTTTGTTACCACTTAGAATTTAAGCACACCACCAACCTTTTAGGCCAGCACATACTAGAAAGCAAACCTGACAGACTGGTGCCCTAGACAGACATGAAAACTTTCGCCCTTGACTAGCTTCTCTCCACTCTTGGTTGAAGTCCAGTTCTCTCATGTTTTGTTTTTTATGAGCTCTCAGCATAACAAATTGTAGCATGCCGTCAGCACCTGAGGTAAGTAAAAGCAATTCTTTTATGAGTTCCTGACAAGATATTTGCTTTGCTAGGCACACGGGAAGAAAAGAAGCAATGAATAACTTTTCAAACTGCTTGTTCCAATTGAAAAGCATCAGACATGAAAGAGAAAGAGAAATGAATTGAATGTTGTTTTTCCTGATGTAAAAGCTGATGGGATCTACCTCTCTCCCTCTCTCGCTCTCTCTCTCACTCTTCTTTTTAACTTGAACACAAGTGATTCATCATTTGTCCTGTCAAAAGTACTTTCCACAACATGACCAGAACAATGCAACTGTGATTGCAAAGAGCAGCTTCGATTGAAAGATAGCCATGACAGATATCAAAAGATTTTCCAAGTGCTACTTATTAAAATTGCATTTTTGACTGACAGAAAAATATTACAACTGTGAATTGTTTGGTTGATGTTTTTGAGCAACTTACTAAATAAAAATAATTTAACACCTCCTTAAGTAAGAAAAGAGGAGCTGACAATCAAAATGATTACAAACATATCATAATTGCACATCAGAATAATTCAAACTTTTAAGGTTAAAAAGATTTTGTTCAGAACTTTGATGTGAGCTTCACAGCCTTTGGGAAAACACCACTTCTTTGATCCCACATCAGTTGTAACAATGAACAAGCTTGAACTCTGATCACAGCTAAAGATTTTTTTTTCTTACTGCAACTTGGTTTTGGATGACAGGTGCTTCATGTCACTTGGCTTTGGATGAAAGATGTAAGAGTTATCTCAGTCCAATAACGAGAAAGAACGAGTAGAACGCAGCTTCTGGTAAGCTGGTGAAATTTGCTTCCATCCACTGCAGCTTTATCATAATCTGTCACAAAAAGAATCTTTCCTTTGGCAATAACGACAGAAAAATTGAAATATGTTGGCAGCTTTGAATAAGTGTTTTAAGACCTCCATCACCTCCTCTTCTATAATGCAGACTCTCTTTAAGACATCACTATTAACTTCCCCAAGTTCCCTGCCATCCTTGTCTTTCTCCACAGTAACTACAGATGAGAAATATCCATTTAGGTCCGTCCCAATATACTTGAAGAATCTCTTTGGATTCTCTTTTATCTTATCTTCCCCAAAGCTATCTCATGTCCCCTTTTTGTCCTCTTGTTTTCCCTCTTAAGTGTACTCCTATACCCCCTATATTCCTCCAGGGATTCAGTCGATCCCTGTTACCTATACCTGATACATGCCTCCTTTTTCTTGACCAGATCCTTAATATCTCTTGTCATCCAGGATTGCCTACTCCTACCAGCCTTGCCCTTCACTTTAACAGAAACATGTAGACCATGGACTCTTGTTATCTCACTTTTAAAAGACTCTCACTTGCCAGACATCCCTTTACCTGTAAACAGCCTCCCCAATCAACTTTTGAAAGTTCCTGTCTACTACCTTCAAAATTGGCCATGCCCCAATTTAAGACTTTAACTTGTGGACCAGTCCTATCCTTTTCTATAACTATTTTAAAACTAATGGAATTATGGTCACTGGTCCCAAATTGCTCCCCCAGAAACGCTTTTGGCCCACCTTGTTTCCAAAGAGGAGGCCGAGTTTTGCCCCTTCTGTAGTAGGGCCATTTCCATGTTGATTGAGAAATATTTCCTGAACATAGTAATGTAGCGGTTAGCGTAATGCTATTACAGCGCCAGCGACCCGGGTTCAATTCCAGCCATTGTCTGTAAGGAGTTTGTATGTTCTCCCTGTGTCTGCATGGGTTTCCTCCGGGTGCTCAGGTTTCATCCCACATTCCAAAAACGTACAGGTTAGGAAGTTGTGGACATGCTATGTTGGCGCCGGAAGCATGGCGACAACTTGCAGGCTGGCCCCAGAACACTCAAAGCAAAAGATGCATTTCACTGTGTTTCGATGTACATGTGGCTAAAGATATCTATCTATCTATCTATCTATCTATCTATCTATCTATCTATCTATCTATCTATCTATCTATCTATCTATCTATCTATCTATCTATCTATCTATCTATCTATCTATCTATCTATCTATCTATCTATCTATCTATCTATCTATCTATCTATCTATCTATCTATCTATCTATCTATCTATCAAATTCTTCCCCATCCAAACCTTTAACTCTATGGCAGTCCCAGTCAGTGTTTGGAAAGTTAAAATCCCCTACTATTACAACCCTATTATTCTCACATCTATCTGCACACATATTTGCTCCTCTAATTCCCATTAACTATTGGGAGGCCTATATCACAATCCCATCAAAGTGATCACTGCCCCCCACCCTTTTATTTCTCAATTCCACCCATACAGATGATCTGGACAATCCCCCAGGAATATCCTCTCTAAGTACTGCCATGATGCTCTCCCTAATCAAAAACGCAACTCTCCCTGCTCTCTTACCTCCACCTCTATCCCTCATATAACATCAGTACCCTGGAACACTGATCTGTCAGTTCTGTACTTCCCTCAGCCATATTTCTGCTATGGCTATGATGTCCCAGAACTTCCCCTGGAAGTTGCCCTCCATACCACACACCATCATGCCCTTGGAAATATATCACCGTTCCTTCATTATCACTGAGTCAAAATCCTAGAATTCCCTCCCTAGCACCATAGTCGGTGCCGGAATATCTCAAGGACCCCAGCGGTTCAAGAAGGCAGCTCACCACCGCCTTCTCAAGGGCAACTAGGGATGGGCAATTAAATTCTGACAGTCTACCTAGTCCACGTCTCTTGAAAAACATCAAAATGCAATTTTCCCTCTTTTTCATCGTCATATAGTCATAGAAAGAAACAGCATGGAAATAGGCCCTTTAGCCCATTGTGTCTGTGCCAACTATCAGGCACCCTTTTTTTAGACTAATCCTACCCTAATCCAGTTTGTTCTCCCCACATTCCCATCAAACCCCCCTCCAAGCAGATCCTACCATTCACTTATACACTAGGAAAAATCTACCGTAGCCAATTAACCTACCAGCCCACAACATTTTTGGGATGTGGGAGGGAACTGGAGCACCCAGAGGAAACCCACGCAACCAGAAGGAGAACTTGCAAACTCCTCACAAACAGCACCCAAGATCAGTATTGAATGTGGGTCACTGAAACTGCAGTCAGTTACCATACCAGTTGCGCCATTATGCCACCCTTTTCCTGTGTGCACAAGGAATCTTGTTTGCCAAAGATCTCTGCATGTTTTAGCAAGTGTGTAAATCACAGCACACCACTGTGTCACAGGGCAGCTACATTAATTTATCACTGGATTGATTGGTAAATTGGTTTATTTTGTTACACGTACCAAAGTACAGCTTGTGTCTGCATGTCATCCAGACAGTTTATTCCATACATAAGTATATTGGGATGGTAAAAAAACATAGAACATAGAACAATGCAGCACAGTACGGGCCCTTCGGCCCACGATGTTGTGCTGACCTATATAAACCTTATCCCCATTCAATCTATCCCCCCTCTCTACTTCACCTCCCATAACCCTCTATTTTTCTTTCATCCATGTGCCTATCTGATAGTCTCTTAAATTACCCTATCGTATTGATCCCTACCACCACCCCTGGCAGTGCATTCCAGACACACACCAATCTGTGTAAAAAAAACCTACCTCTGACTTCTCCCCTGAACTTTCCTCCACGCACCTTAAATGGGTGACCTCTAGTATTGGCCATTGCCACTCTGGGAAAAAGATGCTAGCTGTCCACTCTGTCCATGCCTCTCATAATCTTATATACCTCTATCAAGTCTCCTCTTAACTTCTGTCGTTCCAAAGAGAAAAGCCCAAACTAGCTCAACCTCTCCTCATAAGACAAGCTTTCCAATCCAATAGATTGTGTGGACAAGCAATATCTTTTTCCCATTATTCAGTGATCCAATACCAGAGGGCATGCATTTAAGGTGAAAGGGGGTAGGTTCAGAAGAGACGTCAGGGGTAAGTTTTTTACTCAAAGTGTGGTGGAGTCCTGGAATGCATTGCCTGATAAGGTGGTGGAGGCAAATTTATTGGGGGCTTTTAAGAGGGGCTTGGATGGGCACATGAATGAGAGGAAAATGGAGGGATATGGGTATTCTGTAGGTAGGAGGGATTAGCTATGTTGGCACAACGTTGTGGGCTGAAGGGCCTGTACTGTGCTGTACTGTTCTATGTTCTATGTTCTATCCAGGCAGCATCCTTGTAAACCTCCTCTGCACCCTCTCCAAAGCTTCCACATCCTTCCTATAATGAGACGACCAGAACTGAATACAATACTCCAAGTGTGGACTAACCAGAGTTTTATAGAGCTGCAACTTTACCCCTCTGCTCTTGAACTCAATCCCCCGGAAATCATTATTTCATTAAGGAACTTAACCTTGCAATTTTGCTACCTTTTTGGATCATGCAGAATGTAATGCGGACTGGTGGATGAACAAATTGAGTTAAAACAATTGAGCACACAATACTGGACATTTAGACCTATCTGAAAAATTGTCACATCAATGGAAATGGCATTAGAAAATGCCAGAAGTTTTCACCTACCACAGGTGACTGGTATAGCTGCAGTCCACAGTCAGAGCATCATGGCAAAATCTAGGACTATAAACAGAGAAAACTGAGTCCAAAACATATTGGTGAGACCAGGTCAGTCAACTGTTATTATCACAATGACAATGGCTTCCGATAGACTACTGTTTCATTTACCAAAAGAATGGTCACATTTCTACAGCCTGCAGATCCAGGGCAAAGATAAGCAACAAAAGCAATTTGAGTAGAAATTTGAAATCTCGGCAGAAAAGAGGATTTTATAGTTTAGAAATTCATCCAGGCAATGAGAGACTGGGATGGTACACCACAAGCAGTAGTAGCAGCAAACATACAGACTTTTGAGTGAATTCGTTGAGTGACAACTGGTGCGTTGATATGTGAACTGATATTGTTACAGTCCACTGAATAATGAGTGAAGACACACTTACTTGAGTAAGATCAGCCAGATAATGTTGACAGAAAGCACTGTCACACTGAAAACCTACTCTGGTAAGATTCTACAAGTATTCGGCAAATGGAGTGCACAGTGCAACACAATGCACAAAGTAAGAATATAAGAACATAAGAAATAGGGGAAGGAGTTGGCCATCTGGCCCATTGAGCCTGCTCCGCCATTCAATAAGATCATGGCTGATCTGGCCATGGACTCAGATCCACCTACCTGCCTTTTCCCCATAACCCTTAATTCCCCGACTATGCAATCTAACTGTATCTTAAATATATTTAATGAGGTAGCCTCTACTGCTTCCCTGGGCAGGGATTTCCACAAACTCACTTCTCTCTCAGATAGCATTACTATCCATCATTGTAGCAAACTGTGAAAACAGGCCAACTCCAAAGGGAATAGATTGGCAAAGGCAACTCAAGCGAGACTGAACGAATGTTTTCAGTACAACCACTTCAAAGATGCACCTTGGGAGATTGTATGCCGATACATTCAAAGGGAAGTATATTGACGTGTTACACACAATGTGTTCACTTGCATCAGGACAGATGCAAAGCCAGATCCTTGCAAGCCCAAAACAGTCCTGTACACGCTAAGGAGTCAAGTAAAGAAGGAACTGAATAGGTCAGAACACAGAGTGTGCTGGTAAAAACTGACCGGAGTGAGCCAACAGTGAGTGTGCCTAAGACTAACAAAATGGCCATGCCAAAACTACAAAGTCACATTGATCAAGCTATTGATGATGAAATTCCCCCTTCCTGCAGAGTTAGCAGGATCAAAGGTGTTTACAAAATTGGACCTTTCCCATGCCTACATGCATTTACGTTCTGACAAAAGTAGTCAGCACTACCTGACTGTCAACAACATAGATAAAGGGCTCTACTCAGCTGCTCTGCGGAGTATTCATTCAAGGTTTTCCAGATCACCATGGATAAAGTCTTGGAAGGAGTGGACCATAGCCTAACTAAAATGATCTGCTGATAGCTATGAGGACAAGAGGAACCTTTCTGGTTTTGGAAGTGTTAGGAGATTACATGGTCACAATACAAAGTAAGTACATTTTTGCAATGAGAAGTACTTTAGTTTGAAGATTGATTCCAATTCATGTCAGCCATGAGCTATTGAATGGCTGAGCAGGTTTGAGGATCCAAGTGACCTTCTCCTTCTCTTAATTGTTTGCACAGCAAAGGGACTTCTGTAGTTGGGTAAAGGACAAGGAGAGATTGAATGACACAGTGGTTGTGGTGTTCGCTGAAAGATGGTGGTAAAAGTTAGTGGGTGACAAAAATAAGATTGGGAGGGTAGGGGTATGAATCTTTCTGTCTGTCTCTGTCTGCACCTCTAGTTGTGGCCAGGGAATCACAAGCAAGGCCTTCACTTTCTGGTCCTCCTCCCTCCTGCCACTTGTTTCTCTCAAGAAGATCCTTGGCCCCTCTCATTTCTCAATAACTTGGTGCCCCTTCATACTATTAACATTATAGTATCAGTTTCAACTCATATGCCAGTGATATGCAGCTCACCTTATTGCTTCTCCTCCTTGGCCTGTCCACACTCCCTGACATTCAGTACTGGTTGAGCAGTAATTTCCTCCAGCTGTAGACTGGCAAGGTCTTCAGTCACAGCCATAAATTCCACTGCCTTGCCGGGAACTCCATCTCCTTTCCTGGCAACTGTCTGAGGCAGAACCTGACTCTTTCCAACCTCAGTGTTGTACTTGACACTGAGATGTGCTCTGATCACATATCTCTTCCATCTGCAAAACTGCCTGGTTACAATCCATAATATTTCCCATCCCTAACCCTGTCTTAGCTCACCTACAAGCCTCATTCATGCTTCTCCTACCCCTAGACTTGACCATTCCAATGTGACTCAAACTGGGCTTTCAACGTTCACTCTTTGTAAAGAAATTTATCCGCTGCCTGTATCCTAACTGACACCAAATAATACTCACTCATTGCTATGCCCTCTCACCAATGTTGGCTTGTGATGCACTTAAACATAAAATGGATACACTTGTTTCCAAACCACCAAAGCCCCCTCCTTCCCCACCTCTGTATTCCTCCAATTCTATTATCTCTTCCAGCCCCATGTTTTCTTAATCTGCCACTGGGGCAGCCATCGCTTCAATACCAAGGGTCTTAAGCTGGTTTCCTCCAGTGTTCCGGTTTCCTCCCACATTCCAAAGATGTACGGGTTAGGAAGTTGTGGGCATGCTATGTTGGCGCTGGAAGCATGGCGACACTTGGGGGCTGCCCCCAGAACACACTACTCAAAGATGCATTTCACTGTGTGTTTCGATGTATATGTGACTAATAAGGATCTTGTCTTATCTAAAATTCCTTCTATAAACCTATCTGTCTGTTTAGCTTTCTTTCTTCCTTTGAAACATTCCTGAATACTGACCTCTCCAACCAAGTGGTCTGTCACCTGTCCCAATGACTGAGATTTTCACAAGAATGCTATCAGTTCCACATGTTACTGCCAGCATTTCTCCACAGCGTAAGCAGGTTTGGGACTTATGTACAAACATGGAAGTCCCAAACTTTCCAATTGGTCCTTGCTGCTAATTTTCCAGCTGTTTTTCACCATTGGATTCTTTTTACAGTACAACTGTGGATAGCCAATGTCTTGCAGTTTTCTGCAATGATGTTGAGAACTCTGCATGCTGAAGCTGAGCAGGTTAAATCTGGCACAGCTTCAGTGACTCCATTCATTTCAATGGAGAGGAACGGCTGTGAGGGAACCTGGTATGTTTCAGGTCACACAGAATTTTTCATATTAGTTCAGTTAATGTGAATTTATTTAATTCATTTTATGTATTTTATGATGGTTTTAAGTGTTTTTTGTAATTGAGTAGTATTTTTAACATTTAATAGGTTTTACATTTTGTGAATGTCAGGGGCATTCTGAAACATTCAAACTATTTGACAGCTTTGACAGCCAGTTCAGCCCAGGGGATGTGACTAAACCGGGGAAAGCATTTCTGTGGGACGTTGACCTGTGGTATGCAGAGCCACACCAATCAGGTCAGAGCTGACTTCAGGGGCAAATTTGCCTCAAGAAGTGTGATCTGAGAGTAAAGGAGCAGAGCCAGGATATTCTGGGTCAAATTCTGGAACCCAATTTTTCTTTGATAATGCTGGGAAGTTTTATCGCACTAACGCTGCTACAATAAACCCAATGATGGGAGGCGGAGATTCCAAGTACATCGCCCTCATCCTCAAACATTGGCGGGACGAGGCATGCGAACCCTAAAATCAAGGCTGAACCATTTTCAACCACTTTCAGCCAACACTGACAGGTGGTTGATCCATCTTTCTCCTGAGATCTCTACCATCACAGAAGCCAATCTTCAGCCAATTCAGCCTACTCCGCTGGATGTGAAGAAAGGGCTGAAAGCACCAGATATGGCAAAGGAGAACAGACAATATCTCAGCTGTAGTACTGAACCCTACCCTCCAGAACTAGCTACCCCTTTGGCCAGCTGTTCCAGTGCTGCTACAACATTGAAACACATCCCATAAGTTGTCCAGGTATGACTTGTCCCTAAAACAAGCGTAAATCCAATCTGGCTAATTACCATCAGTCAGTCCACTCACAATCATCAGCAAAGTGATGTTGTTGACTTTGCTGCAGACTTACTCACTGCTTACTAATGACCTGTTTTGCCAGGACCACTCCTTGTAGACTAAGTCCAAACATGGACCAAGGAGCTAAATCCCAAAAGTCAGGTGAGAATGACAGCATCAAGGAGTAAACACCTTTATGCACGAAGCCATACCACGCAGAAAGCAGGATGACTGTGACGGTTGGAGGTCAATCATCTCAGCCCCAGAGTTCCTCAGGGCAGTGTCCTGGGCCCAACCATTTTTGGCTGCTTCATCAATGACCTTCCTTCCATCATAGGTGAGAAGTGGGCATGTCTGCTGATGACTGCACATTATCAAGTCAAGTCGAGTTTATGGTCATGTGCACTAGTACAGTGAGGTACAGGTACAATGAAAGGCTTGCTTGTTGCAGCATCACAGGCACTTAACATAGAACATAGAACACTACAGCACAGTACAGGCCCTTCAGCCCACAATGTTGTGATGACATTTTATCCTGCTCTAAGATCTATCTAACCCTTCCCTCCCACATAGCTCCCCATTTCTCTATCATTCATATGTCTATCTAAGAGTCTCTTAAAGTTCCCTAATGTACCTGCCCCCACAACCTCTGCTGGCAGTGCGTTCCACGCACCCACCACTCTCTGATATCCCCCTTATACCTTCCTCCAATCACCTTAAAGTTATGCCCCCTCATGTTAGCCTTTGCCCTGGGAAAATGTCTCTGACTGTCCACTCGATCTATGCCTCTTATCATCTTGTACACCTCTATCAAGTCACCTCTCATCCTCCATCTCTCCAAAGAGAAAAGCCCTAGCTCACTCAACCTATCCTCATAAGACATACTCTCCAATCCAGGCAACATCCTGGTAAATCTCCTCTGCACCCTCTCTAAAGCTTCCACATCCTTTCTATAATGAGGTGACCAGAACTTAGGTTCAGACAAGACACAAAATATACATTATACAAGACAATGAAGAGAAAAAATAGACTGTGCAAAACAAGACATTAGTACAAAGGAAGACACAATCAGAGACAAGTCCATGGTAGTGCAAGAGGTGGACCATAGTGTTCTGTTGCTGAGGTAGGATTAGGGTTGTGAGGTCGGTTCAAGAACCTGATGGTAATAGGAAAGCAGCTGTTCTTAAACCTGGCCATGTGGGATTTCAAGCTTCTGTACATTCTGCCCAATGGTAGCAGTGAGAAGAGGGCATGACCCAGATGGTGGGGATCCTTGATGATAGATGCCACTTTCTTGAGCAACTCCATTTATAACTCTTCACATATGAAGCAGGCCATGCTGGCATGCAGCAAGTGCGAGACAATATTCAGGCATTGGCTGATGAGTGGCAAGTAACATTCATGCCACAGAAGTGCCAGAAAATGATCATCTTTAACAAGAGAGAATCTTACCACCTACCCTTGATGTTCAATTGCATTACGATCACTGAGTTCCCTGCCAACAACATCCCAGGGGTCGCTCTTGGCCAGAACCTTAAATGGACTAACCACATAGATATGAGTCAGAGGCTACATACCTAAGGCTCACAGGATTGCCCGCAGGATTAAAATGGAGCCTTCAAAAGAAGAACAGAAATAAAGAACAAAGTAATATAGCACCTTACAAGGACTTAGAATTTCTTAAAAGTTGTTTACACCCATGGAAATACATTTGAATATAGTCACATTCAGCATTACCCAATCATCAAGTTCAATAAATCTCTGGTTCCTAATATCTGATGCTTGCCAACCTACTAAATGAATAGAAATCATCGACAATTGAGTGTTTAAAAAAAATACCCTTGAAGAACCTAGCTGTGATCGCTGTGTAGAATTTTCCTGGAACAATGATCTATATGATATATAATAAATCTGCAGTTTTCTGGATGGGATTTTGAATTGGGGACCCAGCTGGATGCATCATGGCTTGGTACGGCAACTGCTCTGCCCAGGACCGCAAGAAACTGCAGAGGGTTGTGGACACAGCCCAGCGCATCATGGATACCAGCCTCCACTCCTTGGACTCTGTCTTAACCTCTCGCTGCTTTGGTGAAGCAGCCAGCATAATCAAAGACCACACCCACCCAGGTCATTCTCTCTTCTCTCCTCTTCCATTGGGTAGAAGATACAGGAGCCTGACGGCATATACCACCAGACTTAAGGACAGCTTCTATCCCACTGTAATAAGACTATTGAACTTATACAATGAGATGCACTATGACCTCACGATCTACCTTGTTGTGACCTCGCACCTTATTGCACTGCACTTTCTCTGTAGCTATGACACCTTAGTCTGTACTGTTATTGTTTTTACCTGTACTACATCAATGGACTCTGTACTAACCCAATGTAACTGCACTGTGTAATGAATTGGCCTGTACAATCGGTATGCAAGACAAGTTTTTCACTGTACCTTGGTACAAGTGACAATAATAAACCAATACCAATACCAATACCATCTGATCTCACAGGTAATCATGACACTTCCGGTGCTGCTGATTTGAAGATTTGGGCAGTTAGACTTGGCCAATATTTGTTCTTCAAACAACAAATTAAAAGCATAAAACATTGGAAAGAATTATCTGGCCATGCAGCATCTGTGTAGAGAATACCAGAGTGAACGTTTCAAGTTGATTAATTTGAACAAACTCCTTCATATTGCCAAATTCATCATTAAGCATTGTGACCTGATATTTTTGGAGTTCAAAACTTATATCTTCAACCCCATTTCTTTTGGAAGTCTTGATTCATGCCAAAACTTTACAGGGCACCAAAATAAACAAGACGGTCATTTCTTGAGCAATTTGTTGGTGTCAGTGGGAAGCAAGCACCAAATAACATTCCTTGATAAAAGGGGAGAAATTAGGTACATCATGCATTACTTACCAGCATATCTCTATTTCAAGACCAAGGAAACGGCCAAGGCATTACCAAAGATATCTGTCTTCTGCACTTGTGCTTCACAAAGGAAGATTCTCATAGCTTTGCTGTCTCTTTGATGTAACCATTTCTGTAATCAGCTGACACTTCCCATGACTATAAAGTTCATCACTCCATCATACTAAAATAAACCTTTCAAACCACCAGAAGTAGGAGAAATGCCAAAGAAAGCAACTGGGAGAAGTCTGGCTGAATCGGCAACATGTTCCAAGCCTTTCCTGTCAAAAACAGGATTGAAAGTTCCCAATATCCCCAAGAGGGCAGAGTACAATAAGTGACACATAAACCACTGAACATAGTCAGCACCTGACTCCTTGGAAAGTCAAATAGGGGGACATCCCTCAAGCCCAACTCATGTATCAGTCATTTTGACAACACGGAAACAGACTTGTTTTGTACCTTTGTGGTATTTTTTTACTGAATTCTTGCTTGGTGCTCCGTCACTAACCTCTTTCGACACAAAAAGCTATGTCAATCCAGGCGTGTGTCTCAGTTCCATTCTGAACCTTACAACAGTTGAACTCGCAGTAACCTCCATAAAGAGAAGGTTGAACAGGATCTGTGGGGAGAAAAGCATACTGTCTGCCCTTTGTGCCAAGGGATATGTTTGTCATGGTGTTAAGCCACTTTCAGTCAGGGATGCAAAACCAGGGTGGTTCAAGCACGTAATGCCTCTGCCTCATATTAAAGTGACCCATGTTTGATCCTGATTTTGGGTGCTGCCTGTGTGGAGTTTGCATGTTGTCTCTTTGACTGTGGGTTTTCCTGAAGGGTCTGGTTTCTTCTCACATCTCAAAGATGGCTGGTAGGTTAATTGGCTACTGTAAATTGACCTGCGTGCAGTTGAATGGTTGAAGAATCAAACGGAAGTTGATAGGTGTAGGAGAGAGAGAAGTGGGGAATGAGATCGATGGGATTGTTCTGTGAGCCAACATAGATTTAATGGCCTGAGTGGCCTCCTTCTATGCTATATAAACATGTGAGAAATATTAAGCATTTTTAACACCCTGTTTAACTCAACCAGCTTAAATAGATTGACCCTGAGAACTAAGTGCAAGAGATAACTAATCCACCTTCAAGGTCTCAGAAAGAGCCTGATATCAGTAGGTGCCTCATTATATTTTTACTCAACAGTATTTCTGGGCTAATGATTCAATTTAACAACTGTTTCTGATGTTCCATTACCCACAAGCAAATTCTGAATGCATTTGGTTATTTTAATCTTCTGTGGAATTAAAGACTTAGAATTTGTAGTGAGAGGCAAAATGATGGGAAGTTCAGTGACTGAGGAGAAAAACTTCTCCAGAGATCGAGTGCTTTTTGTGGTAAGAAGATCCACTTTTCCTGTACTGGGTATCAGTTCAATGGGATCCCTGACACCCAGCAACCATGATGTCATCAAGCTGGTTGAACAGTTAGTAACATTAAAGAATTCTCAAAGACCAAGAAACAGGAAAAATATTTAATCACCTTTTTAAACATTATACAAAAGACTAGATAAAATAAAAAGTTTGCCCCCTACGCATATAATTAAAGTGGAACATGATATATGGTTGTTAATTCTTTTATTTTAAAATCCCATATATTTAGAAGTATTTATCCAAGGAAATTACAGGGCACATAGATAATGTTACTTTCTTGGGCCCAAAGAGTGTGCTGAGCAGATACTATGGCTTGATACAATGTTAAGGACTCACCCAGATCTCACGTAGCTGAATAGTCTCTTGACCTCACAATCTACCTTATTATGACCTTGCACCTTATTGTCTCCCTGCTCCTGGGGTGGAAAGTGTTGCACAGAGCGGTACCGTGTAACAGATTCTTAAGTCAGTTTACAGACTCCCCAGCCGCCTGTCATTTTTGCAGCCGGGAGGAGATGGTGTATCACGTATATACAGAATGTGAGAGGTTGCAGCCTCTATTTGAGTACCTGAAGGGGTTGCTCCTCAGATTCTGGCTGCACTTCAGCCCCACGCTCCTGATCTTCAGTCACCCGGTGTAGAAGAGGGTGGGTCACTCAGGGGATCTCCTGGTCTGCTCCTGGGCCTGGCCAAGGTGGCCATTCACGGGTCTGGGCGACATGCAATCGAGGGTTCTGCCCGTGCCGATTGCCTGCCCCTCTTCCAGGGTTACGTCCATGCCTGTGTGTCCCTGGAGAAGGAGTACACGGTATCCATGGCTTCAATGGGGGATTTCCAGAACCGATGAGTGTCACAGGGGCTCAAGTGCGTTCTGGATAGTGATGACCGTGTTATAATTTGAAACTGTAAATAGTGTGTATCATGAAATACTGTAATATTGTATTAATGTGATTCTGTAATCACTAAATAAACCACCTTGGAAAGGGAAAAATAAAATTGTCTGCTGCACTGCACTTTCTCTGTAACTGTAACACTTTATTCAGCATTCTGTTATTGTTTTTCCTTGTACTATCTCAATGCACTGTTATAATGAAATGAGAAACAAAAGACTGCAATGCTGGAATCTATACAAAAAAACAACAAAATGCTGGAGGAACTCAGCAGGCCAGACAGCATCCGTGGAGAAAGCAGACGGTCAACGTTTCAGGTCAGGACCCTTCTTCAGGACTAAAGATAAGAAAAGGGGAAGCCCAATTTATAGGGGGAAGAACAGAGCAGTGATAAGTGGACAAAAGAGGGGAGGCGGGGTGGGCACAAGGTGGTGATAGGCAGATGAAGGTAAGAGACAGTTATAAGCAGATGCGGGGGAGGAGGGGAGAGCAGATCCACCGGGGGATGGGTCAAAGCTATGGAGTCAGGCAGCATTGGGGGAGGGGAGGAGAGGAAAAGGAGAGAGAAGAAAAAGAGAAAAAAATGGTAAGGAGAAAAAAGAGAGTGAGTCTAGGAAAGGGAAGTAGAGAAGAGGCAAGGTGGGGTGAGGTGGGGGGAGGTTGGCTCACTGAAAGTGGGAGAATTCGATTTTCATGCTGTAAAGTCCCAAGACCGAAGATGTTGTTCCTCCAGTTTGCATTTGGACTTCTCCCGGCAGCGGAGGAGGCCGAGGACTGACATATCAGTGATGGAGTGGGAGCGGTAGTTGAAGTGACTGGCAACGGGGAGATGCAGATCGCAGTTACAGATGGAGGCGTTGGTGTAATGAAATGATCTGTATGGATGGTATGCAAAGCTAAGTTTTTCACTGTACCTTGGTATATGTGACAATAACAAACCACTTTACCAATTTAGAGTCATAAGAGTCATACAGCCCAACTGGCCCATGCCCACCAAGATTCCCACCTAAGCTAGTCCCATTAGGTTGCGTTTGCCCATATCCTTCTAAACCTCTCCTATCCACGTACCTGTCCAAGTAACCTTTAAATGTTGCTAATGTACCTGCTTCAACCACTTCCTCTGGCAGCTCATTCTATATATTGACCACCGTCCGGGTGAAAAGGATGCCCCTCAGGTTCCTATCAAATCTCTCCCCTCTCACCTTAAACCTATGCCCGCTAGTCTTGATTCTCCAACCCTGGGAAAAAGTATCTTAAACTATTTTGGTGAATTAGTTCATGAAAAGCCTAATTCCACATTGGGTAAACAGCAACAGTGCCCCTACTGTGAAGGTGTCTTGGATCTCCATCAGAAGTTTCGGGATTTTCCATATTAAACTACACCTGTGTGGAAATCTCCAAATCACTGTCAGTCACTCTTCATAATGAGAGTGGACATCAAGAGCTTTGTCAACACTTCATCCACTAAATCTAAAATATAGAGTAAGACAAGGTGGGACAACAGACAGGTTATAAAACATGTCTTTTTTTTATTTTAGCACTTTTTTCACTACTTGAAAATTCTTCATAATAATTTGTCTCCTGTTTGTTACGGATGCTCCAATCCGTGGAGGGAATGAAACCAGGGATGGTAGCTTAGTAACAAGATGTTGTATGTTGTGTTCACACATATAGTATTCACAAACCAATCCAATAGAAAGTATGCTATAAGCCTCTTTTCACTGAGGCTGATTGACATGTAGGCCTACTACCCTACTTCACAGAGAGGTCAGAAGCAAAAGCATAGCCTCAAGTTAATTGGCAGGATTAGAGGGGGCTTGAGGAAAAATTATTCCCTCTGTGAGTGGTGAGGGTCTGGAACTCACCACACGAAAGTGTGGTGGAAGCAAGGGCCTGTTTCTATATTGTACAACTCTATAACTCTATGACTGCAACTAAAGAATAATCCATCATAAAAGATTAATCACGGTTTCAAAGATCTGCTATTATATTATGTCACACTTATAGTACAAATAGTTTAGTAACAAGATGTTGTATGTTGTGTTCACACATTTGGTATTCATGAGTCACGAATAAGTTATATATCCAGGGTCTAGCTTTTGACTATGGTTACTTTGTATATTTGAGGTATCAAGTGTATGCATGTATCATCTGTCTTGGAATTTATAGATCCTTAATTTTCATACAACTTCAGGTTACCTGTTTACACAGGCTTATTTTGGACTGAAGTCAGATATATTTGGAGTTATTTCAAAACAGCAAAATTGAGCAATTTACCTCTGGATCTGATCCATGCCATCACAGGGTTTCCACATGCCTTTTTAATTTGCTTCTACAGTGGTGAAGCTTTACAAGCATTCTCCTCTCAAAAATCGAGTGAAGTATGGTTTTGTATTAAGCATGGTAATATTTTATCAAGTATATGCACTTCACAAAAGTCAATTAGTTGCAAGGACCAACTTGCATTCCCTTGATTGCAGAAGATCTAATTCAGCTGCGGAAGCTGATTAAAGCATTTGATAGGGTGCATGAAGAGAAATTATTTCCTTTGCAAGGACAATCTGGAAAAAGAGTTTTAGAGCTAACTGCTCAGTGATGATGACAGGAAGCTCCCCTTCAAGTAAAGTGTAATGGAAACCAGGGACATTCTTCCCCAAAGAGCTGGTCAATTAAAAATGTCAAAACTGAATTTGATAGATGTATGTTTGGGAGAGCTTTAGGAGATACAGAACCAAGGTGCGCAAAATGAGTCACTTTACAGCATTCAAGAACATAGTATATAAATAGCAGGAATAGGCGCTTGTGCCTGCTCCGCTTTCGATAAGATCATGGCTGATCTTTTATCTCAGCACCACTTTTTGATAATAACTCCATATCCTTTGATCCTTTTAGTATCTAAAAACATGTTGATGTCTTGAATACACTTAGTAACTAAGCTTCCACAGACCTCTGGTTTAGACAGTTCTAAATATCCACTACCCTCTGGGTGCTGAGGTCTCTTCGTACCTCAGTCCTAAATAGCCCCCATTTTGAGACCATAAATCCTGGTCCTAGACACCTCAACCAGGGGAAATATCATCCCTGCCTCTACAAGGTCAAGACCCATAGAGAACTTCGTGTGTTTCAATGAAATCAGTTCTTACTCTTCTAAGCTAGAACAGTTGTCCCCTCATATCTATACTACCATTTAAAAAGATCATACTGATCTATTACCTCAGTGCCATTTTCCTGCAATAACCTCACATCCATCTCCCCTAGAAATCCATCAATCCTCATGGGTCAATCCTCCACCCCACCCCCCCCCCAACACAGGAGTCAAGCTGACAAACCTCAATTTCACTCTTTCCACTTCAAGTATATGCTTCCTTAGGTAGGAAGACCAAATCTGTACCTTGCAATAAAAGCCTAAGTGTCATTTACCCTCTTAATAATTTCCTACTTCCTAATAATTTCCTGTTCCTTTCCTTCTTTTACCTATATCTCATAAAAGTCAAGTGTCATAGAATATTTATTTCCCAATCTTTTTCAATCTGTGACCCAGATCATGCCATTGGATAGGATCATGCCCGATGGTTCTATTTGTGACATTATTTCATCGATCTTCAATTTTGCCTTTTTGTCCCTGCTCTGATTCTAATTGGAGATATAATCAGAATCGGAATCAGATTTATTATCTCTGACATATGATGTGAAAATTGTTGTTTTGCAGCAGCAGTACAGTGCAAACACATAAAATCCATAAATTACAAAAATAAATAAATAGTGAAAAAAAGAGGAATGATAAGGTTGTGTTCATGGGTTCACAGATGGTTCAGAAATCTCATAGCGGAGTGGAGGGTGCTGTTCCTGAATCATTGAGTTTGGGTCTTCAGGCCCCTGTACCTCCTCCCTGATGGTAGTAACATGAAGAGCGCATGTCCCAGATGGTGAGGGTCCTTAATGATGGATGCCGCCTTCTTGAGGCACCGCCTCTTGAAGATGTCCTCGATGGTACTTGTCTGCTCTGTCCCTTTCTAACAATCCCTGGTCATTATTGCTCATTTTGCTACCATGCATTGCAGGCTTTAATTTTCTAAATTTCCTCTCCCCTAAGCCCTACCACCCACTATTTAATTTAAGTTTTTAACTACAAGAGGACATTTTGCCCAGCGATTCCATGCAGAGCGATCTGTACTGTCCCATCCCATCGTTCTATCCCTGAGGGCCTGCAAGTTTATTTCTTTTGAAATCGCTATTTCTCTCCAGTCCTTTCACCCTCAAGGCAGTGAGTTCCAGGTAATTCTCACTGACTGAATAAACAATTTCATAGAAATATGAAGTAAAAGAAGTAAGAGTAGACAAATCAACCTTTCATGCCTGCTCTGCCATTCAATATGATCATGGTTGATGCTTTATCTCAATACTATATTCCCACTCTTTCCCCTTATCCATTCTGCATCTAGAAGGTGATCTGTCTCTTTAAGCACTGGCAGTGACTTGGCCTCTACATCCTTCTATGGCAGAGAATTCCACAGGAGCACCACCCTGTGAACGGAATCATTTTCCCTCAACTCAGTCCTAAATGTCTTACCCATAACCTAAGACTTTGATGTTTGGTTCTGCACCCCTCAGCCAGGAACAGCATCCTCCTCTCGTCCAGTCTCTCTTAGCCCAGTCAGAAATTTGTCAGCTTCAATTAGAGTCTTCCTCATTCTTCTAAACTCCAGTGAATGCAAACCTAGTCAACATCATTACTCCCTGTACAGCCATCCCACCATCTCAGGAATCAGTCATAATTTATTCAAGTTGTACGGCATGGAGAAAGGCCCTTCGGCCCTTTTATCTCTGACCTTAAAACTATGTCCTCCAGTTTTCAATTTCCCAACCCTGGAAAAAAGACTACTCACTCTATCTATGCTCCTCATGTGAGATCTCTGTGAGATCACCCTTCAGTCTCCTACGCTCCAAAGAGTAAAGGCCCAGCCTGTCCAACATCTCCCTTTAACTCAGTCCCCCAACTCCTGGCAACATCCTTGTAAATCTTTTTTGCGTTCATTCCAGTTTAATCATATCCTTCCCATAACAGGATGACGGAAACTGAACACAGTACTCCAAGTGTGGCCTCACCAATGTCTTGTACAATTACAACATAATCTCCCAACTTCTATATTCAGTGTCCTGACTGATGAAGGCCAACATGCCAAAAGCCTTCTTCACTGCCCTGTCGACCTGTGACTTCACCTGACAGGAACAATGCACCTGTACTCCAAGATCCCTCCAAGATCCCTCTACTTAAAATCCCCCAGGGCCCTTCCAGTCAATGTAAAAGTCCTACCTTAATTTGTTCTTCCAAAATGTAACACCTTACACTTATCTGAATTAAATTCCATCTGCCATTCCTTAGCCCACCTACGCAGCCGATCAAGATCCCGCTGCAATTCTTGATACATCTTTTCACTGTCTATGACACCATCTATTTTAATGTCATTTAATGCAGTCTGGTGATTCATCAATGCACTCCCTCTTTGGCACAAATATTCTTTCTTAGATAAGTACACAATATTCCAGGAATGATTTCACCAAAGCCCTGTATAATTATAGAAAGACATTCTTGCTTCAGTTCTTAAATTCTCTTTCTTTGAGGGCCAACATACCATTTGTCGTAACTACTTTCAGTACGTTTGCTTTCAGTGACTGGTGGGACACCCAAGTCATTATTTTTTACCATAATATGTGCCATCTAACACCATTTAAAAGGTATGCTGTCTTTCTGATTTTCCCACTGGAGTGAATAAGTTCACGTTTACCTGCATCATACTATGTCTGTTAATTTTTTACCCACTCACTGAATTGGTCTAAGTCAACTTGAAGCCTCTTTGCATCCTCCTCACAATTCACAATTCCACCCAGCTTAATGTCGTCCTCAAGCTTAGAAACATAACGTTTTGTTCTCTCATCCAAATCATTGATATATAATAGGAATAGTTGAGGCCCAGGCACTGATCTCTGTGATACCCCACTAGTTGCTAGCCTGCCACCCCAAGAAAGACCCATTTATTCCTATTGTCTGTCAACCAATTTTCAATCCAGGCCAATACATTGCCCCAATAGCAGACACTTCTTTAACTTCGCATTTTTTAAGTGGGACCTTATCAAGTGCTTTCTGAAGATGCATATACAGTGCATCGACTGATTTTCCTGTATCTATTCTTCCAGGTATATTCTCAAAAAACTCTGGTAGGTCTGTCAAACGCATTTCCCTTACCAGAAATCCACATCTAATCCTGTTCGTATTTTCCAAGTGTCTGGTTATCCTTTGTGAATAACCTCTAGCATTTTCCCCGCAACTGATACTAGGCTAATTGTTATCTTTTTTTAAAGAGAAGGCGAATTATGAGGCTATAAGGCGAGAACTTGGGAGTGTAAATTGGGGTGACATTTTTGAAGGGAAATGTACTATGGAGATATGGTCGATGTTCAGGGATCTTTTGCAGGGTGTTAGGGATAAATATGTCCCGGTGAGGCAGAGAAGGAACGGCAGGGTGAAGGAACCGTGGGTGACGAGAGATGTGGAACAACTAGTTAGGAAGAAGAGGGCAGCATACATAAGGTGTAAGCAGCAAGGATTGGACAGGGCTCATGAGGAATATAGAGTGGCAAGGAGGGAACTTAAGAAGGGGCTGAGGAGAGCGAGAAGGGGACATGAAAAGGTTTTGGCGAGTAGGGTTAAGGAGAATCCCAAGGTTTTTTTCTCGTATGTAAAGAGCAAAAGGATGGCTAGGGTAAAGGTAGGTCCGATTAAAGACAAAGGTGGGAGGATGTGCCTGGAAGCTGTGGAAGTGGGTGAGGTTCTCAATGAATACTTCTCTTCGGTATTCACCAAGGAGAGGGGTCTTGATGATGCTGAGAACAGTGTAGGTGAGGGTAATGTTCTAGACTATGTAGATATTAAGAGAGAGGATGTGTTGGAGTTGTTAGAAAATATTAGGACAGTGCATTCGGATCGGAGGGCTGTGAATTGTGGTGTCCTGCAGGGATCAGTTCTGGGACCTCTACTTTTTGTGATATTTATTAACGACTTAGATGAGCGGGTGGATGGGTGGGTTAGCAAGTTTGCAGATGACACAAAGATCGGTGGTGTTGTGGATAGTGTGGAGGGCCATAGAAGCTTGCAGAGGGATATTGATAGGATGCAGAGCTGGGCTGACAAGTGGCAGATGGCATTCAATCCAGAGAAGTGTGAGGTGGTACACTTTGGAAGGACAAACTCCAAGGCAGAGTACAAGGTAAAGGGCAGGATTCTGGGCAGTGTGGAGGAGCAGAGGGATCTGGGGGTTCATATCCACAGATCACTGAAAGTTGCCTCGCAGGTGGATAGGGTAGTTAAAAAAGCTTATGGGATGTTAGCTTTCATAAGTCTGGGGATCGAGTTTAAGAGCTGCGAAGTGATGATGCAGCTCTACAAAACTCTGGTTAGGTCACACTTGGAGTACTGTGTCCAGTTCTGGTCGCCTCATTGTAGGAAGGATGTGGAGGTGTTGGAAAGGGTGCAGAGGAGATTTATCAGGATGCTGCCTGGATTAGAGAGTATGGATTATGAGGAAAGACTAAAGGAGCTAAGGCTGTTCTCAGTGGAGAGAAGGAGGATGAGGGGAGACATGATAGAGGTATACAAGATATTGAGAGGAATACAAAGAGTGGACAGCCAGCGCCTCTTTCCCAGGGCGCCAATGCTCAAAACAAAAGAACATGGCTTTAAGGTAATGGGTGGGAAGTTCAAGGGTGATGTCAGAGGGAGGTTTTTCACCCAGAGAGTGGCTGGTGCATGGAATGCGCTGCCTGGGGTGGTGGTGAGGCTGATACATTAGACAAGTTCAAGGGATTGTTAGATAAGCACATGGAGGAACTTAAGTTAGAGGGATATGTGGGAAGAAGGGGTTAGATAGTCTTAGGTGCGGTTTGGTCGGCACAACATGGTGGGCCAAAGGGCCTGTATTGTGCCATATCGTTCTATGGTTCTATGGTTCTAAAATAATGGGGTTGCATATTCCACCTCCAATCTGTGGGAACTGTTCCATAATTCCTGGAGTTCTGGAAAATGATAACCAGTGCAACCATGGCTACCTCCTGTAGTACCACAGGATGCAAATTATCAGGCGCTGGGGATTTATTGCCTTTCAGTTTCATTAATTTCTCCAGCATTATTTCCTGATGAATACAAATTTCCTTTAACTCATCGTTTTCATTAGATTCTTGGTTCTCTACCATTACTAGAAAGTTACTTGTATCCTGTGAGCACAGAGGCAAAGTATTTGTTTAGTTGTTCTGCCACTTCCCTGTTCTCCATTATATATACTCTTGTTTTGGACTGTAGGGTTCATATACTTGACTTCATTTATCATTTTATATATTTACAGCTTTAACAATTTGTTTTTATTTTCCCTGGAAGTTCATCCTCATACTACATCTCACACTTCAATTTATTTGTCCTTCTTTGCAGATTATTAAGCTGCTCCCAATCGTTAACATTGCTATTTTGTTTGGCAACCTTGCATGACATTTTGTTTAGATCGAATGCTATCCCTATTTACTCAGGTTGGATCACTTTCCCTTTGTGTATTCACACAAGGCAGGAATGTACAATTGTTCTATTTCCTGCATTTGTTCCTTAAACGTTAGCTATTGCCTATCCCACAGACATATCTGCCAAAGAAATAGCCAACTCACTCCTCATACCCTGATAGTTTCCTTTGCTTATATTTAGGACCACAGTTTTACAAGATCACAAGATCACAAGACAAGGGAGCAGAAGCAGGCCATTTGGCCCATCGAGTCTGCTCCAAGGAAAGGGAAATAGAAATGAGAAATGGAGAATGGGGGAAGAAGAAGAAAAAAAAAACTATTCTAATCCCAATTACCGGCCTTATCCCCATATCCCTTGATATCCTGACTATTTAGATATCTATCTACCTCCCCCTTGAACGCCCCCACTGATCTGGCTTCCACTGCTGTACGTGGCAAGGAGTTCCACAAATTCACCACCCTCTGGCTAAAGAAACTTTTCCTCATCTCTGATTTGAAACTGTACCCTCTAATTCTAAGATTGTGCCCTCTGGTCCTGGACTCACCCACCAAGGGAAACAGCCTAGCCACATCTACTCTGTCCTTTCCTATCAATATTTTAACTGTCGCTATGAGGTCCCCTCTCATTCTTCTGTACTCCAGCGAGTACAGTCCAAGAGCTGACAAACGCTCCTCATACGTAAGCCCTTTAGATTGAACTGCAGGTCTTTCCCGGGTTATGAACGTCCAATTTATGGACAGCCTGTACATACGAACAAGCGTTATGAGATCGGCAGGATGGATGGGGATGGATTTGCCGGCTGCTGTGGGGCTGCAGGCATCTTCTGCTGGGTAGGTATGGAGCGGAGTATTTCTGTGTGCTTTCTCTCCCTGCCTTCCCCCGAGCCACAACTACCTGGAAGGATCCAAGCAGAGCTGAGAGCACTTAGCAGACTCACTCGCTCACTCACCAACTTGGTGAGCCTGGCTGGCGGCTGCTCTTCCCACACCTGCTTGTTCTCCAGTCACAGCTGTTTCTGTGATCCTCTCCACACAGTTTTGTTCATTTCCAACTTATGAACAGTTCGAGTTACAAACAGTTCTCAGGGAGGGAACCTTGTCGTAACCTGGCTACTGCCTTTCCATCTTAATGAAGATTTCTAGCATGGTATGGTCACTCTTCCCTAAAGAACCCACACAACAAGGTCATTGTCTAACCCTGTCTCATTGCACAGTACTCAGTCTTGGACAGCCTGTTCCCCTCAACATACTGGTCCAAAAATTCCATACGAACTCCAGAAATTCATCCCCCACGGAATTATGAAAGACAATAAAAAAACTGCAGATGCTGAAAATCTAAAACAAAAACAAAAATTGCTGGAAAAACTCAGCAGGTCAAGCAGGATCTGAGGAAAGACTCGTTCTGATGAAGGGTCTTTGACCTGAAATGTTAACAGTTTCTCTTTCGACAGATGCTGCCTGACCAGCATTTTCTGGTTTTACTCCACAGTGTTATTTCTAATATGTAAATTAAATGTTAATCAAAATCATCCATAATTACAATATACCCTTGCTACACGTACCTTTAATTTCCTATTTGATGCCGTTCCCTTCATTACTATCATTGTTTTGTAGGCCTGTAGATAACTCCCACTGATGTGTTCTGCCCCTTGGTACTTCTTAGTTCCACCCACAGTTTATACATCTTCATATTCTGAATTAATATCCTTCCTCACTTTTGCACTAACTTCATCCTTTGCTAACAATGCCACCCCACCTCTTTTATTCTGCCTGTCCTACCTAAATATTGAATATCTTTGGATACTCAGCTCCCAGACTTGGTTCTGTGAAACCACGTCTCTGTAATGGCAATCACATTGTATCTGCTTACACCTATTTGCACTGTTAGTTTGTCCACTTTGTAACTAATGCTTCACGCATTTAGATTCAGCACCTTGAGATATGTTTTTTTAACATTTTCTTAGTCAACATTTTCATGTGGTACTATAGACCTCCTTCTTCCCCCCCCCCCCCCACCCCCCCACCTTCCCCCTTCTTCTCCACCCTTCATAAGTGTGCAAATATGTTCTTGACATTACAGAAAGGTCATATTTCCAGCTTCTTTAACAGCCTTTATAGCAATTCCAAAGTGATGGAATGGCCTTAGAGACATACAGAGCGGAAACAGGCTTTTGAGCCCAAGTCCAGAGCAACCATTAACCACCCACTTAGACCTAAATTTAGACCCTACATTAATCCTTTTTTTTATTTTTCCCACATTCTCAACAACGCTCCCCAGTTTCTACTGCTCACCTCCACACTAGAAGCAAATTACAGTGGCTCATGAACCTACCAACCCCACACATCTGGGAGGTGGGGGGGAACCAGAGTGCCCAGAGGAATCAGGTTGGTAATAGAGCACTGCCTCTAGCACTGCCTCTAACCCAGTTTTCCTGTTCATCTGCCAGTGCATTTGATTTTGATCCTGCTCAGCAATTTGTGTCATAAGGAGCAGAATCCAGAGTGTGCCTTGTCCCTCTGACCCTGCTCCAACATCCAATGCTTGTTCTTTTATTGGTATTGGTTTATTATTGTCACTTGTACCAAGGTACAGTGAAAAACTTGTCTTGCATACCGATCATACAGATCAATTCATTACACAGTGCAGTTACATTGAGTTAGTACAGAGTGCATTGAGGTAGTACAGGTAAAAACAATAACAGTACAGAGTAAAGTGTCACAGGTAGACAATAAGGTGCAAGGTCACAACAAGGTAGATTGTGAGGTCAGAGTCCATCTCATCGTATAAGGGAACCGTTCAATAGTCTTATCACAGTGGATAGAAGCTGTTGAGCCTGGTGGTATGTGGCCTCAGGATCCTGTATCTTCTGATGGGAGAGGACCATTTCTCTGTATTAACCCCATATCCCTTGGTTCCCCTGAATATCCAAAAAACCAGGTACTGAAGATAATTAATGAACTGCGTTTTGATTGAGATATTCAGCCCATCAGTATGGACAACCGGGTCACTGTCTGTAATTGCATCATGGAATGGTTACTGCACCGAAGGAAGCCATTTGGCCCATCATGTCTGTGCCTGATCTCCACCACAACTTTTTTAAGGTGGGGCAACATCATACTTAAATCGTACCATGTGGAGGAACAGATGAATCTTGGGGTCCACTTCCATAGATCCTTCAAGGCTCCCACATAAGTCGATAGGGTTGTTAAAAGGCGTATGGGGTGTTGGTCTTCATTAGTTGGGGTATTGAGTTCAAGAGCCGAGAAGTAATATTGCAGCTCTGTAGAACTCTAGTCAGACCACACTTGGAGTATTGTGTTCAGTTCTGGTCACCTCATTATAGAAAGGATGTGGAAGCTTTAGAGAGGGTGCAGAGGAGAATTAACAGGCTGTTGCCTGGATTGGAGAACATGTCTTATGAGGATAGGTTGAGCGCGCTAGGGATTTTCTCCTTGGAGAGAAGGAGGATGAGAGGCGACCTGATAGAGGTGTACAAGATGATAAGAGGCATAGATCGAGTGGACAGTCAGAGACTTTTTCCCAGGGCGACAATGGCTAACATGAGGGGATATAATTTTAAGATGATTGGAGGAAGATATAAAGGGGATGTCAGGGGTAAATTTTTTAGCGGAGAGTGGTGAGTACATGGAATGCACTGCTGGCAGAGGTTGTGGGGGCAGGTACATTAGGGACATTTAAGAGACTCTTAGATAGACACATGAATGATAGAAAAATAGGGGTCTATGTGGGAGGGAAGGGTTAAATAGATCTTAGAGCAGGATAAAATGTCGGCACAACATTGTGGGCCGAAGGGCTGTACTGTGCTGTAGTGTTCTGTGTTCTATTTTCTATGTACTGCTGAGGTGGATTAAGAGACAAATACCAAACTTTGGGAAAGGGAAAAAAATAAGCCCTCTGCTCCTTCTGCAATCAAATTTTCGGGCCCAGGCATCACCTTAGGTTAGTCGCGTGAGGCTGCCTGGAATTTCTCAGATCAGAGCCACCGGAATAGCCACACAAACCCTGAAGCTGGCTCTGCCCTTCAATTAGAGCTTGGCTGAAATATCACACAATTCCATTTCCCCACCTTGGCTCCATATTCCTTGATACACCTTCCCAACCACGACCTCATGAAATCTGCTTCTCAGCATCAGAAGAGCAGGTGGAGGACAAAAAAAGTTAATAAATAACCAGAAAACAATGGAGAGGAGTAAATATTTAACAGAAAGAGATTTCATGTGTCAGAATGAGGAGATCTGACAGTCTGTGGGTGATGTCTGCCTAATTTCCTCATGTCACATATTATTTCACAACTTGGTTTACTGAAAGTTACCAGTTATAACTTCTCTATGCTTGGCACTTTGTTGCTGATGGTTAAGAGGTTTCTTTTTCCTCTCCAGCTCCCCCACCTCCTCTGCTGAAGGTACTGACTCACTCACTGGAAGGCAAGCCAACATACACCAACCACAGCTTTACATATTAAGTGAGGGGATCTCGCTTTGATAAATCAGTCATCACATTACAGCTGTGTTCAATCCTGATCTCATTTTGCATCCACAGACACACACCAATGCACGGGGATTAGGAGAAGGAACCCTTCCCAGATCTACAGCCACACCCACTAATCAACTCCTCTGATTCAGCACAGCTATAGGCAATTATTTTTTTACACACAATCATGCCTGCACCATCAAATGATTAGTTTGATGAGGCAAGATTGAAAGAAAAAGAATATTGGATGGACAGCCTTTACTGTGCAATTGTACAGGAGAATTTATTGTGGCAGTCTGTTTGTTCTCTCTCACACACACACACACACACACAAAATTAACCCTGCCTCAATAAGGAAAAAAATAATTACTTTCATACAGCTCCACCCAATGTCTCAAGTCATTTTATAGCCAATATATGCCTTGATCGATATTTTAAGTTCAGCCACAAGTATAATGCAGGGAACATGGCAGCCACCTTACATACAGCAACGTCATGCAAACATCCACGTGAAAATGATCAGATAATCGTTTTTATGAATCAATCCTGATCAGTATTGACCAGAATAGAACATAGAATAATACAGGAAAGGAAAAGACCCTTCGACTCACAATCACTGATGCCAAATTAAACTAACTCTACCTGCCTGCACATGGTCTATATCCCTCCATGCCCTGCCTGTTCATGTGCCTGTCTAAATACCTCTTAAATGTTGCTATTGTATCAGTTTCCACCACTGCCCCTGGCAGTGCTTTCCAGGCACCCACCGCTCTCTGTGTCAAAAAGGACTTGCCTTGTAAATCTCCTTTAAAATTTCCCCCTCTCACCTTAAAGTTATGCCCCTCATATTGGACATTTCCACCCTGGGAAAAAGATTCTGACTACCTACCCTATCTGTGCCTCACATAATTTTATATACTTCTCTCAGGTCACTCCTCAGCCTCCAATTCCACAGAGGAAACAATCCAAGTTTGCCCAGCTTTTCATTATAACCAATACTCTCTAATTCTGGCATTATCCTGGTGAACTTCTTTTACACCCTTTTCAAAGCTTCCGCATCCTCCCTATAGTCTGGTGACCAGAACTGCACACAGCACTCCAAATCTGGCCTAACCAAACTCTTACACAGCTGCAAGATGACTTGCCAACTTTTATACTCAATGCCCCTCAAGCATGCTGTATGCCTTCGTTACCCTTTCTACTTGTGTTGCACTTTCAGGGAGCTATGTCCTTGCACCTCAAGGTCCCCCTGTACATCAATACACCTGAGGGTCCTGCTATTTAGTGTGTACTTTCCTCTTACATTAGTTCTCCAAAAGTACAACAGCTCACACGTGTCTGGATTAAACTCCATCTGCAGTTTCTCTCCCCATATTTCGAACTGAGGCTTTGACTCAAGAGGCTTTGGCATGGAGAGGCAATGCAAGTAGCCCAAGTTTGGTGAGTGAGAGCAGCTCTCTAGGGAAAAAGGCTTCAGAGAAAAGGCATAGGTAAGAACAGGGAAGATTTCTAATTTTATTTTGTTGTTATCATTGACTTGGCTTTGGTTCAGGAGGCTACAGTGGGTGGAGGCTAAGGTGAGGTTCAGGAGAGGTCTTTGTTTTTCTCTTTTTCCACAGTAGAGCAGTGAAATGGCAGTCGGGGCAGTGGTGTGCTCTTCTTGTAGGATGTGGGAAATCGGGGAGACCTCCAGTGTCCCTGGTGACTACACCTGCGAGAAGCGTATCCGGCTGCATCTCCTTACTGACTGTGTTAGGGAGCTGGATGAACTACCGATCATTCGGGAAACTGAGATGATAGACAGGAGTTATAGGGAGGCAGTCACACCTAGGTTGCAGGATGCAGGTAGCTGGGTGACCGTCAGGAGAGGGAAAGGGGATAGGCAGTCAGTGCCGAGTACCCCTATGCTGCTCCCCTCAGTAACAAGTATATCATTTTAGATACCATGGGTGGGGAGGGGGGGGTGGACCTTCCAGGGGAAAGCCACAGCGGCCAGGTCTGTGGCACTGAATCTGGCTCTGTGGCTCAGCAGGGAAGGTGGGGGGAATAGAGGAGTGCAGTCGTGATAGGGGATTCATTGGTCAGGAGAACAGATAGAAGATTCTGTGAACAAGAACGAGACTCTCAGATGGTATGTTGCTTCCCGGGTGCCAGGGTCAGAGACTTCTCGGATCGAGTCCACAGCATTCTTAAAGGGGAGGGTGAGCAGCCAGAAGTTGTTGGAACACATTGGTACCAACGACATAGATAGGAAAACGGATGAGGTCCTGAAGAGGGAATATAGGGAATTAGGAAGGAAGCTAAAAAGCAGGACCACAACGATGGTAATCTCTGAGATTGCTGCCTGTGCCATGCACCAGTGAAGGTAAGAATAGGAAGATATGGCAGATGAATGCATGGCTGAAGAGTTGGTGCAGGGGACAAGGTTTCAGATTTATGGATCACTGGGATCTCTTCTGGGGAAGGTGTGACCTGTACAAAAGTTACACCTGAACTCGAGATGGACAAATGTCCTTGTGGGCAGGTTTGCTAGAGCTGTTGGGGAGGGTTTAAACTAGATTGGCAGGGGGATGGGAACCGGAGTGTAGGTCAGATGATGGAGCAGTTGGTGTAAAGGTGGATGCATTATGCGGAGAGACTGTGATGAAGGATAGACAGTGGGTTGGTCATAAATGCAGTCAGTTGGATGGGATGAAATGCCTTTACTTTAATGCGAGAAGTATTAAGAATAAGGGTGATGAACTCAGAGCATGGATCAGTATGTGGAATTACAATGCTGTGGCCATTGCAGAGACTTGACTGTCACAAGGCCAGGATTGGCTGCTGGATGTTCTGGGGTTTCGATGTTTCAAAAGGGACAGGAAGGAGATAAAAGGGGGGTGGAGAGTGGCTTTGCTAATTGGAGATACAGCTGCAGAAAGCGAGGACTTTGTGGAGGGATTGTCTACCTAGTCAGTGTGGGTGGAAGTATTCTATAGGCCCCTAAATAGCCACCAGAACACTGAGAAGCAGATGAGTAGGCAGATTTTGGAAAGGTGCAAAAATAACAGGGTTGTTGTCATGGGAGACTTCAACTTCCCTCATATTGATTGGCATCTCCTTGGTGCAAAAGGTTTAGATGGGGCAGAATTTGTTAGATGTGTCCAGGAAGGACTCCTGACACAGTATGTGGACAGGCTGACTAGAGGAGAGACCATACTGGATCTACTACTAGGCAATGAACCTGGTCAAGTGACAGACCTCTCGGTGGGTGAGCATTTCAGTGATCGCAGCTCCCTGACCTCTAGCATAGCCATAGACAGGGATAGGAGTAGACGATATGGGAAAGTTTTTAATTGAGGGAGGGCAAATTATGATGGCATTTAGCAGGATCTTGAGAACATAAATTGGGAACAGATGTTCTCAGGGAAATGCACAGAAGAAATGTGGAGGCTACATCAGGATATAGACAGGATGCAGAGTTGGGTGGAGAAGTGGCAGATGGAGTTCGATCTGGAAAAGGGAAGTAAAAGGCTTTGGAAGAATAAATTTGAAGGCAGAGTACGAGGTTAATGGCAGGATTCTTAGCAGTGTGGAGGAACAGAGAGATCTTGGGGTCCAAGTCCACAGATCCCTCAAAGCTGCCATGCGTTGATAGGGTGGTTAAGAAGGCATATGGTTCCATTAACTATGCAAACCCCAATTTACAGGAAATTACCTTTTAGATTAACTTGTTAAATCGCATTCAATCTAGTTTTTTCTTTCAACCATCCAGAGTTGACTCAGCTTTTTCAATATGGAAGAGATAAGATAAGATTGTTATTAGCTGCATGTACATCGAAACACACAGTGAAATGCAGTTTTTGCGTAGTGTTCTGGGGGGGCAGCCCACTCTTCCGACGCCAACATAGCATGCCCATAACTTCCTAACCTGTATGTCTTTGGAATGTGGGAGGAAACCGGAGAACCCGGAGGAAACCCACGCAGACACGGGGAGAACGTACAAACTCCTTACAGACAGCGGCGGGAATTGAACCTGGGTTGCTGGCGCCGTAAAGCATTACGCTAACCGCTACACTACCGTGCCTGCCCTACACTACCGTGCCTGCTTGTTTTTGTGATTTATTCATTGATAACTGTTTTTCATCTTTTGAACAATTGTCTAACAAATACAATTTGTCTAGATCACACTTTTTCCGATAATTGCAGATTAGAAATTTTTTAAAAGCTACTATACCCTCTTTTCCGATACCATATAAAACTGAAATTATGGAAAAAAATTTAGGTCTTAATCCTTATCAGAAGGGCTTGATAGCAATAATCTATGATTTAATTATGAAAATACGTCCAGAATTACTGGACAAAATTAAGAATTAATGGGAAAATGAACTCCAGACATCTTTACCTACAGAGACATGGAAGAAAATTCTTCATTTAGTTAATACATCTTCAATGTGTGCCAGACACTCTTTGATACAGTTTAAGGTAGTCCACAGGACCCATATGTCAAAAGATAAGCTAGCCTGTTTTTATCACCATATAAATCCTATATGTGACAGATGTAAATCGAATGTGGCTTCTCTGACACATATGTTTTGGTCCTGTCTGCTGTTGGAAAAATATTGGAAAGACATTTTTAACATTATCTCAACTGTACTGAATATTGATTTACAACCTCACCCTATCACTGCAATTTTTGGATTACCAACGATAGAGTCTGGCCATTTATCTGCTTCCGCTTACCTTATGATTGCCTTTGTCACATTAATGGCTAAATGATCCATTTTGCTTAAATGGAAGGATCCAATACCCCCTACTACTTTTCAATGGTTCTCTCAAACTATATCATGTTTGAACTTGGAAAAAATTAGAAGTGGTACTGTTGATCCTTCGCTTAAATTTGAAGATATTTGGAGTCCATTTATTCAATACTTTCATATGATATAGATCCCTTTTCGATGACTTTTCAATTAGAGGAACATAGTTGACGACATAATATTGCTCTGTTTCTAGTGAGAAATTTCAGTCCAGTTTTTTTTCTTTTTTTCGTCTTTTTTGTTTGAAATTTTCTTTTTAGTTTGGTTTGTTATATTATTTACAATTTTTTATTGATTTGGGGATTTTTTTTCTTTTCTTTTATATACACAATAAATCTTTCTCTTTCCTTTCTTTTATATTATATTCATCTACTAAGAGATCGTGGGATCTAAAGATTTTTTTTATATTTTATTATTCTTTATGATTATCTATGCCATGATTGTTCTCTTGATCTCTTTGTATTACATGTACAATCATCGATGTTATATATTAATCTGTATTAATTTGGAAACTAATAAAAAGATTGAAAAAGAAAGAAAGAAGGCCTATGGTGTGCTGGCCTTCATTAGTTGGGGGATTGAGTTCAAGAGCCACAAGGTAATGTTGCAGCTCTATAGAACTCTGGTTAGACCACACTTGGAGTATTGTGTTCAGTTCTGGTCACCTCATTATAGGAAGGATGAGGAAGCTTCAGAGAGGGTGCAGAGGAGATTTACCAGGATGCTGCCTGGATTAGAGGAAAGGTTGAGTGACCTCGAGCTTTCCTCTTTGGAGTACACAGGATGAGAGGCGACTTGATAGGGGTGTATAAGATTATGAGGGGCATAGATAGAGTGGTCAGCCAGTACCTTTTCCCCAGGGCAGCAATAGTCAATAACAGAAAACATCCATTTAAGGTCACAGGAGGAATGTTCAGGGGAGAAGTCAGAGGTAGATTCTTTATACAGAGAGTGGTGGGTGCCTGGAATGCACTGCTGGGGGTGGTGGTTGAGGCAGATACAATAGGGACATTTCAAATGCTCTTAGATAGGCATGTGGAAGAAAGAAAAATGGAGGGATATGGACTGTGAAGGAGGGAAGGGTTAGATTGATCATGGAGGAGGTGTTCATATAGTTTGGCACAACATCATGGGCCGAACAGCCCGTGCTGTATTTTTCTATGTTCTAAGTCATGGTCCACATTGGTACCAATGACATAAGCAGGAAGGCCGACGAGATCTTGCAAAGCAGGTTCAGGAAGTTAGGTGCTAAGTTAAAAGACAGGACCTCCAGGGTAGTGATCTCAGAATTGCTACCCGTGCCACGTGCTAGTGAGGCAAGAAATAGAAAGATAGTGCAATTTAACATGTGGCTAAGGAGATGGTGCAGCAGGGAGGGCTTCAGATTTTTGGATTATTGGGCTCTCTTCCAGGGCAGATGGGACCTGTACAAACGGGATGGTTTGCACCTGAACTGGAAGGGGACCAATATCCTTGCCGGAATATTTGCTGGTGCTGCTCTGGGGGGGGAGGGGTGGGGGAGTGGGTGGACTTAAACTAAAATTGCAGGGTGTTGGGAACCAGAGTGGCAGGGCAGCAAGTAGAGAGGCTGTGGGGAAAGTAGATATTAAACCTACAAGCAAAGACAGAAATCGACTGGTTGATGAGGATGGTGAGACTAATATTCTGAGATGCATCTATTTCAGTGCAAGGAGTATTGTAGATAAGGCAGATAGATCATGGATTGGCATGTGGAATTATGATGTTGTAGCCATTAATGAGAGTTGATTACAGGAGGGGTAGGACTGGTGGCTCAATATTCTGGGGTTCCAATGTTTTAGACGTGATGGAGAGGGATGTATTAAAGGGGGAGGGGTGGCATTACTCATCAGGGAAAATGTCATGGCTGTGCTCAGAGGACATACTGGAGGGCTCGGCTACTGAAGCAATGTAGGTGGAAATGAGGAATAAGAAAGGGATGACCGTGTTAATGGGACCATATTATAGACCTCCCAATAGTCAGAGGGATTTAGAGAAACAAATTTATAGAGAGATAGTAGATAGTTGCAAGAAAAATAAATTTGTGATAGTAGGCAATTTTAACTTTCCACATTGACTGGGATTCCTGTACTGTAAAGGGATTGGATGAGACAGGGTTTGTCAAATGTGTTCAGGAAAATTTCCTTAATCAATATATAGAGGTCCCAATTAAAGAGTGCAATACTGGATCTCCTCTTAGGGAACGAGACAGGGCAGGTGACAGAAGTGTGTGTAGGGGAACACTTTGAATCTAGTGATCATAATTCCATTAGTTTCAAGATAATTATGGAGAAGGATAGGACTGGTTCTAGGGTTGAGATTCTAAATTGGACTAAGGCCATTTTTGATAGCATCAGAAGGGATTTGCCAGGCATGGATTGGGATTAGCTGTTTTCTGGCTGAGAGGTGCTTGGTAAGTGGGAGGTTTTCAAAAGTGAATATTGAGAGTACAGAATCTGTATGTTCCTGTTAGAATAAAAGGCAAGGCTACCAAGTTTAGGGAACTTTGGTTATCAAGGAATATTGAGGCCCTGGTAAAGAGATAAAAAGAGGTGCATATCAGGCACAGGCAGTTAGGATCAAATGAGGTGCTTGAGGAGTACAAGAAATGCAAGAGAACACTTATGAGAGAAATCAGGGAGCAAAAAGAGGACATGAGGTTGCTCTGGCAGACAGGATGAAAGACAATCCCAAGGGTTTCTGTAGCTATACTAAGAGCAAAAGGGTAGCAAAGGACAAAATTGGTCCTCTTGAGATTGGCATGGTCATCTATACATGGAGCCGAAAGAGATGGAGGAGATCTTAAATGAATTTTTTGCATTTGTATTTACTCTGGAGACAGACACAGAGACTATAGAACTGAGGCAAAAGAGTAATGAGGTCATGGACTGTATCCAGATTATGGAAGAGGAGGTGCTGGCTTTCTGTGAATGAAGGTGGATAAATCCCCAGGGCCTGACAAAGTGCCCCCTTGGACCTTGTGGGAGGCTGGTGCATAAATTGTAGTGGCCCTGGCAGAGATATTTAAAACATCCTTAGCCACAGGTGAGGTGGCGGAGGACTAGAGGATAGCTAATGTTGTTCCATTGTTCAAGAAAGGCTCTAAGAACAAGCTGGGAAATTATAGGCCAGTGAGCCTGACATCATTTGTAGGTAAATTATTGGAAGGTATTCTAAGGGACAGAATATAAGTATTTGGACAGACAGGGTCTGATTAGGTATAGTCAACAGGCTTTGTGTGTGGTAGGTCAGGTCTAACCAATCTTATGGAGTTCCTCAAGGAGGTTACCAAGAAAGTCGATAAGGGAAAGGCGGTGGACATTATCCACATGGACTTCAGCAAGACCTTTAACAAAGTCCCTCATGGGAGGCCGGTCCAGAAGGTTAAGTCGCTTGACATTCAGGATGAAATAGCCAGTTTGGATTCAACATTAGCTTAGTTAACATGGTTGTCTCTCTGACTGGAGGCCTGTAACTAGTGGTGTGCTGCAGGGATCGGTGCTGGGTCCGTTGTTGTTTATCATCAATATTAATGATTTAGATGATGTGATAAACTGGATCAGCAAATTTGTGGATGACAGTGTGATCTTGACCAGCTAGGAAAATTGGCCGAAAAATGGCTGATGGAATTTAATGCAGACAAGTGTGAGGTGTTGCACTTTGGGAGGACAAACCATGGTAAGACTTACACAGTGAATGGTAGGGCTCTTAGGTGTTCAGTAGAACAAAGGGACCTGGGAATACAGATCTATAGTTCCTTGAAAGTGGTGTCACAGGTAGATAGGGTCGTAAAGAGCTTTTGGCACTTTGGCCTCCATAAATCAGAAAATTGAGTACAGGAGTTGGGATGTTATGTTGAAGTTGTACAAGATGTTGGCGAGGCCGAATGTGGAGTATTATGTGCAGTTCTGGTCACCTACCTACAGGAAAGATATCAATAAGCTTGAAAGAATGCAAAGAAAATTTACAAGGGTGTTGCCGGGACTTGAGTACCTGAATTATACGGAAAGGTTGAATACATTAGGACTTTATTCCCTGGAGTGCAGGAGAATGAGGGGAGAGCTTATGGAGGTGTACAAAATTGAGGGGTATAGATAGGGTGAATGCATGCAGGATTTTTCCCTTCAGGTTAGGTGAGACTAGAACTAGAGGACATGGGTTTAGGGTGAAAGGCGAAGTATATAAGGGGAATCTGAGGGGGAACTTCTTCACTCAAGAGGGTGGTGTGAGCATGGAGCGAGCTGCCAGCAGAAGTGGTAAATTCTGGTTCAATTGTAACATTTAAGAGGTTTGGATAGGTGCATGGATCGGAGGGGTTTGGAGGAATATGGCCAGATGCAGTTAGATGGGACTGGGCAGAAAGTCAGGCGGCATGGACTAGATGGGATGAAGGGCCTGTTTCTGTGCTGTACTGTTCTATGTTCTTAATAGAATGTTATCCATTATTGCTAAGGGAATTGAACACAAATAGGGAGTTAATGCTTCAATTATGTAGGGCATTCGTGAGACCACCTCCGGACTACTGTGTACAGTATCATTCTTCTTAAGGAAAAATGCAAATATATTGGGAGTAGTTCAGAAGGTTTACTGGACTAATACTGAAACAGGCAGATTACCTTATGAGGAAGGGTTCAACAAACTAGCCTTGTATCCATGACAGCTTATTACTTGAAAGAATCATGTAAGATCCTGAGGGGTCTTGACAGGGTGGATGCAAAGGCGATGCTTCTTCTTATGGTAAACTCTAGAACTAGGGGTCACTGTTTCAAAAGAAAGGTATCATCTATGCAAGAAAGAGATGAGATGACATTTTTTTTCCTCTGGACTGTGGAGCAGAACTTTGAATATTGCTAAGGCCATGCTGAATGGTTTTTTGATAAGAAGGAAGGTCAAAAGTTAAGCAGGTAGTTGGAAATGTGGAGCTGAGTTATAATAAGAACAACCATGATCTTAATGGTGTCTGACTCCTGCTTTTAAATTGTATGTGTGCATCTATGTGCATTACAACTGAATAGACATGGAGCAGAGCATGTCAGACCCATGGAACGTACAGCCTGTACCATCTGTAGACCCCAGGTTGACTCCAATATTGTGGACAATGCCAGATACAAGAAGCTTCAGGTTTTGGAGCTCGAGCAACAGCTGTAGTCACTACAGTCCCACCACGAGGCTGAATCCTTTGTGGAAATTATTTTCAGGAGGTGGCCACCCTATAGGTCAAGAAAGGGAGGAATTGGGGGACTGTCGGACAGACAGTTTAGGAGATCCTTTGGGACATCTTACTTTCCAATCCCAAATCAATTCTGAGTACTGATAGAGAAACAGTTTTGGCCCTTGGGCCATTCTGGATCATTGACATAGGTAGAAAAACGGACAAGGTCCTGCAGGCAGATTTATGAATGCTAAAGTAGGAGGATAGCACAGATAAATAGGTGTCTAGAGATACTGTGCAGGATCAGAGGCTTTATGTTCCTTGGGTACTGAGACAGGGTGAAAACACATAGTCTTTCCCAGGGAGGGGATGCTGAAAACAAGAAGGCATAGGTTTAAGATCAGAGGCAGAAGATTTAAAAGGGACATCAAGCGCAGCTTCTTCACTCAAAGGGTGATGTGTATTTGGAATAAGCTGCCAGAAATAGTGGTTGAGGCAGGCACATTAGCAACAGTTAAAAGCCATCTAGATAAGTACGTGGATAGGAGAGGTTTAGAGGGCTACGGGTCAAACACAGGCAAATGGGAATAACTCGCTGGACAACACAGTCGGCATGGACGAGTTGGGCCGAGGGGCCTGTTTCCATGCTGTATGACTGAGGGATTTTCCAAAATAATTTCAGCAATGAGGGACTTAGCTCTGTGGATTGACTGGAGAAGCTGGGGTTGTAATCTCTGGAACAGAGAAAATAGTGAGGAGCTAAAGAGTATAGACAGAGTATGTAGAGAGAAGTTATACCTACTGGCAGAAGATGTTTGGCAAAAGGACCAAAAGTGGGTGGAGTCTGGAATGGACTTCCAGGGTTAATAGTTCAGTTGTAGCTTTCGAAATGTAACTGGACGAGTATTTGAAAGAAAAGAATTTTCAGGACTAGCTGGATTACTATTACAATGAGCCTGATGAACTCAATGGGCCAAATAGCCAAATGGTCGAAAGGTTCTTTTCGTGCTGCAACCATTCTGTGATTCTGCGAAAGGTGCCATATAAATGCACATTTACCATCTGGAGTTTGCCTGGATTTTGTGATTAGGTTCTGGAATCGTGGAACACAAGGACCTTGTTCAGTCTACCATGCTGGTGAAAGAGTTAACTAATTAGCGCCATTCCCCTGCCCTTCCTTGACAACCTTGCAAATATTCCCCTTTCCATATTGATCCAATTCCCTTTTGAAAGCTATTATTGATCTACTGCCAACACCCTTTCAGGTTGAGCAACCCAATCATAACATTTCACCACATAAAAGGAATATTAATTTCACCCTTAGTCCTTTTCCCCGATTACCTTCTTTCTGTGTCCTGGTTACCCATCCTTCTGCAGTGTGAGGAGCTCCCCCTTCACAATCTCTAAATCTCTGCAGCAAACATCTGAAATGAGACTTGAACCTCAGTGGCGACAATAGAGGCAACAGATGACACCTGCTCAATCATTCACCCATGCAAGCCCTTGCACATTTGAGGAAAAATTGGTTTAATCCTGCTCACAGGGCACTTTAATCAAATTTAACCAGTTGTTTTCCACAGAGTTTTCCATAGTTCTGGCAGTTCTGATCATGTTACAGAGAATGATCACCTTTTTATTGAGAACCTAAATAACATTCTGAATTTCATCATCATCCTGTTGTACTTTAAAGGTACCAATCAACACCTCATTAATTTCCTTTCAGAAGAATCTATCTAAATGTACACTGCTCTATGGGAAAAGAATATCCTCATTTCAAGTCTTGCTTGAGGCTTGTTAATTTTCTACTAAGGTCTCTAGACTACTACCCCATATCACTCCTCCCCCATGTCTGTAATGTCTACTGTATTATAACAGAAAACAATGTTGTAACTATTTTAAGAGCAAATTGTTCTTATTTTTGCCACTTTTGAAATACTAGTTGGAATATGTAGGGAGACTTGTCAAAAGCAAATACCTTTCCATCAGTGATACCCATGAGAGGTCGGTGATTTTGGATCACAAGGCAGCAAAATCACAAATCCAGGAGTGCAGATTTATATTGCCTTTGTAAATTATAACTGTTATTGGAGGAAAACTAATTTTTTGATATGGTACTTGGGGAAGAATAATATCAATCATTTTAAGGCCTTAGTATGACAGTATGCTACAAGGTAAATAAAGAACAATCTTGCTTGCAAAGTTTCATTTGCTACACATCCAAACGGAAAGCTGATCCACAATGTTTATTTATACAGCACCTCTGACATAGAAGACACGCCAAGGCACAAGGAAAGACAACACCGGAACATAATAGGAGGGACCGAGAAGACGGACTGAAAACCCTGGTCAAAGAATTGGGGGAAAAATTTTTAAAAGGAAGCAGAGAAGTGTCCAATGTGAATTCCTGAAGAAGGGGTTTGCAGCGGGTAGCCAATAGATAGGGCAGATAGTAGGAAACTTTTCCCCATAGCAGTGGTATCCAAACTTGGATCAACAATCAACCTGCTGGAGGAGCTCAGCGGGTCAAGCAGCATCTGTGCGAGGAGAGGAATTGTCGACATTCCGGGTCAAAACCCTGCATCGGGACTGAGTCTAAACCTGGAGAACATGTGTTTAGGGTAAGGTGTAAGAGGTTTAGAAAGGTCCTGACAGAATTTTTTCACCCAGAGGTGGTTGGGATCTGGAATGCTCTGTTTGAGTGGGTGATGAAGTATCTAGATAAGTCCTTGCATATCCAAGACAATAGGCTATGGGCCAAATGCTGGTAAATGGGACTAGTACTTGATAGTCGGCATGGACACGGTGGGCTGAAGGGCCTGTTCTTGTGCTGTATGCCTCTATGACAATAATGGAGTGAAGTGGAAAATATTGCATGCAAAGCTGGATTCAAAGAAATAGTTTCTCAGTGAGGCCAATGTCTGAGAGTAGCAAAGCAACAGTTTGACTTAAAGTCAAGGATTAGGCTTCTAAATTTAATGCATTGTAGGAGGACTGGACTAGCAGAATCTATTGGTGGATGACATACACATAGTAGGGGATTTGGACACATAGAAGTTTACTTGGGAACAATGTTAAGCAACAGTGTAGAATAATTGAATGTGAGGCATTTAGTGGCATTTAAGAGACATTTAGAAGAGGCAGGGAATGGAGGGATATGGACCATGTGCAGGCAGATGGGATTAGTTTGCATTGGCATCATTGTCGGCACAGACAGTGTGGGCTGAAGGGTCTGTTCCTGTGCTGTACTGTCTTATGTTCTCTGAATATGCCAGAGGTGTGCATTAAGGTTTCAGAGTCAGGCAAATATATTGCATGGATGGTGAGTTCCATCAGGTTTGGTCTGATCGACTGAGCAGAGTTCCTTATTTTGTCCTGTGTATTGGATTTGATACAAACTGTCACAACAGAAGTAAGCTTATTTCTTGTTCCATGTGGGAGGGAAAGCAGAAGTAGCTCAGCATAAACATTCAAGGGTAGGAGTCAATGGCAAGGGGCTGGTGGGATGTTCAGGAGTAAATAAGAATGAACAGGAATAATGACTGAACCCAGAATGTTACTAATGAGACTGGTAGAACATTGCTACAAATAAATGAGGAGCTAACACATGAAATGGAATACATCACAGCACAATCTGGTGACAGACTCTTCATCCCTTCATCAGGCAGCTTGTGACATCAGATAAGGGTCAATGTATAACCAGAAAGACCCCTCGCCACTTGAGAAACTATGAAAACATCCTGCTCCTCCCCACCCCCACCCCCACTCCCCCACCATCTCCACTCACTGGTTTCCTGTCTTATCTGGCAGCATCAAAGAAATTTTTGTGTTGCAGGGGGATGAAAATCTACTAAAGCACTGGCTTAGGTGCTGTCTGTCAGCAGAGGTAATTACCAGCTGCTGAGAAGCACTTTGCGGCACTTTCATTGGTTTCAGCTCTGAAGATCCACTAATGTAGGTGTAGTGGGGGCTGACAGATTTCCACAGATTTGCACCTTCAGGTGAAGACCAACACACAGCAACTGAGGGAGTACCAGGTGCTGAATTTTTCTGATACTAAAGGACAGGCTGGGTTTGTTTTCCTTGGAGTGGAGGAGGCTGAAGAGGGACCCGACAGAGGTGCACAAAATTCTGAGGGGCATAGAGGGCAGATAACAGGAAATGTTTCCCAGTAGCATGGGACATCTAAAACTAGAGGGTATAGGTTTAGGCTAAGAGGTAAAAGGGTTTGGAGGGGATCCAAGGAAGAATTTTTTCACCCAGAGGGTTGTTGGAATCTGAAACGCAATGCCTGAGGGGATGGTGGAGGCAAGCACACACTCAACACTTAAGATGTAGTTAGATGAGGAGTTGAATTGCCAAGGCATAGGAGGTTATGGAGCAAGTGTGGAAAATGAGGTTAGTAAAGATGGGTATATGATGGTTAGCATGGACCTGGTGAGCCTGGTTCTGTGCTGCATAACTTGATGACTCAATGAGAGCACAGAGTAGGGGTCCTCTCCAGCTTATGGACACCCGACTTGTGTACAGCCTGTACATAGGAAGGAGCATTTGGGAGACTGGCGGGATGGATTTGCCAATGGCTACAGGTATCCTCTGCTGTGTGGGAACTCAGTTCGCAGCTGCATTTCCAACCTGTGAACTTTCTGGGTGATGAAAAGTTCACAGGAACAGAACCCTAACCTGGGGAGGACCTGTATGAGTAAGTTAGGATTCCCAATTTTATATAGGCTAGTTTCTAATCATTTATTTTATCTTTTACGTCTTTTAGTAAACTGTTGCTTTGAAGAAGGTGTGGATTTCCAGTAAGCCGGAAACGGAATACCATGACCCTTTGCAAGTGGGAGGACCTCCTCATCAGGTTCAGTCTGAAGGTAAAAGGGAAACCAGAAGCACTGGGAATTCTCAGAACATTGGGCAGCACCTGCGGAACCAACAAACCAGTCGATGCTTCAACCTCCTGCCGTTGCCAAGGTACAACCTAAAACCCACCCAGTAACCATATTGCTCAGCTAAATGAATTTCACCAACTGGCACAGAACTGGACCAGTCACATAAAAGTGTGCAAGGAGACCATTCAGCCCTTCAAGTGACGGAAGGGAGAACAGAGAGGAGATCTGTGATTGTGAGAGGGTTTGATAGAGTAGATTTGCAGAATATGCTTCCATCTGAGAAGAAACCTCGCTGAGAATTGGGTTCTGTTTATAAGAAAAGATATCTTTATTAGTCAAATGTACATCGAAACACACAGTGAAATACATCTTTTGCAAAGAGTGTTCCGCGGGCAGCCCGCAAGTGCCGCCACACTTCCAGCGCCAACAATAGCATGCCCACAACTCCCTAACCTATACGTCTTTGGAATAGAACCATAGAACAATACAGCACAATACAGGCCCTTCGGCCCACCATGTTGTGCCGACCTTCAAACCACACCTAAGACTGTCTAACCCCTTCCTCCCACATATCCCCCTATTTTAAATTGCTCCATGTGCTTATCTAACAATCTCTTGAACTTGACCAATGTATCAGCCTCCACCACCACCCCAGGCAGCGCATTCCATGCACCAACCACTCTCTGGGTGAAAAACCTCCCTCTGACATCTCCCTTGAACTTCCCACCCATTACCTTAAAGCCATGCCCACTTGTAATGAACATTGGTGCCCTGGGAAAGAGGCGCTGGCTGTCCACTCTATCTATTCCACTTAATATTTTGTATCCCTCTATCATGTCTCCCCTCATCCTCCTTCTCTCCAATGAATAAAGTCCTAGCTCCTTTAGTCTCTCCTCATAATCCATACTCTCTAATCCAGGCAGCATCCTGATAAATCTCCTCTGCACCCTCTCCAACACCTCCACATCCTTCCTATAATGAGGCGACCAGAACTGGACACAGTACTCCAAGTGTGGCCTAACCAGAGTTTTGTAGAGCTGCATCATCACTTCGCAGCTCTTAAACTCGATCCCCCGACTTAAGAAAGCTAACATCCCATAAGCTTTCTTAACTACCCTATCCACCTGTGAGGCAACTTTCAGTGATCTGTGGATATGAACCCCCAGATCCCTCTGCTCCTCCAAACTACCCAGAATCCTGCCATTTACCTTGTACTCTGCCTTGGAGTTTGTCCTTCCAAAGTGTACCACCTCACACTTCTCTGGATTGAACGCCATCTGCCACTTGTCAGCCCAGCTCTGCCTCCTATCAATATCCCTCTGTAAGCTTCGACAGCCCTCCACACTATCCACAACACCACCGATCTTTGTGTCACCTGCAAACTTGCTAACCCAGCTTTCCACCCCCTCATCTAAGTCGTTAATAAATATCACAAAAAGTAGAGGTCCCAGAACTGATCCCTGTGGGACACTACTAGTCACAGCTCTCCAATCTGAATGCACTCCCTCCACCACAACCCTCTGCTTTCTACAGGCAAGCCAATTCTGAATCCACACGGCCAAGCCTCCCTGGATCCCATGCCCTCTGACCTTCTGAAGAAACCTACCATGTGGAACCTTGTCAAACGCCTTACTAAAATCCATGTAGACCACATCTACTACACTACCCTCATCAATCTTCCTGGTCACCTCCTCAAAGAACCCTATCAGGCTTGTGAGGCAAGATCTTCCCTTCACAAATCCATGCTGGATGTCCCTAATCAGTCCATGATTCTCTAAGTGCTCATAGATCCTATCTCTTAGAATCCTTTCTAGCAACTTACCCACCATAGACGTAAGGCTCATTGGTTCCCTGGACTATCCCTACTACCTTTTTTGAATAAGGGGACAACATTCGCCACCCTCCAATCCTCCGGTACCATTCCTGTGGCCAACGAGGACTCAAAGATCCTAGCCAACGGTTCAGCAATCTCCTCACCTCACGGAGCAGCCTGAGGAATATTCCATCAGGCCCTGGGGACTTATCTGTCCTAATATTTTCTAACAGCTCCGACACATCTTCTCTCTTGATATCTACATACTCTAGGATATTACCCTTACGAACACTGTCCTCAGTATCATCAAGACCCCTCTCCTTGGTGAATACTGAAGAGAAGTATTCATTGAGAACCTCACCCACCTCCACAGCTTCCAGGCACATCTTCCCACCTTTGTCTTTAAAGGGACCTACCTTTACTCTAGCCATCCTTCTGCTCTTCACGTACGAGAAAAAAGCCCTGGGATTCTCCTTAATCCTACTTGCTAAAGCCTTTTCATGTCCCCTTCTTGCTCTCCTCAGCCCCTTCTTAGGTTACTTCCTTGCTACTCTATATTCCTCACGAGCCCTGTCTGATCCTTGCTGCTTACACCTTATGTATGCTGCCTTCTCCTTCCTAACTAGTTGTACCACCTCCCTTGTCACCCATGGTTCCTTCACCCTGCCATTCCTTAGGGACAAATTTATCCCTAACATCCTGCAAGAGATCCCTGAACATCGACCACATCTCCATAGTACATTTCCCTTCAAAAATGTCATCCCAATTTACACTCTCAATTTCTTGCCTTATAGCCTCATAATTCGCCTTTCCCCAATTAAATATCTTCCCATCCTCTTTGCTCCTATTCCTGTGCATGAAAATTCTAAAGGTTATGGAGCAGTGGTCACTGTCCCCAAATGCTCACCCACCGAGAGATCTGTCACCTGATCTGGTTCATTACCTAAAACTAGATCTAATATGGCATTTCCTCTAGCCGGCCTGTCAACATACTGTGACAGGAATCCGTCCTGGACACACTTAACAAACTCCGCCCCATCTAAACCTTTGGCACTAAGCAGGTGCCAATCAATATTTGGGAAGTTGAAGTCTCCCATGATAATAACCCCGTAATTCTTGCACCTTTCCAAAATCTGCCTCCCAATCTGCCTCTCAGTATCCCTGCTGCTACTGGGGGGCCTATAGAATACTCCCAGTAGAGTAACTGCTCCTTTCTTGTTCCTAACTTCCACCCATATTGACTCTAGAGAGGATCCTTCTACATTATCCACCCTTTCTGCAGCCGTAATATTGTCCCTGACCAGTATCACCACCCCTCCCCCACTTCCCCACCCTCTCCCTATCTCTTTTAAAACACTGAAAACCAGGAACATTCAATATCCATTCCTGCCCTGGTGTCAGCCATGTCTCTGTAATAGCCACAGTATCGTAGTCCCAGGTACTTATCCAAGCTCTCAGTTCATCTCCCTTATTCCTGATGCTCCTTGCATTTAAGTAAATGCACCTTAGCCCATCCACCTTTCTACATTTATAGCCTGTACTCGGCTTCTCCTTCCTCAAAGCCTCTCTACATGTTAGATCTTATTTTTCCCCATCCCCTTCTTCCTCTGACCTACTCCTCCGGTTCCCATCCCCCTTGCAAACTAGTTTAAACCCTCCCAAACCACCCTAGCAAACCTGCCTGCAAGGATATTGGCCCCCCTTGGGTTCAGGTGTAACCCGTCCTCTCTGTACAGGTCCCACCTTCCCCAGAAGAGATCCCAATGAGCTAAAAATCTAAAACCTTCCCTCCTGCATCAACTTCTCAGCCACGCATTCACCTGCCATCTCCTCCTATTCCTACCTTCACTATCACGTGGCACTGGCAGCAATCCTGAGATTGCTACCCTTGAGGTCCTGTTCTTCAGCCTTCTGCCTAGCTCCTTAAACTCACTTTTCAGGACCTCATCCCTCTTCCTACCTATGTCGTTGGTACCAACATGAACCACGACTTCTGGCTGTTCTCATTCCCGCTCAAGAATCCTGTGGACCTGATCAGAGACATCCCGGACCCTGGCACCTGGGAGGCAACATACCATCCGGAATTCATGCTCACTGCCACAGAACCTCCTATCTGTTTCCCTGACTATCGAGTCCCCTATCACTACCGCCTTCCTCTTCTCCTCCCTTCCCTTCTGAGCAGCAGGACCAGTCCCAGTGCCAGAAAACCTGTTATTGAGGGGATCAGCCTCCGGGGTGCTCTGCACTATCTGCTTATTCATTTTCTTTTTCCTTTTCCCTCCCCTGACAGTCACCCTTCTATCTACTTGCTGGACTCCAGAAGTACCTTCTCTAAGGGGGGTGACTGTCTCCTGATGTACAGTATCTACATAACCCTCTCCCTCCCTGATGCTTCACAGTGTTTGAAGCTGCAACTCCAGCTCATCAATTTTGAGCCAAAGTTCCTCCAGCCTCAAGCACTTACTGCAGACGTGGTCATCGTGGACCACAACAAGGTCCACGAACTCCCACATCAAGCAGGTGCAGCACACCACCATGTCCTCCATCTGAACTAATTCTTTTTCTTTCCCCCTACCTAGTTTTTTCCTGCTTAAATATTTATAACAGATAACAGGTAAACCTTACCTTTACTTACCAGCTATTCACCTGCCTTGCCCCTTTAAGCTGAAGCCCCTTGAGCCAAAGCCCAAAACACTCTGCTCCCCCTTACTCCGCTGCCCGCTCCAACGCTGCCCGCTGGATATCTTCTTTTTAAACTGTGCATACGTTAATGACTGATGTCACATGCCTGCGCACTTCCCGCTATCCCCGAAACCGTTAGAAGAAAAAAAAACATCTCTTCAGAACTCCTCAGCTTCTTCCATTAGCTGGCCTCTCGCTCCCGAGAGGGTTAGGGCTAGGAGGAAACTGGAGGAAACCCATGCAGACACAAGGAGAACGTACAAACTCCTTACAGACAGCAGCCAGAATTGAACCTGGGTCACTGGCTCTGTAATAGCATTACTGTAACCGCTACACTACAGTGCCAGCCCCCTTCCATCAAATTGATGTGTATGTGAGTGAGAATAGACTGCAAGGGGATATGAGGGAATGAGATTCATGGGTGTCCTCTGAGAGCTGGCATAGACTTGTTGGGCCAAATGAAAAATGAGGCTAGCTCCAGAGGCTTTTTTGTTCTACTTCTACTTGGCTTCCTGTCTCTTGTGTTCGCCTGCTTTAACGTGCCCTGTCCTAATATCTTGTTTCATGGCACTATGTCAAATTTTCATTGAAAAGCTCCTGTGAAGCTTTGTGGGATGTTTTGCAATGTTAAAAAAGTGGATAGAACTTGTTATTGACACAGGAAATCATTGCAATTTAATTCCCCAATAATATAACAATCTTTGGAAGAAGATGGCGGAAGTGAGGAAAAAGTCTTACACTGGGAAATAGGAATAAACCTGAATAAATGTCGTCTGTCCCTAAAGCACTCTGCTGGTGATGGACAAATATACTTAAATATCTTAGTATGTGTTACCATCATGATCAGGTTTATTGAAACCTGTTGGTTATAACTGTGAGCTTTATTTATAAATAATTAAAACTTATCACAGCTGCTTCACTTTATATTGTCCTCTTTTGATCTACCTTTTCAGGTTCAAGTCATGTTTATTGGTTTTCCTTGTATTAGCCTAGCAATAAGTTCCTCTTACATCCATGTGGACTCCTACTGTGTGAGTGTGTATGAGGGTTCTGTCCTAAGGCTTGGTGGTTCTGGTCCCAGAATTGATGCGAAAGTGGAGAACTTTGGCTAGTATTAAGGGGAAAAGAAATATGCTGCAAAATCTGAGTGCCCTGAGAAGTCAGAATAGCCAGTCTTTTCCTAAGTGCAAAGCACTTTTACAGGTGCAGGTGAACATTACATTTATGGTTGGCACTGTTACAGGTACAGAGGAGGACTGTTATGTGTGCAAGTGAGCACAGTAACAGGTACAAGTAAGCACTGCTACTAGAATAAATGAACATCGATATAAGTGTCACCATGAAAGGTTGAGGTGAGTACTGGAAAAGGCACAGGTGAACATTGAAACAGGTATAGGTTGCTGGTATTGGTTTATTATTGGTACAGGTACTGGGATATGGTAAAAAAACTTAGTTTTGCATGTCATCCATACAGATTATTTCAAAGCACAGGTACATCGAGGTAGTACAAAAAGAAAAACAATAATGCAGAATATAGTGTTACAGTTACAGACAGAGTGTGGTGCAGGTAGACAATAATGTGCAAGGGCCATGATGAGGTAGATTGTGAGGTTAAGGGTTCATCTTTAACATACAAGAGGTCCATTTAACAGCGGGATAGAAGCTGTCCTTGAGCCTGGTAGTGCATGTTTTCAAGCTTATGTATCTTCTGCCCAATGGAAGAGGGGAGAAGAAAGAACGTCCGGGGTGGTAGGGTGTCTTTGATTATGCTGGCTTCTTTCCTGAGGTAGCGAGAAGTGTAGACAGCGTCAGTGGAGGGGAGGCTGGTTTCCATGACGGACTGAGCTGTGTTCACAACTGTCTGCAATTTCTTGTGGTGTTGGACAGAGTAGTTGCCATACCAAGCTGTGATGTAACCAGATAGGAAGCTTTCTATAGCGTATCTGTAAAAATTGGTGAAGGTCAACAGGGACGTGCTGAATTTCCTTAGCCTTCTGAGGAAGTAGAGGCATTGGTGTGCTTTCTTGGCTGTAGCATGTACAGTATGTGGTTGGACCAGAACAAGCTATTGGTGATATTTACACCGAGATACTTGAAGCTGTCAACCATCTCCACCTCAGCACCATTGATACATACAGGGTGTGTTCCACCCTGTTTCCTGAAGTCAATGACCAGCTCTTTTGTTTTGCTGACATTGAGGTTATAGGTACAGATGAACACAGACACAGATACAATGAACACTCTTCCAGGTATATGTGTATTACAACAGGTTTTGGGCAGACTGCAGCTGGTACAGGTGAGCATTGCAATGGACTGAATGTTGGGTGTGCACTGTTACAGTTATAGGTAAAGTAGAATTACAGGTGTAATTGTGCAAGACACATAGTGGAGTACCATTGGGGTACAGATAACCACTGCAACAGCCACAGGTGAACACTGTTACAAGTAAAGAGTAACACTGTCACAGGTACAGCATTGCAGCAGGTACCAGTAAATATTTAGATTTGTGGGTGGCAGTGATACAGATGGTGGTTACTGAGACAGCCACAGTTAACTACTGTTGCAGGTACTAGGTGACATTGTTGCAGATACAGACAGGCATTGTGAACAGTATAGATGAGCATTACAATGGGCACAGGCCAGTGTAGTAACAGGTACAGCCGGCACTCTTGCTGTCACAGGTGACCTCTGCTACAGGTGTAAAGGAGTTACAGGTTCACTCACCACCTTCACACTCTGCTCTCTATCCTCTCAGATCTCGTTTGATCCATTGTGCTGGAGCTTTGCCTTTATATTTTCGAATAATTTAAAGGAAACAGTCTCAACGTAATGGGTCATCAACACACTATTTATAATCTGTACAATCAAGTAATTCCCAGGGCAGAATTCAGGAAACTAGATTGATAAACTACATAGAACTGTGGCTCAATCCCTAAGCTATTATGTTAACATTGAATGCAAATCTGCTAGAAGTGCAATATTTATTGATATCATAAATTCCAATCTTTTGCTTTTTTGAAAATGGACTGGGATTTCAGACACCTCCTTTGCTAATGTAAGGCAGATTTTTCAGATCATGCTTACTTATTTTTGATACACAGTGGTACAGATAGCAGAGCTGCAGCATCACATTTCCAGTGGCCACATTCTCCCTGTGACCACGGGTGTTTCCTCTGGGTACTCAAGTTTCCTCCCAAATCCCAAAGACATTTGGTAGGTTAATTGGCCAAAGTAAATTTTACCTCTGTGTAAGCGAGTGGTAAAATCTGGGGGGAGTTGATGAGAATGTGGGGAGATCAGCAGACGGGGAAAATTATTGTGAAGTGGGATTGCTCTGTGAACCACCATAGATTTGATGGGGCGAAATGGCCTCCTTCCGTGTTGTAAGGAAAGATGGAAAAGTTGGATACAGCTGTTTGGTAGTACAATATCATGCAACTAAACTCAAAAGCCATACAGCTTCAGACCAACTATTGGGTTAAACATTACACAAACCCAAAACCTGGAGCTCTTGGCTACAGAACCTCCCATCAAAATATCCACAGCTGATGGTGCTCCCCTTGAAAACTTCAACAATCAATCAAACCTTTGAAAGGTGAAAAACACAGGAGTAATTTTCAACCTTGGAAGAAGTGGAAAGATGACGTTCGAGGAAAAGGCTGCCTATGATAAACACTGTTGGATTTTCCTTTCCATTGCAAAGTGTAAAGAGGACCATGTTACACTCAAGCAAGCTGGCTGTTTTGGGGACACAATTGATTACTTTGAACGATGTTTCCTTTGGCAGTAATCTCACAGACTTACCACAGAAGGGCAATAGTTTCTCCTAACCCAAAAAATTTCCAAAAGTTTCACGTGCCACAGGTCTGTCATAAATGCACTCCTGACCTCCATAACTATAAACATCATAATAAGCTTGTGGCTGGCATCAGCCCTTACACTTCGCTGCACCCAGCCGGCTCCGTGGGAGCTCTATTACTAGAGGGGTACCATCATCGGATATCAATCTCTTTCTGTCTGTGACCAAGAGCTGACTTTCTTAAAGAACAGTGCAAAAATAATAATACCACACAATTGAATCAGCCCATGCAGAGATACCTTCACCTTGATGAACTTCATTAAATAGGAGAAACAGAGAAATATATGCCAGCCAAGTACAGAATTACTTGCTAATGTGACATTGCAGATCTGGATCTGCCTCCCCCTGTAGGTGACAGCTCCTCAAGTGTTCAGCCAGATAGAGTCTGTACAGAGAAAACACAATAGACTGAGGCTGCTGGAATCTGGAACAACCACAAAATGCTGGCGGAAAGCTGGTAATGGGGGCCTCCCCTCCTGGTCTACCTGGTCTCCATCAACTTGTCTCTTTCCCCTCTTCCACCCTCTCCATTTGCCCATCACAAGAATCAGCTTTATTATCACTGACATATGGAGTGAAATTTGTTGTTTTGTGGCAGCAGTACAGTGCAAGACATAAAAATTACTATAAGTTACAAAAATAAATAAATAGTACAAAAGAGGAATAACAAGGTAGTGTTCATGGGTTCATGGACTGTTCAGAAATCTGATGGCGGAGGGGAAGAAGCTGTTCTTGAAACGTTGAGTGTGGGTCTTCAGGCTCCTGTACCTCCTCCCTGATGGTAGTAATGTGAAGAGGGCATGTCCCGGGTGGTTAGGGTCCTTAGTGATGGATGCTGCCTTCTTGAGGCACCGCCTCTTGAAGATGTCCTCGATGGTGGGGAGGGTTGTGCCCGTGATGGAGTTGGCTGAGTCTACAACCCTCTGCAGCCTCTTTTGATCCTGCACATTGGAGCTTCCATACCAGGCAGTAATACAACCAGTCAGAATGCTCTCCACTGTTCACCTGTAGAAATTTGCAAGAGTCTTTGGTGACATACCAAATCTCCACAAACTCCTAATGAAGTAGAGCTGCTGGCGTGCCTTCTTCATGACTGCATCAATGTGTTGGGTCCAAGATAGATCCTCTGAGATGTTGACGCCCAGGAACTTGAAGCTGCTCACTGCTTGCTCCTCAATAAGGACTGGTGTGTGTTCTCCCGACTTCTCCTTCCTGAAGTCCACAATGAATTCCTCCCTCTGGTTCTCATCCCCCACTACTCCCCCATGCTCTCCCTTTATTCCATGCTCCACCTGCCCCTCCTATCAGATTCCATCATCTTTTAGCCCTTTGTCACTTCCGCCTATCATCTCCCAGCTTCAGATGAAGGAAATCAACCTGAAGCATCAACTGTCCATTCCCCTCCATAGATGCTGCCTGACCCGCTGAGTTCCTCCAGCATTTTGTATGTTGTTCAGGAGTCTGTGCAGAGTACTCTGAGGGTTTGTCCCTTCACCATCCTTCCAAGCAGTGAACTCCAGACCCCACACCACTCCTTGTGGGAAAATGATTTTCCACAACTTCCCTCCGGTCCTTAAGCAACTAACTTAAATCCACAGTCCCTATTTATTGGTAGGTTTGCAAAGGGAATAAGCACTTTCTATTCACTCTGTCTGGACCTCACATAACTTTATGCCTCTTGATTAAATTTTCCTCAGCATCCTTTGGCGCCAAGGAAACAACCCAGAGCTGGCCCAGTCTCACCTCATTACTATTGTCCTCCAAACTTGGCAACATCCTGCAGGGATCCAAAGATTAGAGTCACAGAGACACATAGCCTGGAAATAGGCCCTTTGGCCCACTGAGTCTGCGCCAACCATCAAGTACCCATTTACACTCATTCCACTTTATTCTCCCCACATTCCCATCAACACCCCCAATATTACACCGTTCACCTTGGGCCAACTAACCTACCAACCTGGACATCTTTGGAAAGTGAGAGGAAACCGGAGCACCCAGGGAAACCAATGCGGTCACAGGGAAACGTGAAAGTTCCACACTGCACGGGAGGTCAGGATCGAACCCAGGTCATTGGAGCTGTGAGGTAGTGGCTCTACAGCATCCTTGCTACATTCTTGCCATAGTGTGGTGACAGGAACGGTGCACAATACACTCACTGTGGGCTAGTTATTGCCATGTATGGATTCATGGGGGATGTAAAGAGGGTGGGCACAGCGGTGCAGCAGTCTTTGCTCCCTCACAGCCCTAGGGACCAGGGTTTGGTGCTGACCTTGAGTGTTGTCTTTGTGGAGTCTGCATGTTCTCTGCTTAACTGCATGGTTTTCCTCCAGTTTCCTCCACTTCCCAAAGACATGCTGGTAGGTTGATCGGCCACTGTAAGTTACCCCTTTTGTGCAGATTAATGGAAAAAGAAATAGAAAGAAAGGTGATGGGCATGTGTGAAAGAGAACATTTTGTAGAGGTTCAGGAAAGTAAGGAGACAGAGAATGGGATTAATGAGGTTGCTTGCCTGGGAGCTGGTCTGAACCCAATGGGCCAAATGGCCTTCTTCTCTGTTGTTGTTTGTTCTAGATGGAAGTTGGAAATGGAAGGAATTATAAAATAGCTGTTGAAGCATATTCAACACCCTTAAGAGATAGACACATTGCTAAATGGTAGTTCTACTTAAGCCTGTCCTTTGCTGTCATGTGCAGTTCTTACCTCTTGTCTTCCTTTCTGTATCGGAGGTCATTGGATCTCTTGAGGCACTGAATTGCTCTCTCTGGGATTATGGAGTTGCATCTTGATGCCTTGACCACTTCCTCCCACAGCTGAACTTGTCCATCTTCAATCCCAAAATGAGCTTCTATCTCTCCCCCGTCTCCTCAGCCACAGTGAGGGTGCACAGTGGCACAGCAGGGTGGGACAGTGGTAAAGCTGTTAGACCCGCTTCCTCATGGCACCAGAGACCCAGGTTCAATCCTGAACTCGGGTATTGTCTGTGTGCAGTTTGCACATTCTCCCTGTGAGTAGGTGAGTGGTAGAATTGGGGGGGACAGCACAATACAGTCTCTTCGGCCCACAACGTTGTGCCGACCTTTAAACCTCACCTAAGACTATCTAACCCCTTCCTCCCACATATCCCTCTATTTTAAATTCCTCCATATGCCTATCTAGTAATCTCTTGAATTTAACCAATGTACCTGCCTCCACCGCCACCCCAGGCAGCGCAATCCATGCCCCAACCACCCTCTGGGTAAAAAACCTTGTTGATGAGAATGTGGGGAGAATATAAAGGAGATAGATGTAGGATTGGTGTAAATGGGTGGTGGATGGTTGGCATGGACGTGGTGGGTCCAAGGACCTGTTTCCATGCTGTTTCTCTCAATGGCTCTCTGACTCTAACACTTCTACTGCATCCCCCAAAAATCTGGGGAGATCTGTCAGCTGGAATCAACACTTTGTAAAGATTAGCAGTTCAACTTGCAGCAATGAAGAAAGAACCATCTATTTGGATGCTTGGGCTTTAAGTTGCTGTAGATATTTAAATCCCGAGGCAACGTCCTATTCATACAACCATCCAGGTGAGATATAATTCAGAAAATTTTGCAGTGCCCAGAGTCTTCAACTGAGTCATTGCCAGGAGTGCTACATAGAACATAGAACAGTACAGCACAGGAACAGGCTTTTCAGCCCACAATGTCTGTGCCGACCATGATGCCAATCTAACTAATCCTATCAGCTTGCACATGATCCATATTCCTCTATTCCCAGCCTGTTTGTGTGTCTGTCCAGATGCTTCTTAAATGTTGTTATCATACCTGCTTCTACCACCTCCCATGGCAGCATGTTCCAGGCACCCACCACTGTCTGTGTAAAAAAAACCTGCCTTGCACATCTCCTTTAAACTTTCCCCCCTCACCTTAATTGCATGCCCTCTACTATTTGACATTTCTGCCCAGGGTAAAAGACTCTATCCTATCTGTGCCTTTCATAAGTTGACATACTTCTATCAGAGTGTTGGGCAGGCAGTGGGCTTGTTTCATCACACTTCCTTGTACCTATAACAACATAGGAGGCTATTTGGCTCATCAGGTCCATATTAGCTTTCAAGAGAGCAGTCCCATCAGTCCCAATCCCCATCTCCTTACTTCCTTTACCCCTGCAATACCCTCTCTTAGACATGCCCATCAGCTTCCCTTTGATTCTCTTCACCATTAATCTACACTAAGAGGGTAATTTACAGTAGTCAATTAAACTACCTGCGTGTCTCTGGGTTTTGGAAGGAAACCGGAACACCCAGAGGAAACCCACGTGGTCAGGGGTAAATGTACAGATTCCACACAGACAGGACCTGAGGTCAAAATCGAACCTGGGCCACTGGGGCTGTGAGACAGAACCCCTAGCTACTGCACCATCATTGTGCGGGAAAGGATAACTCTAGACCCAGGAAAGAAACTTAGGTTTGACCAGGATTCATGATACTTCACAGGGTAATGATATTCATCTGCAAAAGAATGGTCATACTTTCCTTTAGTTAAAAAAAATCTCTAGAATGGCCAATGCTAGTACCATTTATTGCTCATGCCTTGTTTTCCCATCATGTCCCTGATGTCACCCTCGCTGTCATGCCACCAGCCACCCCTGACTCTGAGCAGATGGGCCCTGTGGTAGAGTCCCTGCAGAAAGAGAGGCCTCTCTACCTCGCTACTATGGCGACCCAGGCAGGCCCCTTTCAGATAGGGGTGCTGTCTGAACACTCTGGACAGGCAGGCACGGTAGTGTAGCGGTTAGCATAACGCTTTACAGCACCAGCCACCTGGGTTCAAATCGGCCACTGTCTGTAAGGAGCTTCTACTTTCTCCCCGTGACTGCGTTGGTTTCCTCCGGGTGCTCCGGTTTCCTCCCACATTCCGAAGACATACAGGTTAGGAAGTTGTGGGCATGCTATGTTGGCGCTGGAAGCGTGGCGACACTTGTGGGCTGCCCCCAGCACACTACGCAAAAAGATGTATTTCACTGTGTGTTTCAATGTACATGTGACTAATAAAGATATCTAATCTAATCTAATCTAATCTTGCCATGATGGATAAAATAGAGGGATCCTGTCCCATGAAAAACTGCAGCTCAGCACTGGAGTACTTCAGAACAGTGGACCAGTAAAACAAACATTCTGAATAAAATGAATAATCTGGAAATGGAATGGATTGGGGATCTAGAGCTCTGATATAGCAAATTTAGAATTAACTGAAAATTTAGAATTAACTGAAAGCAGTTGGAAAATCCAAAGCAAACTGATTCAGTGCAACAATTAAAGAGCCGTAGAGTCACAGGTCATGCATCATGACAACGGGCCCTTCGACCCCCTGAGTTAGTGCTGGCCGTCAAGTGCCTGTACGAATCCCTTTTGCCAGCAATCAACCCCATAGACTTCTGTACCACAGCTTTTCTGATGCTTATCAAAATACTTCTTAAATTTTGTTAGAGTATCCGCCTCGGGAAACATGTTCCAGATTTCAACCGCACTCTGGCTCAAACAGTTCTTCCTCAAATCCCTTCTAAATCTCCTGCCCCTTACCAGAAACTTATATCTCTGGTTACTAAGATCTGTGCTAAAGGGAAATGTTTCTCCCTATCTACCCCTCATAATTTGGTATACCTGAATCAGGTCCAGTCACAGCCTGCTCCACTTCAAGAAAAACAATCTCAGCCTGTGCAGTCTCTCCTTGTAGCTGAAACATTCCATCTCAGACAACATCCCAATGTTCCTTCTCTGCACCCTCTCCTCGCCTTTCCTATCATGTGTCATACAGGTCTGCTTTCCTACCAGAAATGCATACAGAACTTCAGCCATAACCTCCTTGTTCTTATATTCTATGTCCTGTCTAGTGAAAGCAAGTATCCCATATGCCTTTTTTAACTACTTTATCTACCTTTGCAGCTGCCTTCAGGAATCCTTGGACGTATACATCCAGGTCCCTCTGTTCCTCAGTACTTCCGCAGTTCTCCCATCCATTTTGTATAGCTGAACTTTATTAGTCCTCCCAAAATGTATCACCTCACATTTTTCAAGGTTAAATTCTCTCTGCCATTTCCCTGCCCATTTTACCAACTTATCAATTTTGCTCTGCAGCCAAAGACTACGTTCCTCATTCTCAACAAAACCATCAATTTTCATGCCATCTGTCAACCTACTAATCATAACTTTTGCATTCACGTCCAAATCATTAATGTATATAACGAACAACAAAGGTACCAGGTAGTGTGTTCTGGATTCCTACCACCCTCTGGGTGAAAACGTTCTTCCTCAGATCCCTTTAAACTTTTTACCCCTTACCTTATTCCATACCTCTACTTTTAGTCAACTCTGCTATGAGGAAAAGTTTTCTACTATCTAACCTATCTTTGCTATTCATAATTGTTCATACCTCTGTCAGGTCCCCCCTCAACCTCCTTTGTTCCAAGGAAAAGAGCTCAGCCTATCCAATCTCTCATAATGGATAAACACCATCCCAGGGAAGTCTCCCACTGTCAATACATTGGGGCTCATCATTGACCAGAAGCTCATCTGGAGCAGTCACTTAAATACTGTGGTTGCAATCGCAGGTCAGAGGTTGGGTCAGTGGTGAGTGACTCACCTTCTGACACCCCAAGGCCTTTCTACCAATAACGAGGCATGTTAGGAGTGTAATGCAATACTCTCCACTTTCATGCTATTCCAGCAGCTCTCAAGACATCAAGACTATCCAGGACAAAGCAGTCAGTTTGATTGACACCCCATGCATCACTCTAAACATACATTCCCTCTAGCACTGTTAGCACTTCAGTATGTACTAACCTCAGTTACATGCCCAGAGTACTCCAATAGCAGCATCTGCCAACCCGCAACCTCCAGCACCAGGATGGGCAAGGGCAACAGGTGCATAGGAACAGCTCCAACTACTGGCACCCCACCAAGCCCACACCAACCCGACTTGGAAATACTCAGCCAGTCCTTCATTGTCACTGAGTTTAAATCCTGGAACTCCCTCCCCAACAGCACTGTGGGAGTACCTTTACTAGAAGTACTGGTGTTTCAAGAAGGTGGCTTAACAGCATCTACTCAAGGACAATACTGGATGGGCAATAAACAATGACTTTGCCAGCAATGTCCAGATCCTGAAAATGAATGGAAAAAATGTCATGCTACAACTGTACAGTGCACTGACCACACTTGAGCACCGAGCGCAGCTTGGTCTCGTTACTTAAGCAGGGACATTCTTGCTGTGGAAGTAGTTCAGAGAAGGTTTGTGAGGTTGATACCTCAACGGAGTTATTTTATGATGAGTGATTGATCAAGCTGTGCCTGTAACTCATTATCACATAATGAGGTGGTCATTTTGAAATATAAGGTTCTGAGGGGGCTTGTCAGGGTAAATGCAAAGATGACAATTCTACTTGTGAGAGAATCTGGAACTCAGAGGCACCATTCCAACATAAAGGGTTGTCCATTTAAGCTGATGGTGACGAGGATTTTCTTAGAGTCATAGAGCACGGAAACAGGCCCTCCAGCCCAACTGGTCCATGCTGACCAAGATCAAAGCTGGTCCCATTTGCTCAAGAGTGGTCCATATCCCTCTAAACCTTTCCTATCCATGTACCGGTCCAAGTGCATTATAAATGTTGTTAATGTACCTGTCTCAACCACTTCCTCTGGCAGCCCATTTCATATACTGACCACTCTCTGGCTGAAAATGTTGCCCCTCTGGTTCCTATTAAATCTCTCCCCTCTCACCTTAAACTTATTCTCTCTAGTTCTTGATTCCCCAACCTTGGGAAAAAGACTGTACACATTCATCCTATCTGTGCTCCTCATGATTTTATACATCTCTATAAGATCACCCCTCATTCTCCTATGCTCCAATGAATAAAGTCCCAACCTGCTCAACCTCGCTTCTTATCTCAGTTCCTCGAGTGCCGGCAACGTCCTCGTAAATCTCCTTTGCACTCTTTCCAGCTTAATGGCATCTCTCCTACAGCAGGATGACCAAAACTGAACACAATATTCCAAATGCAGCCCCACCAACATCCTGTACAACAGCAACATAACATCCCAACTTCTATACTCAGTGCCCTGACTGATGAAGGTCAGTGTGCCAAAAGCCTTCTTCACCACCCTGTCTACTTGCAATGCCACTTTCAGGGAACCATGTGCTTGTACTCCTAGGTCCCTCTGTTCTACTGTTCACTGTGAAAGTCCTACCGTCATTTGTCTTCCCAAAATGCAACACCTCGCACTTATCAGAATTAAACTCCATTTGCCATTCCTCGACCCACTTGCCCAGCTGATCAAGATCCCTGTTTAAATCCTGATAATCATCTTCACTGTGTACAACACCACCTATTTTAGTGCCATCTGCAAACTTATTCACCATGCCCTGTACATTCTCATCCAAATCATTGATGCAGATGACAAATAGCAATGGGCCTAGCACCGACCCCTGGGGAACACCACTAGTCACGGGCCTCCAGTCCAAAAAACAACCTTCCACCATCACCCACTGCTTCCTACCATCAAGCCAATTGCGTATCCCATTAGTTAGCTCCACCTGGATCCCTAACTTTCCAAAGCAGCCTGCCATTGTGAATTTGTTTGCAGTTTGTTGTGAATCTTTTAAATTCTCTACCCAAAAGAGCTGTGGAGGTGGAGTTATTGAAGATATTCAAGGTGGAGACTGATGGATTTTTGGACTGCATGGGAGTGAAGGCATATGGGAATAAGCAGGAAAGTGGTGCTGAGGCCAAAGTCAAATCAGCCATGATCTTATTGAACGGGAAAGGAAGGTTGAGGTGCCACATGAACTTGTCCTGTTTCTACTTCTCAGGTTTTTGTGACACCAGTAGCAATGAGGAAAGGGCAATAAATGTTCATGCCAAGAAATTGTGTGACTCAGTGGGGAAATTGCAAGTAATGGTTTTTAGCATCAGCTGCCCTTCCACTTCAGTGTATGAGAGGTCACATTGCGATTTTTTTTTATGACCATAATACGGAGTGTATAAAAAGCAACTATTCATTATATTCACTATTTCAGTAACACAACATTATTCAGATAGCCTCCATCTTATTGCATCATTCTTGATTATCAGCTGCATTGCAAACAAATGGCACTTTTGATGTGGAAAATCATTGGTTTCAATTTTCACAATAAACTAGCAGGTTTAGAAGAAAAAAAATGTATCAGCTGTACTTATTTAGTAAAGTTCTAGAGCATATTTCAAAGCATTGTATTTCTCCATGACAGCATCTGAACTTCAGACACCACACACACACACTCACCAGAGACACTGATACACCCAAGTGTTTTAAGTTAACACATTGAAAACCTTAAGTATACATTATAAATAATTATAAATTTGGAGGAAAATGAAAGGTAGTTATCTGATGTACTGGCTTATAATTTCTATTTATTATTTGCAAATAGAAGCTATATTTATGTATTAATGGATTTTGCAATATTGAAAGCAACTTTACTAACACAGCCTAACTACCCCTCCCAACCAAACTCCTCCACCCCGTGACCCGCCAGTGTCATTATATTGGCCCAGAAGTAGCGCAACCTTTGCAACAACGGAAGCTCCATTGACTCCTTGACCATTCCAACTCTTCAGTAATTTGTTCGCACGGGAGCTTGAACCAGATTTAGGCCACAAAGGATGAGGACAGGTGAGGAACATGATCCCACACCCCATCAATGCTATCTTACTCTGCTCCAACCAGGACCACTTATTGTCAGGTACCTGGAGGAAACCCATGAACCCATGAGGTGACAGGGAGAACATGCAAAATCTACACAGGCAGCTCCAGAGGTCAGTATCATTCAAGTTCAAGTTCAAGTTACTTTATTGTCATTGAGCGCAGGTCACGGGAGCTATGAGGCAGCAGTTCTACTGGTTGCACCACTGTCTCACCCATTTTGTTTCTTTACTTTTCCTATTAGCACTCGGCTTTATGTCATCATCCTTTTTCTCATTTAACCTTTCGGTTCTTATCCAATCACTGTCTCTTCAGTTTTCCTCCACTTGTTTTGTTTCATTCATTCATGGGAAATGGGCAACACTGGCAAGGCTTTTATTACCCATATCTAACTGTCCCAGAACTGAGGGGCTTGTGACCATTTCAAAGGACAGTTAAGAATCAATAGGTCTGGAGGCCAGACGAGGTTAGGATGGCAGATTTTCTTCCCTGAAGGATTTTAACCACAATTCAGTAGCAACGGAACTGTAGGATATGCATCAAGGAATATTTGTTAATATAAACTTAAAATAAGAAATAGGTATGTTCTGTTATGCTACCTGATCAGGAATTCAAAGCAGACTTGACAGCTGTGCATATACAGATGTAACTTAACCTAACCTAATACTATAGACAGTGGATGTCATGTGCAGTATTGACTGCTCATGATTGGGCACTTCTCTACAATACCTCCACTAAAGAAACAAAGGGAACATTGTGGAAACACACAGCAGGTCAGGCAATGTCAGTGGAAAGAGAGACAGTTAGTGTTTTAGATCTGAGACCCTTTGTCAGAACATCGTGGGGCCTGTACTCTCTAGAGTTTGACATATTTAATTGCGACATAAAATGAAAGCATTAGATCCATCATTAAACCATTAAACCCAATGAGACCATTAAGTCTATGCCAGTTTCTCATAGCAATCCATTTAATCCAATTTCCCCACTTTATTTCATATTCCCTCACATTCCCATCAACTCCCCCTTGAATCTCCTACCACCCACCTACACTGGGAAATTTACAGTCGCTAATTCGCCGAACAACCAGCACGTCTTTGGGATGTGGGAAGAACCAAGAGCACACTGGGAAAACCTACACCGCAACAAAGAGAACAAGAGTGGCCAAATTTCTTATGTTCAAATGCAAATTGATAAACCTTTTTGCGGAACACATCTAATTAGCCCACAAACATGATCCCCAAGTCTTCAGTTACCTGCTTTAGTAGTTTTGTTGTCATCATTAACTGTGTCAGTTTTTTATTTCTAAGTTATTTAACTAATTGAATTTAGATCTCCCAGTTGGTGTGGTGGGATTTGAACTCATATCAATGGATCATTGGTGCAGGCATCTTGATTATATGTATCTCAAATTTTTAACAGGGATTTTAACATTAGATTGAAAGTTAATGATCAGAATCTCAATTTGGGCATCAATACAACTGCTGGCTGCTGGATGATGGGGAGATATACGTACATCAAGAGATTCAGCAAAGTGCCACCAGCAAAAGAATACTGAATCTGAAGACATATTCTGATACTGATAGCTCTAGGTCAGATGTGACATGTTGTTTCCCACAATGTTCAAAAACAGACATTGCCAATTACTGTCACAACTGCCCAAACAGACCATATCTCTTGGGCAATGTTGGCTGAAAGAATTGAAACAAGGTTGGAATCATGTATTTAGTGTGAGCACTTCATAACTATATCTAGATGAGGTTCTATAGATTTGTTCAAAGATTTCTATACCAGCAATATAGGGCACAAAACCCTCATAGGCATTAAACCAAATGCCAGGTCAAATAAGTTCAAGTTCAAATTTATTATCATAGACATACATACCCAGGATATAAATGTCATGAAAATTAGCTTTATGCAGCAGCAGCACAGTACATTACAAACATGACAAATATACTTAATGTAAGCTTAAATTAACATAAATTAGACATAACTTACACAACAAAATAAACATAATGACACTTGTGCACTGCAGAGCTGATAAGGTACCAAGTGTGCTGAAGGTTCAATTAGGGGTAAAGTTGAACAAGATCGAATGACACAGGGTGTTGGTCAAAGCTACACCAAATGACTCGGTGAAACCCATTTCTGTGGTCCCCAAACTGGTAAGGTCAGGTCCATTCATGGTCTCTTTGTTGCCATGTAAGTTCTCTTGAGATATTTGGTTTCATCCCTCATTCCATTGCAAGGGTTACAAGGTAATCTTCAATCCAGCTATGGACTCTATGGCTGGATCTGTGTGAAATGGGGGGAGGCCAAGATGTTTACCAAACTGGACCTGTCCCACACATGCACAGTCTAACGTGGACAAAGAAAGTCAATAATATCTAAGAAGTAAGTGAAAAGTTTTAAAAATTCAGATGCTCAAAATCTAAAAATAGAAAATGGTGAAACTCAGCAGGTCAGATGACATCTGTGGGAAGAGAAATAAAGTTAATGCTTCAGGTTTTTCACTTGCATTTATCTGAGCATTGTTAACACATAGGCAGTAGCTCAATAGCTTTGTCCATTGTCTTGGACAGGCATCTGGCAATGCTGCATTTCACAGCCACTGATCGCACCACTCCAGATGACACACAAGGCCATTCAGTTTGTCCAGAAAGACTACTGCGAGAAAGAGGCAGAAAACCTCCTGGTGTTGGTGGACAGCCCATCAAAATAATTTGAGGTGAACAATGGAGAGGAGGGACTAACACATGACCTCTGATTGTTCCATAGAAGAAATCAGATCCATTTTGTCTTGAAATTGCATCAGATAACTATCCATAATTTTGTACATTTTAGTTTGAAAATTGGTGAAATGAAATAAAATCAAACATCGCGTCACATCTACTTACCATTCAGCTGCAAACAGACGAGCTGAAAGATCAATATTTACTACTAAGAGAAGGCAGATCCAGCATTACCATTCAGATTTTCTTCTGAACTATGGATCAACTCCTCACTCCCTTACAGAGCAGGTAGAGTATTCAGCTGAATCTGGAAAGGAACATCAGAAAATAGGAGCAGGAATAGGCCACTCAGCCCCTCAAGCCTGTCCATGATTCAATATGATCATGGTAGATCTACCCCAGGCCTCGTCTCGTCTTCTGTGCCTATATCCCATAATTCTCTGATCCTTTAAACAATTATCTACTTCTTTAATTACGTCCAATGATCTAGAATGCAAAAGAGAGGCAGTTAAACAAAGTAAACATCACCAGGCATAATGTTCAGGATTTGAAGGGAAGAAATTCAGATCACCTGATAAGAGGATAGAAATGAGAAAATGGGATTTTGCACAGAACATGGTTCCATGAATTATTACAAAGGAGTTAGTGAGAAACGCATAAAGGTTCACATAGACCACTTGCACATTGCCCAGGAGACTGATGAGGGAGAAGCTGAATTAATAAACATAGGCTCCTACATTGGCTGACACAGTCGACGAAGGGTGTGACTGAAAAGCAGTGATACCTTTAGTGAGTCCAGAAGTGGATGCTACATTAACATCATCTGTTGAGACTCCGAACAGCAAACTAATATGAAGGACAATGAGAATTCAAAGACAAGTGAAATGGTTAAACTTATAAATTTGTAAATCTCATAAAACTAATTTCACTCTTGCTTTACTTTTAAAAGAGGAAGCAGCACAGTAAATGAAAATAACTGTGACATGACATACAATGTATTTGATTGTGTGTGTACTACGGTCCCCTTGTGTGCCTTGAGAACAATCAAGAATAAACTGGACACACATTTTAGAGCTCTCTGTGTTTCCCATGTATAACTCTGAACTCTCTATATGGTACTTCACTGAGAACCCACAAGGTTACAAAGACTACAAAAGATACTCTGTAAAATCACATTGTCCACAAAGAAACAATGGGCCTGAACAGTGCTTCCTTACAGATTTGTGAATTATGGAAAATGAGGAGAAACAAGTGTTGCTCATGGGTGGTAACATTTCAACACAATTATTCCAAAGAGAAACTGCAGCAATTGAAATAACTAGTGACAAAGGACAACTCCTACCCTATCTTCCACTTCCAAGGCAGTAGTGACATAGAATAGTCATAGCACAGTGATGAATTACACACAGTTGCCAAGTGCTGTGTAATCAATTCAGGAGGATGAAAATACAAGATTCTTTCGTCCAGAAGTGCAATGTAAAGTTCAGCCTTTTTGTGCTCTGCATGATCGGATCCCTATTGTGCTAGCTGAGCCTTAAATTAAATGCATATGCACAGAGGCCACCAGCCATACACAGAGACATCAAAGAGTGTGCAATACACATTTTGACATCACGTGCAAAATTGGTCTGTAACTATGAAGTCCGTCAATAGTGTGAGTCTCAGTCCCACAGTAGGTTCTAACAGAAGGCCTGAGGTCTACTCTGGCATTAGTTAAAGGGGCCTAACCTTACCCAGTGCACTGCCGAAGAGTCCAAGCTGTCCATCATCCACCAGGTAGATCTAATGGTTTTCTGCTGGCTTGCTCTTGTCCTACCTCAGGCCTGCCCAATTGCCCCTGTCTGACTGATGTGCAGCCCCTGATTGCTTCCTGCCCATCCCAACCCCAAACCACCCCCCCCCATCACCTCCCCTCTTACCTCTGACCCATAACCCATAATTGGCTGCAGCACATGCTGATCCTTGATCTCTCTGCCTGATCCCACCCTCAGTCCTAATCATACCTTCTCCCATCCCAACCTAAAGCCTGTGATCACCTGTGATCCGTTCAACCCTACTTGTGACTATCGATCGCTGCTCCACTTGGTCCTCTCAGCTGACTTCCCATCATCCCTTTCCCACTGCCCAAACTCTGATAACCTCTCTCTGACTCCGACCCTAGTTTCTCCCTATAGCTGACACTGATCCCAAACCACAGCCTAACCCATTATGTCCTTCGAAGTCCCAATGCTCCCTTCTCAGACCCCCTGACCCCCTCTCTACCCCAATGATTCTCCCACTCCCTCCCCCAGATACTCTCTGTCCTCCCTGTGCACCTTCCTAGAGACATCAAGCTCTTTATCAACACACATGCTATCCACCAACTTCCAGCTCCTCTATGGGATATGGGAAGAAACTGGAGCACCAGGGGAAAATACATGGTTTTCAAAAAAATGTCCTTAATGTTTGCTTTATGTTCTGAAAGGCATTTTGTTCATTGATATCATCAATGCACCCTCCAACCCCACTTCTGGCTGCATCATCTCTCGATTCACCAGTAAGCGATTTCACAGTAGCCCATGCCTCTGTCATTTGATCTTTTTTTAATCATATTAGCACACAAATGTTGCGTGCATCTGCCCAGTTTCTGAGTTATCTTCTTCCAGGAAGGTCTCACATTGAGCTGCTCTACTTGCCAATGGACTATCATCAGCTACAGTGCTGATGGGTCACCACGCACACTTCGATCACCACACCTTCCCTCATGGAGAGAGCTGCCTCTTTTTGCTGGACCTGAGCTATACATGATCTCACTCACCAAGAAAATGGAATAGTAGCTATGGATCCATTGCTATCCACATGTATGTCTTTGGAGCGGCAGCTTGTGTTTCCAGTATGATAGTACATGTAAGCTATTGACTCCTTGTCATCTCTCAAGCCTACCTCACAAGTGTCGTGACCCAAAATGTTGACTGTCCGTTTCCCTCCACAGATGCTGCCTGACCTGCTGAATTCCTCCGGCATCTTGGTTGTTGCTCCAGGTTCCAGCATCTGCAAGTCTCTTGTGTCTCTCACTAATGGTCTATTTGGGTGGACCCTGTCCTCAAGCCCTGGTGACTCCTGATTCTCTTCACTGCCCAACTCCTGAGACACAGTCCCTCAGTCTGAATGATTGAATTCAATCTATGCTTGTCTTTGGCCCATAATGATAATAGGGACCCATCTGTCTCCACTGACAACCCAACAGTTTATCACCTCCATAACTTGGAGAGTGCCTCCTGAATGGATGCTCAACACCATCTTGCTCTGCCGCAACAGAAAATGTTCAAGGAATTTCCTAGCCTATAGAAGACAGACACAGCGAAATCAACAATCACCCTCTTCATCTGCCCATCACCCACACACACCTCCCACTGGTTCCCCTCCCCACCTCACTCCCTTTATTCCATGCCCCACCTTCCTCTCCCATCAGATTCCATCATCTTTAGCCCTTTGTCACTTCCACCCTTCACCTTCCAGCTTCCGACATCATTCCCACTTTCCTCCCTCCCTCATCTGCCTATTAACCCCCTCACCTAGATCCACCTCTCACCTGCCAGCTCTTGCTCCAAGCCTTCCCTCCAACTTTTTATACTGACCATCTCCCCTCTTTCTTTTAGTCCAGATGAAGGGTCTCGACATGAAACATCGACTAGATGCCACCTGACCTGCTGAATTCCTCCAGTGTTTTGTGTGTTGCTCCTGATATCAGTGAGCATGGTTATCACGGAGTCCTCAATAAAAGGGCTTTGAATGCACGGTCATTATGTTCCTCTTCAGATGTGGAATAAACTCCATTCAACATGCCCATGTCCAACTCTCCATCATCCAATGCCAGGGTATAGCTGGTGCCCCAGAGGGCCTCTTCCATCTGAGGCCAACAGTGACTACTGCTTTTTCCAGGGACTTGCACCCCTGTGCAAGATGTCCTGTTCTGTGGCAATTAGCCGGCACAGTAGTGTTGCAGTTAGTGTAATGCTATTACAGTGCCAGCAACCCGGGTACAATTCCCGCCACTGTCTGTAAGGAGTTTGTACGTTCTCCCTGTGTCTGCGTGGGTTTCCTCCAGGTGCTCCGGTTTCTTCCCCCATTCCAAAGACGTACAAAGAGCTGCGGGCATGCTATGTTGACGCCGGAAGAGTGGCGACACTTGCGGGCTGCCCCAGCACGTTCTCAGTAACGCAAAAAGATGCATTTCACTGTGCGTTTTGATGTACATGTGACTATTAAGTAAACACCTTAATATCTTAATCTATCTTACAGCGTCAATTCATGTTGAACCAATATCCTGAGGCTGCCATAAAATCCTGGAAAGGATTCCCATCCTTTACACCCACTTGATGTTCAGCCTTCCTGTCTTTTGCATTCATGTGACATTTTATCCACCTTCCTCTGTCTCCCAACTCCACCCCTAACCCTCTCCTACCTGGCTCGAACTGACCCATCATCCTTTTCCCCTCCTCAGTCCACTAATCATCCTGGGGTTTCTGACTCACCAATTTCCCTCTCCTATTTATACTGGCCGCATTCCCTTTCCACTCTCAGTCTTAATGCAGGGTTTCAATCTAAAACATCAACAATTCCTTCCCCCTCCCCCCGCAACAGATGCTGCTGGAACCATTGAGTTCCTCCAACAGATTGTTTGTTGCTCCATATGACTTTTTCTCCAAAAGACCTGACTTCATGTCAGATAGGATTTTGATGCGAGGATACCTTAGACAAAATCCAGACTGGTCCCTTGTTCAGTGACACTTTAACATGCATTTTCAGGAATTGAATCATTCCCAGCCCCCAAAGAACTGAAATGAGATTCAAAGCCGAAATCCTCTGGTGAAGTGAAGGTTTCTCAACATATATTTTTAAATCAAAATCACCCTGCACTGCACTCTCTCTGTAACTGTAACACTTTATTCTGCATTCTGTCATTGCTTTTTCCTTGTACTACCTCAAAATAATTACGATTTGAAATAATCTGTGTGCATGGTTTGCAAAACTAAGTTTTTCACTGTATCTTGGTACATATGACAATAATAAACCAATACCAATATCAAATAAAATGAAGATCACTCATCAGATTGCTCTGTGTGCAGTCTTAGGGTAGGGTTATGCTGAGGTGGTTCTCTCCACTGCAACAACAACAATTCAGAAAATAGTTCACATTTTGCACAGTTCTCAGAGATCCCCTGCACTTGTGGAAGGAGCAATATTGATGAAACCTCCTTCCTCCTCTCCTTTGCAATTTAACAATCCAGCAATAAATTTCCGAGTCCTCTCTGTCAAGAGTTGACACAGAGCCTCAGCAGATGTTTGCTGTATTGTTCAGCACCTGCACCTGAGAGCTCAGGTGGTGAAGGGACATAGTTTACTTTCTGCAGAGAGTTTACCTTCTGGCAGAACGTACATGGAATAACATTGCGTTCTCTCACAAAAAAACATCAGATGTTCATCTAAATGACTTGCTTTAGCATGTTGCCTCGTGCCATCTTTAATTAATCAGGCCTGTGGTGTGAAAAAACTCTTACAGCACAAGATAATGAATGTACAAAAAAAAATTACGGAGGTGTCTTCCTGCAATTATATAGTGCTTTGTTGAGACCACACCTGATGTGCGGTGCACAGGTTTGTTCTCCTGGCTAAACAGTTTGGGCCTATGTTCTTTGGGGTTCAGAAGAATGAGGGGTGACCTTATTGAGACATATAAGATCCTAAGGGGGCTTGACCAGGTAGGTGTCAAGATGTTTTCAACAGTGAGAAAGTCTCAAACAGGAGGACATAGCTGATGCAGAGTTTCAACTGGAAACATCGACAGTTTCTTTCCCCCATGGATGCTCATCGACCTGCAGGGTTCCTGCACTAGATTGCTTGTTGCTCCAGATTCCAGCACCTGCAGTCTCTTGTGCCTCCAAGGAGACATAGTTACAAGATACAGAGCCAGACAGTTAAAACTGAGGTACATAGAAATGTCTTTCCACGAGAGCGAGAGGTGAGTGAGCGGAATCAGCCAAGGAGTTCCGAACAGATAAGTTTTTTTTTCCTAATGGTTCGGGGATAGCAGGGAGTAACTGCCCAGGCGGTGACATCAGTCGGTAGTGTGCGTGTGAACAGTTTAAAAAGAAGACTGCCATATCCAGCGGGCAGCATCGGAGCGGGCAGCAGAGTGAGAGGGAGCAGGATGTTTGGGCTTTGGCTCAAGGGGCTTAGGCGTTAAGGGGTGAGGCAGGTGAGCAGCTGGTAGGTAAAGGTAAGGTTTACCTGTCACCTGTTACTGTTATAAATTTTAAGTAGGATAAACCTAGGTGGGCAAAGAATTAGTTCAGATGGAGGACATGGTGATGTGCTGCTGCTGCTTGATGTGGGAGCTAATGGACCCTGCTGTGGTGCACAGTGACCACATCTGCAGTAAGTGCTGGAGGCTGGAGGAACTTCGGCTCAGAATTGATGAGCTGGAGTTGCAGCTTCAAACACTGCGAAGCATCAGGGAGGGAGAGAGTTATGTAGATGCTGTGCATCGGGAGACAAGTCACTTCCCTTAGAGCAGGTACTTAGAGCAGGAGGCAGATAGGAGGGTGACTGTCAGGGGAGAGAAAAAGAAAGAGAAAGGGAACAGGCAGACATGGCAGAGGACCCCGGAGGCTGTTCCCCTCAGTAACAGGTTTTCCGCTTTGGAAGCTGTTGAGGGGGATGACCTGCAGGGATCAAGCAGCAGTAGCCAGGTCTCTGGCACTGGGACTGGTCCTGCTGCTCAGAAGGGAAGGGAGGAGAAGAGGAGGGCAGCAGTGATAGGGGACTTGATAGTCAGGGAAACAGATAGGAGGTTCTGTGGCAGTGAGCATGAATCCTGGATGGTATGTTGCTTCCCAGGTGCCAGGGTCTGGGATGTCTCTGATCGGGTCCACAGTATTCTTGAATGGGAGGGAGAACAGCCAGAAGTCGTGGTTCATGTTGGTACCAACGACATAGGTAGGAAGAGGGATGAGGTCCTGAAAAGTGAGTTTAAGGAGCTAGGCAGAAGGCTGAAGATCAGGACCTCAAGGGTAGCAATCTCAGGATTGCTGCCAGTGCCACGTGATAGTGAAGGTAGGAATAGGAGGAGATGGCAGATGAATGCGTGGCTGAGAAGTTGGTGCAGGAGGGAAGTTTTTAGATTTTTGGATCATTGGGATCTCTTCTGGGGAAGGTGAGACCTGTACAGAGAGGACGGGTTACACCTGAACCCAAGGGGGGCCAATATCCTTGCAGGCAGGTTTGCTGGGGTGGTTTGGGAGGGTTTAAACTAGTTTGCAAGGGGGATGGGAACCAGAGGGGTAGTTCAGAGGAAGAAGTGGATGTAGAAAAGTCAGATCTAACATGTAGTGAGGCTTTGAGGAAGGAGAAGCAGAGTACAGGGTATAAAAGTAGAAAGATGGATGGGCTAACGTGCATTTACTTAAATGCAAGAAGTATCAGGAATAAGGGTGATGAACTGAGGGCTTGGATAAGTCTATGATGGGACTAGAATATTGTGGCTCTTGCAGAGACTTGGCTGCCACCAGGGCAGGAATGGATATTGAATATTCCCGGATTTCAGTGTTTTAAAAGGGATAGGTACAGGGGGAGAAGAGGAGGAGGGGTGGCGTTACTGGTCAGGGACACTATTACAGCAGCAAAAAGAGTGGATAATGTAGAAGGATCCTCTCTAAAGTCAGTATGGGTGGAAGTTAGGAACAAGAAAGGAGCAGTTACTCTACTGAGAGTATTCCATAGGCCCCCCGGTAGCATCAGGGATACTGAGGAGCAGATTGGGAGGCAGATTTTGGAAATGTGCAAGAATAACAGGGTTGTTAACATGGGAGACATCAACTTCCCAAATATTGATTGGGACCTGCTTAGTGCCAAAGGTTTAGATGGGGCAGAGTTTGTTAAGTGTGTCCAGGACGGATTCCTGTCGCAGTATATTGACAGGCTGACTAGGGAATGCCATATTAGATCTAGTATTAGGTAATGAACCGGGTCAGGTAACAGATCTCTCGGTGGGTGAGCATTTGGGGGACAGTGACCACTGCTCCATAACCTTTAGCACTGTCATGGACAAGGATAGGAGCAAAGAGGATGGGAAAATATTTAATTGGGGAAAGGCAAATTATGAGGCTATAAGGCGAGAACTTGAGAGTGTAAATTGGGCTGACATTTTTGAAGGGAAATGTACTGTAGAGATGTGGTCAATGTTCAGGGATCTCTTGCGGGATGTTAGGGATAAATTTGTCCCAGTGAGGCAGAGAAGGAATGGCAGGATGAAGGAACCATGGGTGACAAGAGAGGTGGAATAACTAGTTAGGAAGAAGGAGGCAGCATACATAAGGTGTAAGCAGCAAGGATCAGATGGGGCTCAGGAGGAATATAGTGTAGCAAGGAAGGAACTTAAGAAGGAGCTGAGGAGAGCAAGAAGGGGACATGAAAAGGCTTTAGCAAGTAGGATTAAGGAGAATCCCAAGGCTTTTTTCACATGTGAAGAGCAGAAAAATGACGAGAGTAAAGGTAGGACCAATCAGAGACAGTGGGAAAATGTGCCTGGAAGCTGTGGAAGTGGGTGAAGTTCTCAATGAATACTTCTCTTCAGTATTCACCAAAGAGAGTGGCTTTGACGACACTGAGGACAGTGTTGGTAAGGGTAATGTTCTGGACCATGTAGATATCAAGAGAGAGGATGTGTTGGAGCTGTTAGAAAATATTAGGACAGGTAAGTTCCCGGGGCCTGACGGAATATTCCTCAGGCTGCTCCGCGAGGTGAGGGAGGAGATTGCTGAACCGTTGCCTAGGATCTTTGAGTCCTCGTTGGCCACGGGAATGGTACCGGAGGATGAGAAGGTGGCAAATGGTAGTAGGGATAGTCCTGGGAATTACAGACCAGTGAGCCTTACGTCTGTGGTGGGCAAGCTGTTAGAAAGGATTCTAAGGGATAGGATCTATGAGCATTTAGAGAATCATGGACTGATTAGGGACAGCCAGCATGGCTTTGTGAAGGGAAGATCATGTCTCACAAGCTTGATACGGTTCTTTGAGGAGGTGACCAGGAAGATTGATGAGGGTAGTGCAGTAGATGTGGTCTACATGGATTTTAGTAAGGCGTTTGACAAGGTTCCACATGGTAGGTTTCTTCAGAAGGTCAGAGGGCATGGGATCCAGGGAGGCTTGGCCGTGTGGATTCAGAATTGGCTTGCCTGTAGATAGCAGAGGGTTGTGGTGGAGGGAGTGCATTTGGATTGGAGGGCCGTGACTAGTGGTGTCCAACAAGGATCGGTTCTGGGACCTCTACTTTTCATGATATTTATTAATGACTTGGATGGGGGGGTTAGAAGGGTGGGTTAGCAAGTTTGCAAATGACACAAAGGTTGGTGGTGTTGTGGATAGTGTGGAGGACTGTCGAAGCTTGCAGAGGGATATTGATAGGATGCAGAGCTGGGCTGAGAAGTGGCAGATGGAGTTCAATCCGGAGAAGTGTGAGGTGGTACACTTTGGAAGGACAAACTCCAAGGCAGAGTACAAGGTTAATGGCAGGATTCTGGGTAGTTTGGAGGAGCAGAGGGATCTGGGGGTTCATATCCACAGATCACTGAAAGTTGCCTCGCAGCTGGATAGGGTAGTTAAGAAAGCTTATGGGATGTTAGCTTTCATAAATCATGGGATCGCGTTTAAGAGCCACGAGGTAATGATGCAGCTCTACAAAACTCTGTTTGGACCACACTTAGAGTACTGTGTCCAGTTCTGGTCGCCTCATTATAGGAAGGATGTGGAGGTGTTGGAAAGGGTGCAGAGGAGATTTACCAGGATTCTGCCTGGATTGGAGAGTATGGATTATGAGGAGAGACTAAGGGAGCTAAGGCTTTGCTCTTTGGAGAGAAGGAGGATGAGGGGAGACATGATAGAGGTGTACAAAATATTAAGAGGAATAGATAGAGTAGACAGCCAGCGCCTCTTTCCCAGGGCACCAATGCTCAATAAAAGAGGGCATGGCTTTAAAGTAATGGGTGGGAAGTTCAAGGGAGATATCAGAGGGAGGTTTTTCACCCAGAGAGTGGTTGGTGCATGGAATGCGCTGCCTGGGGCAGTGGTGGAGGCAGATATGTTGGTCAAATTCAAGAGACTGTTAGATATGCATATGGAGGAATTTAAAATAGGGGGATATGTGGGAGGAAGGGGTTAGATAGTCTTAGGCGTGGTTTAAAGGTCAGCACAACATGGTGGGCTGAAGGGCCTGTATTGTGCTGTATAGTTCTATGGTTTCTATGGAAGGTAGTGAGTCTTTGGAATTCTCTACCACAGAGGGATTTGGAGCCTAAATCATTAGAAGGTAGAGATAGATAATTATTTTCATGGGATTTAGGGCTATTCTATGCGCTAACTCTATAGGCAAATGGCTCTAGCTCAGGAAGGCACCTTGTTCAGCATGGATGATTTGGGCCAAAGAGTTATACAGCATAGAAACTCGATAACTCTCTATGACTCTATTGGGAACCAGTGATACGGCCAGGACAGATCAACCACTATCATATTGAATGGCGAGGCAGGCTTTAGGAACCAAGTGGCCTACTCTTGCTCCCTTTCCTTGTGTTCTTGTGTCTTGCTTACCAAAGGGAAGGTATGCCTTAAGATAGCTTCAGTAAGATTGATCCTGGGAATAAGGGCATTGCCCTGCAAAGGAGAGATTGACCAGAGTGAATCCGTCTTCTTGGCAGTTTAAAAGAATGGGACATGATCTCACTTGAGCATAGAAGATTCTGAAGGAGCTTGACAGGATTGATGCTGAGCCATTGTTTCACCTGGCTGGACAGTCCAGAACTTGGAGGGGCACAATCTTAGCTGGCTAAGAGCCGGCTGTTGGAGACAGAGATCTGGAGAAATCTTTTCTCTTGGCTGGTTGAATTCTCTATCCCAGAGGTATTGTGGGTTCAGTTATTGAGTCTATTCAAGTCTAGGCTAGATTTTAGAATATTAATGGGTTTAAGGAACAGAGAGTGTGGAAAAGTGGAGGTCTACCATGGTATTGAATGGCAGAGTTGGTCAGAGCCACCATATTCTCTTGCTCCTGGGTTCTCCTGAAACAGACCAAGGGTTGCAGTTGTTTCTGCTCCTTATAGGCCTTATTTCATTCTGCTTCATCTCCCCCTATCAGAACATACTTACATCCCTTTTTTGCTCATGGGCTAATCCAAACTTCCCTGTTTGATTCATCTTAATGTTCCATGTGGCAGCAGACTCCACACTCCAAGGTCCTGCACATGACCTTCACTGGAATTCATTGCTTTGCTTGCTTGTAATATACTTGTAATCGTGCCTTCTAAATTTGTCCTCCTCCCCCAAAATCAAAGACCCCTCCCATCCCAGACATTCTGTCTTCTCCTCCCCTCCCATTGGGCAGAAGAAACAAAAACCTGAAAACACATACCACCAGGCTCAAGGACAGCTTCTATCCCTCTGATATAAGACTATTGAACAGACCTCTTGTACAATAAGATGGAGTCTTGACCTCACAATCTACCTTGTCATTGCACCTTAATCTGCCTGCAGTGCACATTCTCCGTAACACTATATTCTACATTCTGCTATTGCTTTTCCGGTTGTACTACTTTAATGTACTGATGTGGTGAAATGATCTGTATGCAAAACAAAGTTGTTCACTGTACCTCAGCACATGTGACAATAATAAACTGATTACCAATTACCAAGCAGAAACATTGCCAGTCCAATCCCTGGTTAATGTTAAAGATCTTTATCAGGTGACCCCTGTGGGCTTTCTCTCCATAACAATTTGTTGATGTTTTATATGAGGCATAAGTTGAAGACTGTTTCCATGTTTGAAACCTCTTCCATTGGACTCAGACATTTCAGGCCACAGGCTTTGATCGGTCATTATGGAAACAACCACCAACAACTTCCATCCCTTCTAAGGTGAACCGACAGTGACAGAAGACACACCAACAGTGCTTGCAGCCTGCAGCCTGCAGCCTGAGAGGCCCTAGTTCACTCATGAGGAATGCGGCAGACCTAGGTTTAAGTGCACATATGCAGGTCCAAGCCCAGACATATTTATGCAGATGGGAATTCCAGTGCGCACATGCAGGTCTGACGTCAAATGTGCATGCACAGACCTGAATCCCATCAAGAACATACAACCTGAATGTAGGTGCACACAAGGTGGATACCCACAAGGATGTTTCCAATTCACAGAGGCTGGCCCAAATTATAGTGTACACACACAAGTCACACAGGTGTTATGGGGTTCACTCCAAAGTCCCAAAACCCAAGTAACCTCAACAAGTTGCCAGATGCTCTGGGCCAGCTCTGGAGAGATTCCAAGTCCAACCAAGAAACTTTCCTAATGAACACCAATTTAAATCTGAGAAGTAAGCAAGTTTAGTTTAGTTTATTGTCATATATACCAGGGTGCAATGAAATTCCTTGCTCGCATGAAGCTCACAGAGTCAACAGTATACATGATAATAATAAATAAAACAATACAACAATGGCTAACATGAGGGGACATAATTTTAAGTTGATTGGAGGAAGGTAAAAGGGGGATGTCAGGGGTACGTTTTTTTACACAGAGAGTGGTGGGTGCATGGAACGCACTGCTGGCAGAGGTTGTGGGGGCGGAAACATTAGGGACATTTAAGAGACTCTTAGATAGACACATGAATGATAGAAAAATGGGGGTTATGTGGGAGGGAAGGGTTAGATAGATCTTAGAACAGGATAAAATGTCAGCACAACATTGTGGGCTGAAGGGCCTGTAGCGTGCCGTAGTTTTCTATGTTCTATAAATACAATGACAAGCACGACAGAATGGTGCAAAGACAGTAGTGTGACCTGAAGTAGTGCAAAAAGAAATACAAAAGTGACAATAACGGAATAACCAAGAGAGGTAGAACTAAGAGACCGAGAACATGGCAGCCCCACCGGGAAGGGGATGTGAAAGAAGTGATTGGTTCAGAAGTCTGATAGTAGTGGGATACAAAGTGTCTCCATGTCAAAGAGGAGTGGGAACTGAGATTGGAGTTAGCACAAGAAAAAAGAAGAGTCGCTTGATGCTTTATCTTATACCTTCTTTCTGGCCCAAATCAATATTCTTAGCATTCATCAAAATTCAAGTCAGAGCTCTGAGGAAAGCAACTCTGTCAGCACCAGATTTGTCTCCTGAACATCTCTATCTGCTCCCTGCACTCTCATCTGAACATCTGTACTTGATCCCTGCGCTCTCAGCTGTACACTCCCTTTTCCATGAAATTCTCAGGAGCATGTCATCATCAGAACAGGTTGCTGAGAGACCATCAGACCATTATAGACAGATCTGACAGAGGTAACTGTTAGTCAAGGAGCTTTAAAGTGGCTTATATCACAGATATCAAATAGCAACCCAGCACATCCACAAGAAGCTATCATTAGCTCTTTGTTTTTCACTCGTAGAAAAGTTGTCTATTGTATCAAAGTACCATCTTAACATATTCCCTTCCAAGTCTTTTCACACTAACATATACATGGGCTAAGAGACAAGTCATTAACAAAACACTTTGTTTTGATGGCAGATTGTGACAGCACTTAATGTTCCAAGGATCAATATGACAACAAAACAAGCTACAAACATTTCATACAGTTATAGATTTGAGACATAGAGTCATACAGCACAGAAACAGGCCCCTCAACCAATCGAGTCTGTGACCAACTATCAGCCACCTATGTACTCTAATCTGACTCTAATCACATTCTATTTTCCCCACATTTCCTCCAACTTTTTATTAAGATTTCAAAGGTGGAGAATGATTGACAATTTGTCATTTTTCTGCGATCTTCGTATTGTCCATTAATATAAAATGACTCCACAGGAGTTAAATCACCAACCAGCAATCCAGAGCTCTGGATTAAAAATCCAGGAACATGAATTCAAATTCCACCACAGCAGCTGGGGAGCTGAACTTCAGTTAATAAAATAATCTAGATTTTTAAAAAGAAAAATTAGTTGTGACCATGATCTGTGAACCCAACTACAGAGCAACTAGGAGATTCAAAAATCAGATGATTAAATTAATCTGGGATTAAAAAGATAGAATAGGTCATGGTGCTACCAAACTATTAGATTCTTGTGGTCTCATTTGGTCCACTGATATCCTTTAGGGGAAGAAATCTGCTGAATCCATTCTGGCCTAAATGTGGCTCCAGGCCGTAAATGAGGTTGACTCTTAAGTACCCCCTGAAATGGCCTAGTAAACCACAGTTGAAGGGTAAATTAGGGATGGACCATAATGTCGGAAGTGTATAAAATTATGAGCGGCATAGATAGGGTGGACAAGCAATATCTTTTTCCCATTATTGTGCAATCCAATACCAGAGGGCATGCATTTAAGGTGAGAGGGGGTAGGTTCAGAACAGACGTGAGCGGTACGTTTTTTACTGAGAGAGTGGTGGATGCCTGGAATGCATTGCCTGGTAGGGTGGTGGAGGCAAATTCATTGGGGGCTTTTAAGACGGGCTTGGATGGGCACATGAATGAGAGGAAAATAGAGGGATATGGGCATTCTGTAGATAGGAGGGATTAGCTTTGTTGGCACAACATTGTGGGCTGAAGGGCCTGTTCTGTACTGTACTGTTCTATGTTATATATAAGATTTACTTCTTACTGTTCTCATCATTTTCAGTGACAAGCCTCCCTCATTATCAACTTGCAGTGTCTTTCAAATGATTTCTAATTCAGCAGAACGTCTTAAATTCCTTGCATTTTATTAAAAATTCCAGAATATTCACTGCATTTAAATTTCACGGTGGCCATGGTGGGATTTGAACTCAGGTCTCTAGATTGTTTACCAGCTCAATAATTTAACCAATGTGCCACCACCATAGAGAGTCATATTTTCATAGAAAAATACAGCATGGAAACAGGCCCTTCAGCCCACCAAATCCATAATGAATATCGAATATCCATTTACACTAATTCTATGTCTACTCCATATTTTTAATTCTCCCCACATTCTCATCTACTATCCTCAGATTCTACCACTCACCTACACACTAGGGGCAATATACAGTGGCCAATTAGCGTATTAATCTGCACATCTTTAGGATGTGGGAGGAAATCTGAGCACCTGGAAGAAACCCACACAGTCACAAGGAGAATGTACAAACTCCACACAGACTGCACCCAAGGTGAGAATTGAACCCAGGTCTCTGGCACCATGAGACAATAGCTTGACTAGCTGTGTCACTGTGCCACCCTTGAATAACATAAACAAAAAATAAATAGATAAGATAGGCTGCAGACTTAATAGTGTTCATTTTACACTGAGGTCCACGGTCTTTTATTTAAAAGAATAGTTTTAGATCCCGACTCACTTGCTGGTACCTTTCCAGCATTTTCAGTTATGCTTTGGCCTTTTGACCACACTATTTATTTGCAGTGAAGTCCAAACAATTTCTAATTTGGCAGAGGTCTTAAATTCCTTGTGAAGAGTGAAAAGGTCTAAATAAGAAAATTGCTTCGGAAAGCTTAATGCAGTTGCTGAAGCTCCTTTGTCTTCTATTTTTATAGACAGATTAACCTACGCATTTTACACTGATTGTCATGCAGCTGTTTAAACACCCGACAAAGAAATTCCATAGGAAATCCTTAAGAATTCTTTCACTAAATTGGCACAATGCAATTTCACCCCGGTGCTAGAAATTGAGTCTTGGGAAGAGTCACTGAAGTAATAATTTTTAAAAAATCATTTATATGAGGTAAGCATTTTAGCATTTTCTGCCTATCATTGAATTGCCCTTGAACTGAGTGGCCATTTCAAAGGGCATTTAAGAGCCAATCACAGTGCTTTGTGTCTGAAGTCACATGTAGGCCAGGCTGGGTAAGGATAGCAGATTTCCTCACCTGACAAACATTAGTGAACCAGTTGACAATCCAGAAGTTTGATGGACACAGTAATTATTTTTCTTTTCCCTTTACCAGATTATTTAATTAACTGCATTCAAATTCAAAATTTATTGTCATAGCCATACATACATGGGGTATAAAGGCCATGAAAATCAGCTTTTTGCAGCAGCAGCACAGTATATTACAAACATAAGTTAACATAATCATAAATTAACATAAATTATACATAACTTACACAACAAAATAAACATATTAGTGCAATGTGGGGGAGGGGGGAGGAGAGGAGAGAGAGGAGAGAGAGGAGAGAGAGGAGAGAGAGGAGAGAGAGGAGAGAGAGGAGAGAGAGGAGAGAGAGGAGAGAGAGGAGAGAGAGGAGAGAGAGGAGAGAGAGGAGAGAGAGGAGAGAGAGGAGAGAGAGGAGAGAGAGGAGAGAGAGAAAAGAAGTATAGTCTGAGGGGGAATTAAGGTTTTTCAGGTAGGTCCAAGAACCTGATGGCAGTGGGGAAGAAGCTGTTGTTGAACCTTGAGGTGTGGGTCTTCGGGCTCCTGTACCTCCTGCCTGATGGCAGCGTTGAGAAGAGGGCATGGCCCAGATGGTGGAGGTCCTCCGATGATTGATGGCGCCTTTCTGAGACATCGCCTTTTGTCGACGTCCAGGAAGGACCATTTTGTAATGTAGGTTAGCAAGTCAGCAGCCAGACTCCACAATGAACAGAAAATACTGCACTCAGCAGATCAGGCAGCATCTGTGGAAAGAGAAACAGATCCAAGACCTTCATCAGAACTCTTCAACCTGACACTGTTAAAGATTGGCCTCTCCGATGCTGCTGGAACCCCATATAGACAGGAGGAGTCCAAACCTTCAGGTGTAGAAACAAGAAAAAAGTTAGTTAAATGAAGCACACTGAAGCAAGTCAGAAAGACAGACCTTTTCATTGTGTCATGTTCACCTTTTTATATAAGCTGGAATGGCAGCCTGTCTATCAACATCCAAAAGCTTAACATTCCAGGTGAAGATTTTTGTGAAAATGTTAGGCTGCTTTTAGGCAGCAGTGATAAATGATGCATCAGATTCATGCAGCCATCTATTCAGCAAATAACTGAAGGAAGAAAGAATGGAAGGAAGGAAGGAGTGAGAAAAGGAAGGAGTGAATAAAGGAAAATAATATGCCTGCATTTATATTGCAATTTTTACAACTTCAACGAGTACAGTTATAAACGGTGGAAAATTCAGAAATAAAAACAGAAAATGCTGGTTCAGCAGTTTAGGCAGTTTCTTTGGAAAGTTAATGTTTTAGGTCCAGGACCTGACCCTTCATCAGAATTGGGAAAGAAAGATAAACAAATTTGTTTTAAGGTCACAGGGAAGGTGGGGGGGGAGGTGGATGGGTAGAGCAGGGGCAGTATCTCCGATAGGGTGAGACCAAGTAATCTAATGTGGCAGTTAAGAGAAATTTAAGATCAAATTAAGCGTCTTTGTCTGTGTAATGTGTTGCTAATGGTAAGGCTGTGGGATGTGCCAAGCAGGCCAGACTGTACAAAACAAAGAAGGAAAACCGTGTCAAAATATTGTCAGAAATGGCCAGTTCTGACATATTTGGAAAGAAGGAGTAAATTCCTCAGGTTGGAGAATTGGAGATTGAGTCTAGAAGGCTACAACTTGCCCAGATGGAGGATGAGGGGCTGTTCCTCAAGCTTGTGTTGGGCTTCATTGCAACTAAGGGAAAGGACAGAGTGGGAGTGCAATGGAGATGCAAGTGGTACACAGCAGGAAGCTCGGGGTCACTCCTGCAGATTAACCACAGTTGCTCTCAAATTGATCACCGGATCTTCATTTGGTTTGTCCAATGTAGAGGAGAGCACATTGTGAATACCAAACGTCGACTATGTTGGAAGAAAATGCAAGTGAATCGCTGCTTTGCCTGGAAAGACTGGATCCCTGGATAGTGAGAAGGGAGGAAGTCAAGGAATGGGTGTTGCACCTCCCAGGATTGCATGAGAAATGGTAGACAGGGACAGAAGAGTGGACCAGGGAGTCATGAAGAGAGAAGTCCCTTCAAAATACTGAAAGGGGAGGGGTGGGCAATATGAGTCCAGGGGCAGAATCTTGTTGGAGCTGGTGGAAATTGTGAAGGCTGGTAGAGTGGAAGGTAAGGACCTTGGAAATCTGTTCTTGCTCTCTCCAGGAGGAGAGGGGGAAGAACAGAAGTGTGGAAAATAGATGAGAAGCAATCAAGGGCTCTGCCTGCCATGGTAAAGGGGAAACAACGGTTCAGGAAGAAGGAGGGTGTTTCAAAGGGGGCTGTGCAGAATGTCTCATCATTAAGAGCAAACGCAACAGAGATGGAGGAACTGAGAGAATGGAATGGAGTCCTTGCAGGAGACAGAGTGGGATGGAGTATAACAAAGGTAGCTGTGGGAGTCTGTGGGCTTGTGGCGGATGTGTGTGGCTAGTCCATCTGCTGAACTGGAGACAGACAGATATGAAAAGGGAAGGGAAGCATCAGGGATGCTCCATGGGAAAATGAGGGCAGGGTGGAGATTGGCAGCAAAAGTTGTCAAATTTTCGAGTCCTGCGTGAGTGCAGGAAGCTGCACCAATGCAGTATTCAATGCACTGGAAAAGGATTTGAGAGGGCTGGAATGGGACTGAAACAAAGACTATTCCTCAGATCCCACAAAAAGACAAATGCAGCTGAGGCACGTGTGAGTGCCCACTGTTACACCTTTGATCTCGAGAGGGTGAGTGGCATTGAAGGAGAACTTATTTAATGTGAGGACAAGTTCAGAAAGTCGAACAAATGTGTCGGTGAAGGGGAAGTGGTTGAGCCTCTTTTTGAGGAAGAAGTGGCAGGACCTCAAATCCTTCCGACGTGGGATGGAGCTGTCGTGAGATTGTACATCCATGTGAAGATGAACCAGTTGGGACTAGGGAATTGGAAGCTGTCAAAGTGGCGGGAGTATCAGAAGTATGTGGGGAGGAATTGGTCCGGGGGGAGAAAGGGTGATCAAGGTAGGAAGAAATGGAAGAGGTGGAAGAGAGGTTCCACAGTCTGTGGTGAGGGCTCCTGGCCAAGAAAGAACATAGAACATAGAACAATTACAGCACAATTCAGACCCTTCGGCCCACAAAGCTGTGCCGAACATGTCCCTACCCTAGAAATTACTAGGCTTACCCATAGCCCTCTATTTTACTTAGCTCCATGTACCTATCTAACAGTCTCTTGAAAGACCCTATCGTATCCGCCTCCACTACCATTTCCAGCAGCTTATTCCACGCACGAGAGTATGGAGGTGGAGGCAGCAAAAGCAGAAGCGACATCATGCCGTGTTTGGAATTCATGGAGGTGGGGGCGTAGGGGATGAAGCTGAGGCCTTCTCATTTGGGATCAGAGAAGTGAAGATCGTTAGGTATGGTGAAAGCCTCAGGGGATGGGACTGGGTGAAAAGTGGAGTTAGAGGAAAGGGTGGGAGAGAGACCAGGATGGGTGTTGGAATCCAAGTATGTTCTTTGACATCTGAAAGGAAGGAAAAAGTTATCTATTGCAGCACCGAATGGGGCGAAGAATAAACTGGAACTGAGAACCACAAGAGCTTTGAGATAGTGTGAGTCAGTGCTGTTGCAGAGAGAGATCAAAGAGGTCAAGAACATGGACATGAAATGTGGATCTCAGGATGCAAAGACAACATACCTGTTCAAACTATTCAGACCTATTTCACCGTTTTTTTTGGGGTAGTTGTGTCCTCCAAACAGGGCAAATTGCTCAAGATGCAACCATGGGGCGGGCATTAACCCACACAGAGTGAACAGCCATGGGAAGCATGCAGTTCACAATGTCAATCTGTGATGATACCAGTCCCCCTTAAGAGCCAAATATTTCAACTAATATCTTCTCTGAACCTCTGACAACAGAAGACATGAGCAACGGGAAGGAACCGCCCCAACCCCCACCTGTTTAAAGGGATCATTGACTTCTTACAAGTTAGTTGTTGGTTGATTTCTTCTGGCTACTAATATAATTCTACAAGTGCTTGATGCTTTCTATATTTCTTTTGAATGGCAAAGTCTACAGTGAGGTGTTGAATGACATTTTGCTGACTTCAAGGATTCTGCACAGACCAGTTGCTCTCAGACATGGATGTTTTAGTAGCATTCCCCTTGCAATACATCATGTCTCAAACAATTAGCGGAGAGTGTGCAAAGCAGGACAAGTTGTTGGAAGAGGGCAAAGAAGGAGAAGGAAAAGGGCTCTGAGGAGGCGGCAATGTGGACGCTATGGCCAAGAAAGCACACCAGCACCTCTATTTCCTCAGTAGGGTAAGGAAATTTGGCATGTCCTCGATGACTCACACCAATTTTTACAGATGCACTGTAGAAAGTATCCTATGCAGACACATCACAGCTTGGTATAGCAACTGCAATTCCCGACACTGCAAGAAATTGCAGAGAGTTGTGGACGCAGTCAGTCCATCATGCAAACCTGCCTCCCTTCCATTGACTCAGTCTACACTTCCTGCTGCTTTAGGAAAGCAGCCTACATAATCAAGGACCCCTCCCACCCCGATCATTCTGTCTTCTCCCCTCTCCCGTCGGGAAAAAGATACAAAACCCTGAGAGCACGAACCACCAGGCTCAAGGACAGCTTCTATCCTGCCATTACCAAACCCTTGAATGGACCTCTCATACAGTATGCTAAAAGAGTAACTCTTAATCTCCCAGTCTACCTCACTGTGGCCCTTGCACTTTATTTATCTACCTGCACTGTCCTTTCTCGGTAACTGTAATTACAGAGTCTGCATTCTGTTTTCCTTTTTACTACCTCAATATACTTGTGTATGGATTGATCTGTCTGGATGGCATACAGACAAACGTTTTTCACTGCATCTTGGTACATATGACAATAATAAACCAATTCCAATTACCCAATTGATTATAGAACAGTTTTCATACCTGAATTACAGCAGAGTAACAACTTCATTAAGAATCTCCCCATTTAAATCTGCCCTGTGTCACAGCTTAAACTGCAACTGTCGAGCAGGGTAAGGACGACATTGCCAATGATTGTCAAAATCCCTGCAGCAATGAAATTTTACACATCCGGTTCATTCTAGGTTGGAGCTGAATGTATTTGCCGCATCTTACGGTTTGCAGTCCACTGTTGCTTTAGGTCACTGAAGCTCTCTATTCAATGAGACATAACAACATTTCACTCTCTTTGGCCAGATACCAGCAGGTGGACAGTGCCATGCAGCTTTCCCACAGTGGAGGAAAACGCACACAATTCTTTCAGGGAGCAAATGTCATTCTGTCCTCAGCCGGCTCAGCCGTGGGGGCGGGGGGTGGGTGTGGTTTCCAGCTGGTGTGTGACAGGAGACCACACGTGTCAATACCAGGCAAGCTGGCAGCAGTTACAATGCAAGTATTGTCCAGCTGTCCTCTGCAGGTACACCTTGATGCCACTCCTTGCTCTGAATGGTGGATCAGGTTCATACAGCTGAATAGCCAACATTGCTTCCTACGTTGCTATATATAATTTAAAATAATACATATGTACGTTAATCTCGACCTTCAATCTGTTCCCTCAGAAAGAGTTGTATGCGAAACACAAACAGAATCATTGATTCATATGCATTCCCAGGTAAGTCGCAAGCCTTATCCTTTTCATGTAGAAAGTTCTTCCTTATTCACCAAAAATATTAAATAAGAGGTTAAACAAACTGTCTTCACATAATTAGAGTTCGATTTTGCTTTGGGTCTTGAATAAACAAGACTAGAGACCTCATTAAGTTCATAGAGTTTACAGCACGGAAACAGGCCCTTCGGCCCAACTGGTCCATGCTGGCCAAGGTGCCCCATCCAAGCTAGTCCCATTTTGCCAGCGTTTGGCCCATAACCTCCTAAACCTTTCCAATCCATGTACCTGTTCAACTGAGGGACAGAATCTACCAGCATTTGGATAGACAAAGTCTGATTAGGAGGAGACAGCATGGCTTTGCACATGGGAAATCTGTTTGATGAATCCTTTAGAGTTCTTTGAAGAGGTCACCAAAAGGGTAGATGAGGGTAGGGCAGTGGATGTTGTCTATTTGGACCTTAGCAAGACCTTCGACAAGGTCCCACATGGCAGGCTGGTCTGGAAGGTTAGGTCCCATGGAATCCAGGGAGAGCTAGTTAGGTGGATTCAAAATTGGCTTGGAGGTAGGAAGCAGAGGGTCGTTGTTGAAGGTTGTTTCTCTGAAGGCTGGTGACTGGTGGTGTGCCACAGGGGTTGGTGTTGGGACCCTTGTTATTCGTTATTTATATAAATGATTGGGATGTGAGTGCACAAAGCTTGATCAGCAAATTTGCAGACAACACGAGATTAGAAGGTGTTGTTGATAGTGAAGAAGGTTATCGTAGATTACAGGGGGATCTTAGTCATTTAGGGAAGTGAGCCGAGGACTGGCAAATGGATTTCAATACAGATAAGTGTGAGGTGATGCATTTTTGAAAGTCAAACCAGCCTAGGACTTATACTATGAATGGTAGGGCACTAGGGGATGTAATGGAACAGAGGGACCTAGGAGTACATGTGCACAGGGCTGCACGGTAGTGTAGCGGTTAGCGTGACGCTATTACAGCGCCAGCGATCGGGGTTCGATTCCCGTCACTGACCGTAAGGAGTTTGTACATTCTCCCGTGTCTGCGTGGGTTTCCTCCGGGTGCCTCCCACATTCCAAAGACATACGGGTAGGTTAATTTGGGTTTAAAATGGGCGGCGCGGACTCGTTGGGCCGGAAGAGCCTGTTATCACGCTGTAAATAAAAAAAAAGTTTTAAAAATACTTCGTTGAAAGCTGCATCACGGGTAGACAGGGTGGTGAAAAAGGCATTTAGCATGCTGGCCTTCATCAGTCAGGGCACTGAGTATAGGAACTGGGACATTATGTTGCAGTTGTATAAGTCATTGGTGAGGCCGCACTTGGAGTACTATGTACAGTTTTGGTCACCCTGTTATAGGAAAGATGTGGTTAAACTGGAAAGAGTGCAGAGAAGATTTAGGAGGATGTTGCCAGGACTAGAAGACCTAAGTTATTGGGAGAGGACGGCCAGGGTAGATCTTTATTCCTTGGGACGTAGGGGAATGAGGGGCGTCTTATAGAAGTGTTTAAAATTATGAGAGGCATAGATAAAGGTGGATGGTAACAGTCTTTTCCCCAGGGTAGGGGAGTCCAAAAGTAGGGGACATAGATTAGGCTGAGAGAGAAAAGATTTAAAAGGGATCTGAGGGGGAGCTTTTACACACAGAGAGTGGTGAGTATATGGAATGAGCAGCCAGGGGAAGTGGTTGAGGCAGGTGCAATAGTATCATTTAAGAAAGATAGGTACATGGAGGGGAAGGGCCTGGAGGGATATGAGCCAGACTCCAGAAATTGGGAGTAACTGGGTGGGCAGTGGTCGGGATGGACTAGTTGGGCTGAAGGGCCTGTATTTGTGCTGTATTGCTCTGTGACTTTATGACTATAATTTCATATTACAACACTGATGGTACATTTTGCTTTAATAATGCAAATATTATGCAGAAACTTATGATTCATTTGTCTACGAGTACATAATAGTATCCACTAATGAGTGATTGCTGACTCACCAGAGGATGGAGTGGAGATATCCAAAACAGTAAAGGCACATGACACAGTGGATGCCAGTGAATGTACAGCTATTACTGTTGACACTACCAATTTAGTTGGGACTGAAAGTTGATGCATTTGTCCAAAAGTTCTATTACTAAAAATAACTTGTTACGCCAACCAATAACAATAGAAAAAAGAAACTCAAACAGGTGGACAGGGTGGTGAAGAAGGCATATGGCACACTTGCCTTCCTCAGTCAGGGCACTGAGTACAAGAGTTGGATGTCATATTACAACTGTACGTTGGTGAGACCGCACTTGGAGTATTGTGAGCAGTTCTAGTCACCTTGCTATAGGAAGGTGTCATTAAGCTGGAAAGCATGCAGAAATGATTCACAAGCATGTTACCTGGACTGGATGGCTTGAGGAGAAACTTGATATGTTGGGACTTTTTTCCCTAGAGTTTAGGAGCTGAAGGGTGACCTTACAGAGGTTTATAAAATCATAAGTAGCATAGATAAGGTGAATAGTCATGGTCTTTTTCCCCAAGGACAGGGGAGTCTAAAACTGGAGGACATAGGTTCAAGGTGAAAGGGGAAAGATTTAAAGGGGACCTGAGGGGCAAATTTTTCATGCAGGATGGTGGGTATATGGAAGGAGCTGCCAGAGGAAGCTGTAGAAGTGGATACAATTGCAATGTGTAACAGACATTTGGACATGGAGGGGAAAGGTTTAGAGGCACATGGGCCAAATGGGACTAGCTCGTATAACATCTTGGTTGGCACAGACAAGTTGGGCCGAAGGGCCCATTTCCGTGCTCTATGACTCTATGGCTCTGTGACTCTAAACCAAACCAAAGTTATGAACTGAAAAATTTATGATATGGATACAATCTTGGGATTAGCAATAATGGCAGCAATAAAAGAGGAACAAAAGCATGTGTCCAGCACCTTTTGTGTAAATGCTGTCCAACCTGCTGAGTTCCTCCAGCACTTTTTGTGCACCCATCCACCCACTACCTTCCCCCTCTCACCTGTCCCCTGCTTGTGTGTGCTCCTCCGGGACATTCTTATTCTGGCTTCTGCCCTCTTCCTTTCCAGTCCTGATGAAGGGTCTCAGCCCAAAACCTCAACAGTTTATTTCCCTCCATGGATGCTGCCTGACCTGCTGATCTCCTCCAGCACTTTTTGTGTATTGTCTCTGTTCTTAATAGAGGTGAGGTAGCAAATAAGGAGATTTCAAAAGAGGTGAGTCTCTGTGGTTTGTGTTCAGTTTCAGTTAGCTGGACCCTTAAAGAGGCACACTTGCATATTGTTAGTATTAATTGATTGGCTAATTAGCAGCAGCCAATAAAAAGAAGCTAGGGATAAGTGGAGTGGACTGAGGATGATTTTTATTTTTTTTTTAAATAGAAATCTAGTTATCTAAGTGAATAGAGGCTAAGGTGTGGTTCTGTTAAGTTCTCTTTCTTTCTTCCTTTATTATTGCACAGGTAGAGCAGTGAGAATGACACTCAGGGAAGTGGTGTGCTCTTCTTGCATGATTTGGGAAGTCAGGGAGACCTCCAGTGTCCCTGATGACTACACCAAGTGCATCCGGCTGCAGCTCCTTACAGACTGTGTTAGGGAGCTGGAGCTGGATAGCCTTTGGATCACTTGGGAGACTGGCATTGATTGACAAGAGTTATAGGGAAGCAGTCACATCTAAGTTGCAGAAGGCAAGTAGCTGGGTGACTGTCAGGAGTGGGAAAGGGAACAGGCAGTCAGTGCAGGGCACCCCTGTGGCTATTCCCCTCAATAACAATTATATCCATTCTAAATAGTGTTGGGGGGGGGGATGACCTACCAGGGGAAAGCCACAGTGGTCAGGTCTTGGGTACTGAGTCAGGTCCTTTAGCTCAGAAAGGAAGGGGGAGGAGAGGCAAGTGGTAGTGAAAGGGGATTCATTGGTTAGGGCAGTAGACAGGAGATTCTGTGGACAAGAATGAGACTCTTGGATGGTATATTGCCTCCCAGGTGCCAGTGTCAGGGATGCCTTGGATTGAGTCCATTGTATCCTTAAGGGGGAAGGCGAGCATCTAGAGGTCGTGGGACACTTTGGTACCAATGACACAGGCAGGAAAAGTGATGAGGTTCTGCAAAGTGAGTTCAGTGAGTTAGGTGCTAAGTTAAAAGACAGGACCTCCAGGGTGGTGATCTCAGGATTACTACCCGTGCCATGTGCCGATGAGGCAAGAAATAGGAAGGTGGTGCAGTTTAACAGGAGATGGTGCAGCAGGGAGGGCTTCAGATTTTTAGATCATTGGACTCTCTTCCAGGGCAAGTGGGATCTGTATGAATGGGACGGTTTGCACCTGAACTGGAGGGGGACCAATATTGTGGGAAGCTTGCTAGTACTGCTCAGGGGTGGGGTTAAACTAGAGTGGCAGGGCATCAAGTGGAGAGACTGTGGGGAAAGTAGATGTTAAGACTACAGACAAAGATGGTTGAGCATGGTGGGACTAATGTTCTGAGTTGTGTCTATTTCAATGCAAGGAGTATTGTAGGCAAGGCAGATGAACTTTGAGCTTGATCAGTGCATGGAATTATGATGTTGTAGCCATTAGTGAGACTTGGTTGCAGGAGGGGCAGGACTGGCAGCTCAATGTTCCAGGGTTCTGTTGTTTTAGATATGATAGAGGAGGAGGTATTAAAGTGGGAGAGGTGGCATTAATCATCAGGGCACTGAGGTAGTTTAGAACAACATAGAACACTATAGCACAGTACAGACCCTTTGGCCCACAACGTTGTGCCAACCTTTTATCCTGCTCTAAGATCTATCTAACCCTTCCCTCTCACATAGCCCTCCATTTTCTATTATTCATGTGTGTATCTAAGAGTTTCTTAAATGTCCCTAATGTATCTGTCCCCACAACCTCTGCTGGCAGTGTGTTCCATGCACTCACCATTGTGTGTGTGTGTGTGTGTGTGTGTGTGTGTGTGTGTGTGTGTGTGTGTAATATGTGGGGGGCAAAAAAAACAACTTACGCCTGACATCCCCTCTGTATCTTCCTCCAATCACCTTAAAATTATGTCCCCCTGTATTAGCCATTGTCGCCCTAGGAAAAAGTCTCTGACTGTCCACTCGATCTATGCCTCTTATCATCTTGTACACCTCTATCAAGTCGCCTCTCATCCTCCTCCTCTCCAAAGAGAAAATCCCTAGCTCACTCAACCTATCCTCATAAAACATGCTCTCCAATCCAGGAAACATCCTGGTAAATCTCCTCTGCACCCTCTCTAAAGCTTCCACATCCTTTCTATAATGAGTTGACCAGAACTGAACACAATACTCCAAGTGTGGTCTGACCAGAGTTCTATAGAGCTGCAACATCACCTCTCACCTCTTGAACTCAGTACCCCGACTAATGAAGGCCAACACTTCATACACCTTCTTAACAACCCTATCGACCTGTGTGGCAACCTTGAGGGATCTATGGACGTGGACCCCAACATCCCTCTGTTCCTCCGCACTGCTAAGAGTCCTGCCATTGACCTTGTATTCTGCCTTCAAATTCGATCTCCCAAAGTGCATCACTTCACACTTATCCGGGTTGAACTCCATCTGCCACTTCTCAGCCCAGCTCTGCATTCTATCAATGTCCTGTTGTAATCTACAGCAACCTTCTACACTATCCACAACACCACCAACCTTTGTATCATCAGCAAACTTACTAACCCACCCTTCCACATCCTCATCCAAGTCATTTATAAAAATCACAAAGAGCAGGGGTCCCAGAACAGATCCCTGCGGAACACCACTGGTCACCGACCTCCAGGCAGAATATGCTCCATCTACCACCACCCTCTTGTCTTCTATGGGTGAGCCAATTCTGAATCCACACAGCCAAGTTTCCCTGGATCCCATGCCTCCTGACTTTCTGAATAAGCCTTCCATGAGGAACCTTATCAAATGCCATATTAAAAACCATATACACCACATCCACTTCTCCACCTTCATCAATATGCTTTGTCACATCCTCAAAGAATTCAATCAGGCTCGTGAGGCATGACCTGTCCCTCACAAAGCCATGCTGACTGCCCCTATGCTTCTCCAAATGCCCGTAATCCTGCCTCTAAGAATCTTCTCCAGTAATTTGCCCACCACTGAAGTAAGACTCACTGGTTTGTAATTCCCAGGGTTATCCCTACTTCCTTTCTTAAACAAAGAAACAACATTTGCCACTCTCCAATCATCTGGCTACTCCTGTGGCCAGTGAGGATGCAAAAATCATCGCCAAAGGCATAGCAGTCTCTTCCCTCGATTCCCTTAAAAAGCTTGGGTAGATCCCGTCCGGCCCTGGTGACTTATCTATCCTAATATTTTTCAAAAGTTCCAGCACATCCTCTTTCCGCACGTTGACATACCCTAGCGTATCAACCTGTCATACGCCATCCTCACAAATGTAAAGGTCTCTCTCTCTGGTGAATACTGAAGCAAAGTATTCATTAAGGACCTCCCCTACCTCTTCCGACTCCAGGTACATGTTTCCTTTTTTATCCCTGATCAGTCCTACCCTCACTCTAGTTGTCCTCCTATTCTTCACATACGTGTGGAACACCTTGAGGTTTCCCTTGAGCCTACTCGCCAAGGACTTCTCATGCTCCCTTCTACTCTCCTAATTCCATTCTTAAGCTCCCTCCTGGCTACCTTGTAACTCTCCAGAGCCCTGTCTGATCTATGCTTTCTAAAGTTGAGGGACACATGCTGGTGGGTATGGGATGCTAACAAATAAGCAAAAATAAATTAAGTGGATGGAACCCGGTGGAGCGAGGGGCAAGGTAGAGACAGGTTAGGAGGTGATAAGTGGAACCAGGTTGGGGAGGGCAAAAAACCTTGGTGAAATCTTGGTGGGGGGAGAGGAAAAGGCAAGGTGAACAAAGGGTGAGAGAACCCAGGTGGACTGATAGGAATGGGAAAGGAACACTGGGGATGTAGGTTACCTGAAACTGGAAGATTCAACATTCATACCATTGGGTGTAAACCATTTACCTGCACTTAACTTTTTCACTCAAGGTCAGTGATCCCCATTTAGACAAATGGGGTTGTGGTCCATATGCCAGCCATTCCTGGCATAAAGCTGAGAGACATTTGTGCTTCACCTGGACTCAGTGTTGGGTCCAGGGGCGGAGCAGGAGGTTGCACATGACACCAGTAAGTTACTGCCTCTCTATGGAACTGCCAGTAAACACCGATCAAAGTTCCAGCCCACCATGGCTGACCCACATTTCACCAACAAGTCCAGCTGCCTGTTTTCTAAGTTTCAAAGCAGGATTAATCTTGTACAAAAGGAAAGGGAAGGAAAAAGTGTTTAAAAATGTTTTAAATAAGAAGGAAAATGTTAAAATTTTTTACTGTTCCTCAGTTCTTACTAGCTTTAAAACCAGCCGTAATAGTACTTAATTAATATTTTGCTGCAAATTGTTTCTTTGCAGCAGATGTAAGCAAGATGACCTCAGTTAGAAACCACATGTTAAGCTTATGGAAATGAGAATCATGTTTATACACATGAGACACATGATAGTCTTACCTTTCAATTTTGCAGCTGAAACTTTGTGTAGGGAATTTCATAAGGATGAAATTTTGGCCATTAAGGTAGCTGCACTCTGTCTTTCCAATTTCTCTTTGAATGTCACAATGTGAACCTCAGCCGTGCCCTGTTCTACTGGACAGTGGTTAGGTGGCTATTTCTGTTTGTATCTGGACAGTGGGAATCTTTGTATACTAATAGTGGGAGACTCAGAATAGCAGTGCCACCAAATACCACAACCTGCAGAATTCCTACCAACACTCTTCCAAGCCCAACCCCTGCGACTAATAAACATACCCCTCCGGTCTTAGTAAGCATTGGTGCAACAGGTTCTCAACCCTCTATTTCTTATGAAGTCAGCTTTTTGTTTTACTATGCCTTCTCTGATGTAGCACCTGGTGCTACAGTTTTGGAGCTGCCAAGCTTAACAGGCTTTGTACAAGTTACAATTACCTCATTCCTTTTATTCCTCTAGAAATTCATAAAGTCCAATGAAAAGTCAGCCTGCACTAGTACTCTCAGGAAATTACAGGGGTACGTTTTCTTTCCCACTTTGTAACACCCTGGTCTGCTCTTCCATGTCTACCAAGTACTTGCTGTCTTCTGGCACTTTCCCATGTAACTGCAGGAGGTGCCACACATTTACTTCCACTTCTTCACTTCCCACCATCCAGGGACCCAAACAGTCTTTCCACGCGAAGCAGCAATTTACTTGCCCTTTGTCCAATCCAGTATACTGCACTGGGTACTTACAATGGGGTCTCCTCTACACTGAAGAAATTATATATGTTGGATGACTATTTTGCAAAGCTCCTGTGAGTGATCCCGAACTTCCAGTTGCTTGCCACTTTAATTCCTTGTCCAACACCCACCCTGACCAATCTGCCTGTGGCCGTCTGCAGTTACAAAGAGGACCGACACAAAGCTTGAGGATTAACACCTCACCTTGTGTCTGGGCACATTATAGTCTTGCAAACTCGATATCCAATCCTCTGACTTTAGGTAACTCACTCCTTCTTCCCATCTGTATTAGAACTAGCTATTTCATATTTGTTTTTGGCTCAGTTTTACTCTCCATTGGTATAGGCCAGCCTGCTGGATGTCCCACGGTCCTGCGATTAGCAACGAATAACACAGACAACGAAGCATATTGTCCAACTGTCACATTAATCCATTTGGTCTCATCCTATCAGTGATATTCCCTTTGTTCTACCCATCCCTCCCCTACCTTCTCTGCTACTTAGAAATAACTTATTTATTCTACTTGTTTCTGACAAAGGGTCTTGGATCTGAAATGTTCAGTCCATTTTTCTTTCCAACAATGTTGCCTGGCCCACAGGCATATTCAAACAAAAGAGCTGGTCATTGACTTCAGGAAAGGGGGCAGCATACATGCACATGCATCAATGGTGCTGGGGCCGAGAGGGTTGAGAACTTCAAGTTTCTAGGAGTGAATATCATCAATAGCCTGTCCTGGTCCAACCAGGTGGACGCCATGGCCAAGAAAGCTCACCAGCGTCTCTACTTCTTCAGGAGGCTAAAGAAATTTGGCATGTCTCCTTTGACACTCACCAACTTTTATCGATGCACCATAGAAAGCATCCTATCTGGATTCGTCACAGCTTGGCACGGCAACTGTTCTACCCAGGACTGCAAGAAACTGCAGAGAGTTGTGGACACAGTCCAGCACATCACGGAAACCAGCCTCCCCTCCATGGACTCTGTCTGTACCTCTCGCTGGCTTGGTGAATCAGCCAGCCTAATCAAAAACCCCATCCACCCAGGTCATTCTCTCTTCTCCCCTCTCCCATCAGGCAGAAGATACAGGAGTCTGAGAGCTCATACCACCAGGCTCAAGGACAACTTCTATCCCACTGTGATAAGACCATTGAACGGTTCCCTTATACGAAGGGATGGACTCTTGATCTCACAAACTACCTTATTATGACCTTGCACCTTATTGTCTACCTGCACTGCACTTCCTCTGTAGTTGTGACACTTTACCTGTATTCTGTTATTGTTTTTACCCTGTACTACCTCAATGCACTGTGTAATGCATTGATCTGTATGAACGGTATGCAGGACAAGTTTTTCACTGTACCTCGATACAAGTGACAATAATAAACCAATACCAATGTTCTGTTTATAGTTCAGATTTCCAGTATCTGCAGATGTTTGTTTTGATTTTCAGAGTGGATGACTTACCCACTTGTCTTCTGCAGCATAGAAGGACTTCACTGCTGGAGGTGACAACCAATGTACTGGCTGCATGCTTGTGGACATAAAACATCAAAGTGAACGTCAGAAAGTAAAACGGGCAGTTACCCACTCAATCAACATCACTAAAGCTGGCCTTCCAGTCACGAGCAACACAGAAAAAGCTGGAGGAACTTTGCAGGTCAGGCAGCATCTGTGGACAGTCGACGTTTCTGCTTCGTTGTTTATTGGAACTTGCTCTGAGCAATTGGTACAAATCTTCCTCCATTATATCCCTGCCTACAGTTCAAAACCACTTCAATAGCAGGAGAGAGCTTTGGGAGATGCTGAAAGCAATGAGAAAGGTATTGTATAAATATGGTTTAACACTTAATTCCAATATTCATTTGATATCCAGGAACATTGGGAAGGAACATCAGAACATGGGAATAGTATTCAGTTTGTTGAGCCTGTTCAATGAGATTGAAATCCAAATATCACTATATCTTCACAGTTAAACACCATCCTTCAACTATGTTCACTCCTCCCCACCTGTTAACTGTGCCTTCACTTTTCGCTTATTTTTTATATGTTTATTATTGTAGTAGCTATTACATCAATATTATCAGCTATTTTTTCTTATCATTGTTTCTTCAGTGCATTTAACCTCTTTTCACCTCCACTATACCTGTTCCGTCTTGCAAACTGCCTCTTTGTGGGATCCTGAATATTTGCTCCACTGATAACATGCTTGGTGTATCAGTGAGGGAAAGTAGCTCCCTGCCCCCATCCCATTGATTGTCTAGAAATCCATCCTCTGTCAGCCACATTAAGGCACTGCACAGTCATAGCAATGTGACGTACACTGTCTCCAAAATTCAGTTCCACACAAGAGTGGATGGTGCTGCAGCTGTGTTAGGGCTACCAATGGAGATGAATTCTTGCTTAGAAACACCTTCAGTAACAGTGAGAATTAAAGGATAGTGTCAACAGAATGTATGTGTCCCTTAGACGAAAAAAAAATGCATCCATTATTATATTCTCGGGAGAGGAGGCTCCCAAAGAACTGAAAAAGAGGAACTGGGATTTGACAAATCTATCCACTCAGCAGGGACGCACTTAAGCACAGCAGAATGAAGTACTGTTATGAATTGTTGATCGGCCCCTAGTTAATTCAGTGATTTTTGAATGCTCAGGAATTATGGAATGCTTGTGATTTCACCTCCATAATCCAGTTCCCTGAATTTGTGATCCTGACTCACTAATTTGAGCATCAGACATATGGATTGTAGAACTATGTCATTTTAAAAGCCCACAGGGTTGAACACCATGGTTTTTTTCTTTAATTCACCCACAGGGTGTGGCGTCACAGGCAAGGCCAATATTTATTGCTCATTCTCAAACACAGGATACCTCAGTCGGTAGAGCATCAGACTTTTAATCTGACGGTCCAGGGTTCAAGTCCCTGTTTGCGCATTGTAATTTTGGGGCAGGCATGGTAGTGTCGTGCTTAGTGTAACGCTATTACAGCACCAGCGACCTGGGTTCAATTCCCACCGCTGTCTGTAGGGAGTTTGTACATTCTCCCCGTGTCTGCATGGGTTTCCTCCGGGTGCTCCGGTTTCCTCCCACATTCCAAAGATGTATGGGTTAGGAAGTTGTAGGCATGCTATGTTGGCACCGGAAGCGTGGCGACTCTTGCGGGCTGCCCCCAGAACAGAAGATCACAAGACAAGGGATCAGAAGTAGGCCATTCGGCCCTTCAAGTCTGCTCCAACAAAAAGAAAGGGAGAAAGAAAAAAGAAATGAGAAATGGGGAAGAAAGTCTGCTCCATGAGCTAAAGGAAAGAAAACACTATTCCTTTCTAGCCCCAATTTCCAGCCTTATCCCCAATTTCCAGCCTTATCCCCATATCCCTTGATACCTTGACTAATTAGATAACAGATAGTTATCTCCTCCTTAAATGCCTCCAATGATCGGGCCTCCACTGCTGTACATGGCAAAGAATTCCACAAATTCACTAACCTCTGGCTAAAGAAATTTCTCCTCATCTTTGTTTTAAACCTGTACCCTCTAATTCTAAGATTGTGCCCTCTGGTCCTGGACTCACCCACCAAGGGAAACAGCTTGGCCACATCTACTCTGTCCAGTCCTTTCAACATTCTAAATGTTTCTATGAGGTCCCCTCTCATTCTTCTGTACTCCAGTGAGTACAGTCCAAGAGCCAACAAATGCTCATCATATGTAAGCCCTTTCATTCTGGGAATCATCCTCGTAAATCTCCTCTGAACCCTCTCCAACATCAGCACATCCTTCCTAAGATATGGGGCCCAAAACTGCACACAGTATTCCAAATGAGGCCTCATTAGTGCCCCGTAGAGCCTCATCAACACCTTCCTACTTTTATACACTATACCTCTCGAAATGAATGCCAACATAGCATTCACTTTCCTTACTGCCGATCTGACCTGGTGGTTAACCTTTAGGGTATCCTGCACGAGGACCCCCAAGTCCCTTTGTACTTCTGTACTTTGAATTTTCTCCCTTCTAGATAATAATCTGCCCATTTATTTCTGTTTCCAAAGAGCACAACTGCACATTTCTCAACATTGAATCTCATCTGCCATTTCTTTGCCCATTCTCCTAAACTATCTAGGTCACTCTGCAACCTTCTTGTCTCCTCAATGCTCCCTACTCTTCCACCTATCTTGGTGTCGTCTGCAAACTTAGCCACAAAACCATTTACTCCATCATCCAAATCGTTAATGTACAAAGTAAAAAGAAACGGCCCCAACACCGACCCTTGCGGAACACCACTAGTAACCGGTAGCCAACTAGAACAGGATCCTTTTATTCCCACCATTTGCTTTCTGCCAACCAGCCAATGCTCCACCCATTCTGTTATCCTACCTGTAATTCCATGACCTCTCATCTTATTAATCAGTCTCTTATGCAGCAGCTTGTCGAAGGCCTTTTGGAAGTCTAAATACACAACATCTACAGCTTCTCCCTCATCCACCCTACCTGAGATTTCCTCAAAAAACTCCAATAGGTTGGTCAGGCAGGATCTTCCATTCATGAAACCATGCTGGCTTGGACCTATCTTGCCTTGCACCTGTAGGTATTCCATAACCTCATCCTTGAGGATCGACTCTAATAACTTTCCCAGCACCGATGTCAAACTAATAGGTCTGTAATTTCCTTTATGCTGCCTCCCACCTTTCTTATACAGCAGAACTACACTTGCAACCCTCCAGTCCTCTGGAGCCATGCCGGAGTCTATCGATTCCTGGAAAATTATCACCAGTGCTTCTGCAATCTCTAAAGCCACCTCCTTCAGAACCCAGGGATACACCTCATCCGGTCTGGGAGACTTATCTGTCTTTAGTCCATTTAGCTTTCCTAGCACCTTCTGTCTAGTAATCTTAACTGAACTCAGTTCCATTCCTTGAGACCCTTGACTATCCGGTATATTGCTGATGTCCTCCACAGTGAAGACCGATGCAAAATACTCACTTAGTTCCTCTGCCACCTCTTTATCATCCATTATGATCTCTACCGCACTGTTATTGATTGGTCCTATATCAACCCATGTCTCTCTTTTACTCTTCATATATTTAAAAAACTTAGTATCCTTTTGAATGGTATCTGCCAACTTCCTTTCACAATTCATCTTTTCTTTCCTAATGATCTTCTTAGTTTCTTTCTGCAGGTTTTAAAAAGTTTCCCAGTCTTCTGTTTTCCCTCTAATTCTTGCTTCCTTGCATGCCCTCCCTTTTGCTCTTATTTTAGCCTTAACCTCTCTCGTTATCCACATTTGTGCCTTTTTTCCATTCAAAACCTTTTCTTTCTTGGAATATATCTATCCTGCATTTTCCTTATTTATTGTAGAAATTCTATCGATTTCTGCTCCGCCGTCCCTCCAGCTAGCTTACCCTTCCAATCAATTTGGGCCAGCTCCTCTCTCATGCCACTGTAATTTCCTTTGTTCCACTGAAATATCGATACACCAGTTATCAGCTTCTCCTTCTCAGATTTGAAACTGAACTCAATCATATTGTGATCACTAGTTCCTAATGGTTCCTTTACCTTTAGTTCCCTAATCACCTCTGGATCGTTACGCAGCACCCAATCCAAAACAGCCGATCCCCTGGTGGGCTCATCAACAAGTTGCTCCAAAAAGCCATCCTGTAGACATTCCACAAACTTACTCTCCTGAGATCCACTGCCTTGCTGGATTTCCCAGTCCACCTTCATGTTAAAATCCCCCATAATTATCTTCACATTGTCACTCTGACACACTTTTTCTATTTCTAACTGCAACTTATAGTCCACATCCTGACTGCTATTAGGAGGCCTATATATAACTGCTGTTATTGTCCTTTTAGCCTTGCTATTTCTTAGCTCCACCCATAAGGATTCCACTTCTTCTGACCTAATGTCCTTCCTTTCTATTGATTTTATATCATTACTGACCATCAGAGCCACACCACCCCCTCTGCCTATCTGCCTATCCTTCCTATACACCGTGTACCCCTGGACATTTAGTTCCCAATCACATCCGTCATAAAGCCATGACTTGGTGACTCTGCAAAAGATGCATTTCACCATATGTTTCCATGTACATGTGACTAATAAAGATATCTGATCTGATCTGATCTGATCTTGAGAAAGTGGTGGAGCACACTCTACTTCAGCCCCTCTTTCCTGGTTTAGTACAGCTAAGTGACTGCTGGCATCTTATCAGAAGGCAGTTAAGAATCGACAATTCTCGTTATAGGCCAAGCTGTGTAGGGCTGGCAGATTTCCTTCCCTTAATGACAAACCTATAGTTTCACACTCACCATAAATGATGCCAGTGTTTAATTCCAGATTTAGTAAATTAATTGAATTGAAATTCCCCCAGCTGCCACAATGAGATTTGAACTTGTATCTCTGGATCATGACTCCATGTCCTCTAATTCACTTGTTCAGTGGAGCAACCTAAAAGCTCATCATTTTGCTTTCTTACAAAATTGCATTTACTTGTTTCAGATTTACTTCTGGTAATTGGTATTTGTAATTGGTTTATTATTGTCACATGTACTGAGATACAGTAAAAGCTTTGGTTTGTATGCCAGCCACACTGATCATTCCAAACGTAAGTGCATCAAGGTAGTATAAAAGGAAAACAATAACAGAATGCAGAATATAGTGTTACAGGTACAGAGAAAGTGCAGTGCAGGTTGGCAGATAAGGTGCAAGGGTCATGATGACATAGATTGTGAAATCAAGAGTTCACCTTTATTGTTCAAGAGTCTTATAACAGTGGGACAGAAGCTGTCCTTGAGCCTGGTAATATGAGTTTAAGCTTTTAAGTATGCATGTTTGTTCTTATTACCAAGAACTTTAGGGTTTAAATCTTTCCCTGGCAGTAGCCAGCTATAGTTGGTTAAAATTAGAGGAACACCACTCCCACTGTCACATCCCTAGAGAGCAATTGCCTACAGGCGTGAACATTTTGGCTACACACTGAAATTTAGGGAATAATTTTCAATGATGCATTTCAAAAGGGCCAGCCTGAAGCATGTATATGAAATTTGGGTACAAATGATATATTTTTTCCAAATGAAAATCTAAAATTCAGATACTGGAAATCTGTAATAAAGACAAAAAAGATGTTGGTCAGGCAGCATCTGTGCAAAGAGAAATCATTAATGTTTCAGGTCTAAGTACTGGTGATCTGAGGATGCAGATTTTCACCACGAGGGTGCTTGGTGTCTGGAATGCTCTGCCTGATGGAAGTGGGCATTCTCACAACATTTAAGAAATATCTAGATGAACCCTTGAAATTCCAAGACACAAAAGGCTAAATATCAAGTGTTGATAAATGGCATTAGTGTAGATGGGTGACTGATGGTCACCATGGACATGAGGAGGGGAAGCAAAGGGCCTATTTCACTGCTGGATTACTCTACTACTCTCAGACCATTTGTGAGACCAGGGAAAGAGAGAAAATAGGTTAGTTTTCAATGGTAGAGAAGGTGGGTGAGGGATGGGTAGTGCACAGAAAATATGGCTGACAAGGTGAGACCAAATGAGTTAATGTAGCAGGTAAAACAGAAATTAGAACCAGATTAAGCTCCAGTGCCTGTGTAATGTGTTGCCAATTGCAAGGCCATGGGACCTGCCCACCAGGTCAATCTATACTAACGGAAAGAGGGAAAACGGAACCAAAATGATTACAACAGAAATGACCAGTTTTGATACCGACAGTTGGAGAGTTCAGTGTTGATTCCAGAAGGCTGCAACATACCCAGAGGAAGGTAGGGTGCTGTTCATCAAACTTGCATTGTGTATCATTGTAACAGTGCAGCAGGTCACAGACCAATAGGTCAGAGTGGGAGTGGAACATGTCAGGTAACAGGAAGCTCAGGGTCACCCCTGTGTACTGAATGGAGGTAGTCCACATTTCAATCATCCAATCTGTGTGCAGTTTCTCCAACTTAGACAAGACTAAATTGAGAACACCAAATGCGGTACACTAGGTTGGAAGATGTACTAGTGAATTTGCTGCTTCACCTGGAAGAACTGCTTCGGTCCCTGGGTGGTGGGAAAGGAAGAGATGAAACGACAGGTGTCACAAAACCTGCAGCTGCATGGGAAAGTGCCATATAACAGGGAGGGTTTTGTAGGGACAGAAGAACAGACTGTGGAATTGCAAAAGGAACATTCCCTTCAAAATGCTGAAGTGGAAGGAGAATGTGTGTCTGCTGGTGGAATCTTGTTGGATTATCTTTCACAATTTTCATAGGTTCCAACAAGATTAGTAATTAGTAATTGAAAAGAGAAAACTGCACATCTTGGAAGTCAGAAATAAAAGTAACAAATGCTGGAAAATCCCAATATCTTTTGATGTTATTATCAGTATTTCGTAAAATGATTAAAAGGAAGTTGAAAATAAATATTTTGACCAATGTTTATGAAATTATTCTGGAGTTCTTCAACTGAAAAGAAAAAGTCTGCAGACACTGGAAATCTGAAATAAAAACAGAGAATACTGGTCAAGCAGCATCTGAGAGCTAATATTGAGTCAGTGACCTCTCAGAACTGAGAAAACTTAGAAAATTAGGAAACTGACAGAGGCAAGGAGAGTTGCACAGGCAGTGAGCTGAGGGACCTGCTTCCGTGCCTTAAGATTCTATGTTATCAGATGTCAAACTCTCATCCCCAGCTGTTATACATTCTCACATTTGCCTGTATTTTTACATTTTAATAAATACATAGACCCTAAAATATTTAGTTTCCCAATCTGCCCTCCTGAAAGGGAACCTTGCCTCTTGGAGAGGACAATTGGAAAATATATCAATATATTCTTCTTGAAGTGTGGATTTTCCTCTGTCATAGAGCCCTTCACCTGTATCTCATCTCTTTCATAGAGTCTTACAGCCTGGAGGCCCACACTGACCAAGATGCTCATACAAGCTAGTCCCAGTTGTTTGTGTTTGACCCATATCCCTTTAAACCTTTCCTATCCATGTGCCTGTCCAAATGTCTTTCCCGTACATCTTCTCCTGAAAAGAGCAACAGTAGAGATCCCTGGTCCTTCAATTTCCATCCCACAGGCCTCCACATTAAATGGATCATTTCTCTAATTACTAATCTCTAAGCTTTGTTTATTGCCTCCCTGGCATGGGAAATAGTTTCTTATCAAAGATAGAGAGTACCATCAATGCCCACTAGAAAGGACTCAATGAAAAACTCAACTGTGACTCTACCTACCTATTCCATTTAAAAATCTCATTTTGTAATCTCAAATAACTCTTCCTTGAATCTTCTCTCTTCCCATCATTCTCATAGCAACGTTCTGCTGTTTCATAAAATTCCTCTGTGCTCTTGCTAGTTGCACAAACTGTGGTCTAACATTTTGTGCAGTTCTAGAAAGACGTTCCTTCTCTTGTATTCCTCTGCCAATAAAAATAATATTTACCTTAACTACTTTATCTACCTCTCTTACTATCTTCAGGGATTTGTGAACATGCACTTCAAGGCCCATTTCTTTCTCTGAACTTCTCAGTATCCTACCATTTACTTTGTCTTGTTCACCCTCCCCAAATGCATCAGACTCCTCCAAACTGAATTATATTTGCCATGTTGTTGTCCATTTGACTAGTTCATTGATAAATTCCTGCAATCTGCAACTTCCTTCAATGTCAACCACATATCCAATTTTTGTCTCATTTGCAAACTTCTTAATTATGTCCCTGTGTTCACGTCTGAATCACTGATACACATCCTGAAAAGAAATGGACCTAGAACTGTGTTCTGTGGAACACCATTGCAAATTGGTTCCACTTAGACTGTTGCTCTTTGCTCTCTGCCACGGTGTCAATTTTGAATACAACTTGTCACTTCCTTAGATCCTAAGTGATTTTTACTTTTCTGGTCCGTCTCCCATGTGAGGGAAATAAGTGCAAAAATAGGAGACACCATCGACATGATGGGTTGATTGGCCCCCTTTTATGTTGTAAGCAACATGAAAGTGAAATGGAATGGAAGACTAGTTACAAGGAGATATTGGATAAGCTAGGTTTGTTCTCATTGGAACATAGGTTTGACCTTATTGAAGGACATGAATAGGGTAGATAGTCAAGTCTTTTTCCCAGGGTAGAGAAGTCTAAAACCAGAGGGTAAAGGGCTTAAGATGAGAGGGGAGAAATTTAAAGGAGAGTTGAGGAGTAAATTTTTCACACAGAGTGTATATTTGGAACGAACTGCCAGAGGAGGTGGTGGAGGCAGGTGCTATTGCATTTAAAAAGCATTTGTCCAGATACTTGGATGGGAAAGGCCTAGAGGGATACAGGACTATGCAGGCAAATAGGATTAGAGTAGATGGGCGTCATGGTCGGCATGGACAAGGTGGGCTATAGGGGCCTGTTTCTGTGCTGTACGTTTTTATGAACCCTTGCCCCAGTTATATTTTAATACATCTTTTTTCATCATGTGGCACCTGTTACCCGTCGACTTTAAACAGCTTTAGTTTTTAATTCTTCCACCAGTAACACATTGCTCTAGAAAGCATTTTATTTGTGGAATCAGGAAAAAAAAGTATTTGACAAATACAGCGTCAATAGAAAGCAATATTTTTTCAGCTATTGTGTGGACTTCTTGAGGTAAAGTTCATTTATATTCCATGTTAGTGCTATGATTTATTATAGGACTGAATTAAGTACCACGTTTCAGACTTGGTTTGCTTTGATCTGGTCTAAACTGGCTAACAGTCATTGAAACTGGTGCTGGACTAGCCCATTAAATCAATACATCCAATATCAATCAATAACAATCAACATACTTTTGTCTGATAACACTGTTACCTCATAACAATGCAAATTTACCTTTTGTTTGCAGCAAGTACACTGATGAAATTTTGGCTTAAATAACCTTGCCCCTTCCTATCTCTGTACTTTCTAAGAAAGTTGGTACCTGACCAGTGGCAGCAGAGAGTTAGCTTGGGAATGAGATCCAGCACTTTGTTATTATATGTCAGTGCAATTAAACTGACATAGCCAGAGGCAGCACAGGAAAATAAAAAATATATACTCCTTTCTGGCGTAGTGATGGTGATGAAGATTTATGTATGCCATACAATCCTACATTGAAGTGTGTGAAAAGTCTACATAGGTCAAGTAGGAAACACGTCCAAACCGAGAATGTTGCATGCACAGAACCAATAGGAAATGGAACGCAGAACTTTGGCATTGAGGATAGGGACTGACAAGCAACAGTGAATGAGTTGTGGAGAAGATAAATAGATCACTGACACAAAAGAGAGATCTTATTTCCATTGAAAAATATACAGAGGGAATGACACACTGCCTAAAAGAAATAAATCATCTTTAAGTAGTAAGAAGCACTTTAAGCAGTTGCTGAGGAATAGCCGAGCATGAGGATCATCATCTACCCTAGACATTTGGTTATATTGTTGAAAGATAAGAATACATACAAGGCCAACCACATCAAGGAAAATAAAACACATTACGTTAAGTGTGGGACTGTGAGGCAACTGTAATTGTATCATACATAAGAAATAGGAGTAGGCCATCTGGCCCGTCGAGCCTGCTCCACCATTCAATAAGATCATGGCTGATCTGGCCTTGGGCTCAAATTCACCTACCTGCCTTTTCCCCATAACCTTTAATTCCCCTACTAAGCAAAAATCAATCTAACTGTGTCTTAAATGTATTTAATTAGGTAGCCTCAACTGCTTCGCTGGGCAGAGAATTCCACAGATTCACTACGCACTTGGAAAAGCAATTCCTCCTCATCTCCATCCTAAATCTATTCCCCTGAATCTTGAGGCTATGTCTCCTCATTCGAGTCTTACCTACCAGTGGAAACAGCCTTCCTGTCTCTATCTTATCTATCCCTTTCATAATTTATGTTTCTACAAGATCCCCTCTCATTCTTCTGTATTCCAATGAGTATGGTCCCAGGTGACTCAATCTCTCCTCATAGGCTAACCCCCTCATCTCCGGAATCAACCTGGTGAACCTTCTCTGCACCACCTCCAAAGCCAATATATCTTTCCTCAAGTAAAGAGACCAGAACTGCACGCAGTACTCCAGGTGCTGCCTCACCAGTACCCTGTACAGTTACAACATAACTTCCCTGCTCTTAAATTCAATCCCTCTAGCAATGAAGGTCAACTTTCCATTTGCCTTCTTGATAACCTGTTGCACCTGTAAACCAACCTTTTGCAATTCATGCACAAGCACTCCCAAGTCCCTCTGCACAACAGCATGCTGCAATCTTTCAACATTTAAATAATAATCTGATCTTCTATTTTTCCTTCCAAAGACGATGACCTCACATTTACCAGCATTGTACTCTATCTGCCAGACCCTTGCCCACTCACTTAACCTATCTATATCTCTCTGCAGACTCTCCGCATCCTCTGCACAATTTGCTTTTCAACTCAATTTAGTGTCATCGGCAAACTCAGATATGCTATACTCAGTCTCCTCTTCCAAATCGTTAATGTATACCGTGAATAGTTGTGGGCCCAGCACCAACCCCCGCAGCACCCCGCTCACCACTGATAGCCAGCCAGAGAAGCACCCATCTATACCAACTCTCTGCCTTCTGTTGGTTAACCAATCCTCTATCCATGCTAATACCTTACCCCCAACTCCATGCATGCTTACCTTATGGATGTCTTTTATGCGACACCTTATCAAATGCCTTCTAGAAATCCAAGTATACAACATCGACCTGTTCCCCTCTATCCACCGCACTCATTATATCCTCAAAGAACTCCAGTAAGTTTGTCAAACAGCACCTGCTCTTCCTGAATCCATGCTGTGTCTGCCTGATGGAACCACTTCTATCCAGATATCTCGCTATTTCTTCCTTAATGATAGCTTCAAGCATTTTCCTGACTACAGACGTTAAGCTAACTGGCCTATAGTTACCTGCCTTTTGCCAACATACGTTTTTAAATAGTGGTGTGACATTCGCTGTCTTCCAATCCGCCGGGACCTGTCCAGAAAATTTTGGTAAGTTATCATAAATGCATCTACTATAACTTCCACCATAATGGACAAACATTTATTTAACTGATTCTTTTAAAGAATTGCACCAAAACATAATGTATTTTTTTGCCTTCATCTAAGAGGATGCAATGTGGTGGATTCAGTCTTCTGGCTGGACCATATTTTCTCCAGGCAGCAAGCCCCCCACTCCTGGTATTCCCAGGTTGTCCAAGTACTGAGCAGAGACCAGAGTTTGTTAGCTGGGTACTTGCAAGGAGCAAGAACTAGAACCTTAATCAGTTGCTTCCATTTGATTCAGCAAATGCTGGCCCATGATTATCACCTCCCTCTTGAGTGGCATTTTGAAAAGAGGAGGTGAGAAAAGAAGACAATTAAAAGCAGGGAGGTTTAAAACAAGCCAATTGATCTCGGACACTAATAGGAGCATTATCATTGCCTTATTTTGGTCACGTTCTTAGTCATTGTATACCAGAACACACAAAACTCCAGCCATTTCAGGTGTAGGTTTGCCAATGATTGACTACATCAGAGCTATGGCCACACTTTTTCCAACTTCTAGCATTGGCAAAAGTCAGTCCAACTAATACAATCATTCCAAGTAAATAAACTTACCTTGAGGCAAGGTAACGTGCCTCAATGACTACCGACCAGTGGCTCTGACATCCACCATCATGAAGTGCTTTGAGAGGTTGGTCATGGCACGCATCAATTCCAACCTACCAGACAACCTGGACCCATTGCAATTCGCCTATCAGCGAAACAGGTCTACAGCGGATGCCATCTCCCTGGCCTTACACTCAGCTCTGGAGCATCTGGACAGTAAAGACACATACGTTAGACTATTGTTTATTGACTACAGCTCTGTCTTCAATACAATAATTCCAAGCAAGCTTGTCACCAAACTCTGAGACCTAGGATTCAACACCTCCCTCTGTAACTGGATCCTTGACTTTCTAACAAACAGACCGCAATCAGTGAGGATAGGCAGCAATACCTCCAACATGATTATTCTCAACACTGGTGCCCCACAAGGCTGCGTCCTCAGCCCTCTACTCTACTCCCTATACACTCATGACTGTGTGGCCAGATTCTGCTCTAACTCCATCTGCAAGTTTGCAGATGATACCACTGTTGTAGGCCGTATCTCAAACAGCGATGAGTCGGAGTACAGGAAGGAGATAGAGAGCTTAGTGGAATGGTGTCATGACAACAACCTTTCCCTCAATGTCAACAAAACAAAGGAGCTGGTCATTGACCAAGAAAGGGGGCGGTGTACATGCACCTGTCTACATCAATGGTGCTGAGGTTGAGAGGGTTGAGAGCTTCAAGTTCCTGGGTGTGAACATCACCAACAGCCTGTCCTGGTCAAATCACGTAGATGCCATGGTCAAGAAAGCTCACCAGTGCCTCTACTTCCTCAGGAAGCTAAAGAAATTTGTTTTGTCCCCTTTGACTCTCACCAACTTTTACCGATGCACCATAGAAAGCATCCTATCTGGATGTACCATGGCTTGGTACAGCAGCTGCTCTGCCCCGGACTGCAAGAAGCTGCAGAGAGTTGTGGACACAGCCCAGTGCATCACGGACACCAACCTCCCCTCCTTGGACTCTGTCTTTACCTCTTGTTGTCTTGGTGTAGCAGCCAGCATAATCAAAGACCCCACCCACCCGGGACATTCTCTCTTCTCTCTTCCATCGGGTAGAAGATACAGGAGCCTGAGGGCACGTACCACCAGACTTAAGGACAGCTTCTACCCCACTGTGATAAGACTATTGAACAGTTCCCTTATACAATGGGATGGACTATGACCTCACGATCTACCTTGTTGTGACCTTTCACCTTATTGCACTGCACTTTCTCTGTAGCTGTGACACTTTACTCTGTACTGTTACTGTTTTTACCTGTACTACATCAATACACTTTGTACTAACTCAATGTAACTGCACTGTGTAATGAATTGACCTGTACGATGGGTTTGTAAGACAAGCTTTTCACTGTACCTCGGTACAAGTGACAATAATAAACCAATACCAATACCAACTTGACACCACAGGAACAACTTTCCATGTCAACAACTGGGTTTATTTACAAACACCTTTGGCTCTAAGACAGAAGATTATAGATGCAAGGTCCAAGTGTGGGATTTGAATAAGACGAAATGCCACATTTACTTGCAATTATTTATAGTGCCTTTAACATAGTAAAAAAAAAGTCACAATTAAATCAGACATTATGCTGGGGTTCCATTGGTTCAAATTGGCTTGGGGTCCCAAGTCTATGAGATGGGAACATTGGAGGAAGGTCAAGGCAGGGCAGACAGACAATCTGTCCTGAACAGAGGCAGATGTATAAAACAGGCAATTCTAGAATGGGACAAAGGAAACAGAGGCATTCAGAACACACCAGCATCAATGCTATTGGAGCATATCTACCTCAGCCTTTGGACAAAGGACCATCACAACATTTATTTTGTTCGTACATTACGTTTTCTCAGAAAACACTGCAGAAATTCAGTAATATTAAAACAGTTCCTGCAAATATAAGTGATGAATAGCACAGAATTCTAAATCTGTAGCCAGTTCCAAACAGAGAAAGCAGGAATGGGAAAAGGGAGAATAAAAAAGAAACATAAACTAGTTTGGTGGGGGATGGGAACCAGAGTGATAGGTCAGAGGTTGGTGCATTTAGTGTACAAGTAAATGCAGTGTGTCGAAAGTCTGAGGAAGGATAGGCATTTGAAAGGGCAAAACTGTGGTCAGTTGGATGAGCTGAAGTGTGTCTACTTTAATGCGAGAAGTATCAGGAACAAGAGAGATGAACTTAGAGCATAGGTAAGTACATGGAACTACAACATGGTTGCCATTACAGAGACTTGGCTGCTGGATATTCCGAGGTTTAGATGTTTCAAAAGGGATAGGGACAGAGGTAAAAGAGATGGGGAGTGGCTTTGCTGATCAGGGACAGTATCACAGCTGTAGAAAGGGGGGTGAGGGAGGTCCTTAATGAATACTTTGCTTCAGTATACACCAGTGAGAGAGTCCTTGACATTTGTGAGGATGGTGTACAACAGGCTGATACGCTAGGGCATGTTGACGTGAGGAAAGGGGATGTGCTGGAACTTTTCAAAAACATTAGGATAGATAAGTCACCAGGGCCAGATGGCATATATTGAAGGTTTTTATGGGAAGCTAGGGAATAGATTTCTGCGCCTTTGGTGACAATCTTTGCATTCTCACTGGCCACAGGAGTAGTGCCAGATGATTGGAGGGTGGCAAATGTTGTTCCTTTGTTTAAGGAAGGGAGTAGGTGTATTGTGGAGGGCCGAGGCTGTCACGTGACAGCATGGCCTGGCACTTTGTTGAAAGCCACACCACTGTCAATCAAGGCCTGGCCCCACCCCCACCCATTAGGGCACACCTGATGATTGGCTTCGGTAAACACCTTGGTACCTGGGCCCAGGTCATTGGCCTGTTTGAACTACCTGGGCTGGGCCGCCCCCAGCCCTCCAGCACTATAAAGAGTGCTCCATGTGTTGGTTCTGTCTCTTTGTTGCCCCGGAGGAATCGTGCAACAATGCTGAAGAGACCATTGGTAAGAGTGTGCATTTCCACAGGTTTAGAAGCATCTTAAGTTAGGATTCCCTGGGCGGGGAGCGGTGCCTGCACTGAGTCAAGGGGTGGGGGGGAGAGTAGTGTTTTTCCTTGATTGTTTGTACCCAGTTCGTTGTGTGTGTGTGTGTGTGTGTGTCTGTATTTTACCTCTGGTGCAATTTCCCTATGTGTACTATCACTAGTGCGTATGTGCATGTGTTGCCCTCATCACCTTTTCCCGCGTTTGCCTTTGTAAGTAAAATCCTTCCTCGCCAGACTGTGTTTTGTTATGAGATAAGTTCGAGGTCTCGAAGGTAATGGACTCTAAACACAGTCTGGCGAGTAAGGATTTTATTTACAAAGGCAAACACAGGAAAAGGTGATGAGGGCAACACACGCACACATGCACCAGTGATAGCACGCGTGGGGAAATCGCAACGGGGTAAAATACACTCACACACACACACACACACACAATGAACTGGGTACAAACAATCAAGGAAAAACATTACTCTACCCGCCATCCCTTGACTCAGTGCAGGCACGGCTCCCCGCCCAGGGAATCCTAACTTAAGATGCTTCTAAACCTGTGGAAATGCACACTCTTACCAATGGTCTCTTCAGCATTGTTGCACGATTCCTCCGAGGCAACAAAGAGACAGAACCAACACATGGAGCACTCTTTATAGTACTGGAGCGCTGGGGGCAGCCCAGCCCAGGTAGTTCAAACAGGCCAGTGACCTGGGCCCAGGTACCAAGGTGTTTACCGAAGCCAATCATCAGGTGGGGGTGGGGCCAGGCCTTGATTGACAGTGGTGTGACTTTCAACAAAGTGCCAGGCCATGCTGTCACGTGACAGCCTCGGCCCTCCACAATACAGTAGTGATAAACCTGGGAATTACAGACCAGTGAGTCTTACTTCAGTGGTGGGCAAATTACTGGAGAAGATTCTTAGAGACAGGATTTATGGGCATTTGGAGAAGCATAGGCTGATTAAGGACAATCAGCATGGCTTTGTGAGGGGCAGGTCGTGCCTCACGAGCCTGATTGAATTCTTTGAGGATGTGACAAAGCACATTGATGAAGGTAGAGCAGTGGATGTGGTGTACATGGATTTTAGTAAGGTGTTTGATAAAGTTCCTCATGGAAGACTCATTCAGAAAGTCAGGAGGCATGGGACCCAGGGAAACTTGGCTGTGTGGATTCAGAATTGGCTCACCCATAGAAGACAGAGGGTGGTGGCAGATGGAGCGTATTCTGCCTGGAGGTCGGTGACCAGTGGTGTTCCTCATGGATCTATTTTGGGACCCCTGCTGTTTGTGATTTTTATAAATGACTTGGATGAGGATGTGGAAGAGTGGATTAGTAAGGTTGCTAATGATATGAAGGTTGGTGGTGTTGTGGATAGTGTAGTAGGTTGCTGTATATTGATAGGATGCAGACCTGGGCTGAGAAGTGGCAGATGGAGTTGAACCGGATAAGTGTGAAGTGATACACTTTGGAAAATCGAATACAAGGTTAATGGCAGGACTCTTAGCTGTGTGGAGGAACAGAGGGATCTTGGGGTCCATGTCCATAGATCCCTCAAGGTTGCCGCACAAGTCGATAAGGTTGTTAAGAAGGCATATGGTGTGTTGGCCTTCATTAGCTAGGGTATTGAGTTCAAGAGCCGCGAGGTAATGTTGCAGCTCTGTAGAACTCTGGTTAGACCACACTTGGAGTATTGTGTACAGTTCTGGTCTCCTCATTATAGGAAGGATGTCGAAGCTTTAGAGAGGGTGCAGAGGATATATACCAGGATGTTGCCTGGATTGGAGAGCATGTGTTATGAGGATAGGTTGAGTGAGCTCGGGCTTTTCTCTTTGGAGAGAAGGAGGATGAGAGGTGACTTGATAGAGGTGCACAAGATGATAAGAAGCATAGATCGAGTGGACAGTCAGAGACTTTTTCCCAGCGTGAAAATGGCTAATATGAGGGGACATAATTTTAAGGTGATTGGAGGAAGGTACAAGGGGGATGTCAGAGGTAAGTTTTTTACACAGAGAGTGGTGGGTGCGTGGAATGCACTGCCCGCAGAGGTTGTGGGGGCAGATGCGTTAGGGACATTTAAGAAACTCTTAGATAGACACATGAATGATAGAGAAATGGGGGGCTATGTGAGAGGGAAGGGTTAGATAGATCTTAGAGCAGGATAAAATGTCGTCGCAACATTGTGGGCCGAAGGGCCTGTACTGTGCTGTAATGTTCTATGTTCTATAAAGGTGAGAAAATAAAACAATGGGGGAGGATTTTGCTGCTTCGTGTGTGCAATGAAAATGCCAAATTATTCTTGAGAAGCAGGTTTAAAATATATTTTTTGTACACAGGAGACATCGGAAGCCTTCCCCCAGTCAGAGTATCGCAACAAGCAAGAACAATTGAAATTTACAGAACAGGAAATGTCATTTACCCCATAATATAAAAAAAAATTGCTGGAAACACTCAGCAGGTCAGGAAGCATCTATGGATAGAGACACAAGAGTCTGCAGGTGCTCGAATCTGGAGCAAAAAATACAAATTGCTGGAGGAACTCAGTCAGTCAAGCAGCATCTGTGGAGACAAAGAGATAGTCGATGTTTCGGGCCGAGACCCTGCATCAGAACTCCTATCCGTTTGCCTCCACAGATGCTGCTTGACCCACTGAGTTCCTCCAGTAGTCTGTTTATTGCTCCATGGACAGAGAACCCAAGTTGGTGTTTTAAGTCCAAGACCTTCTACAGTTCTGAGGGTCTCTGTGCTGAAACTTCACCAGTGTTTATCTTTCTCCAGATGCTGCCTGACCTACTGAGTGTTTCTATACTTCCTGTTTTTACTTCAGGTTTCCAGCATCTGCAGTTATTTTATTTCCATTTACCATATGCCAGATTAGCCAGAGAAATTCAAACCAATGGGATGGCACATGGCGCAGCCAGTAGAGACTCTGGTTCAATCCTGACCTCTGGTGCTATCTGTGTGGAGTTTGCATGTTCTCCCTGTGACCACATGAGATTCTTCTGGGTGTTCCCGTTTCTTCCCACATCCCAAAGAAGTGCGGGTTGGTAGATTGATTAGCTCACTTAAAGGTGAGTGGTAGAATCTGGGGGAAATTAATTAGAATGTGGGGAGAATAAAAAAATGGGGTTAATGTATGATGTTGAATTGGTGATCTGAGGGAGTCCTTTATCATCCAGAGAGTGGTGAGTACCTGGAATACTCTTCCTGGGAGGCTGGTGGAAGCATAGCTGACAGCATTTAAGGTCTAGATGAGCACTTAAATTTCCTAAGCATACAAGGCCAAGAGCTGGAAGCTGGTATTCTCATAGATGGGTGCCCACTGGTCAGCAAGAACATGCTGGGCCAAATGGCCTTGTTTCCTGCTGTATGATTCTATGACTCTATCTGGTGTAAATGGGTGTCAGGGAGCATCTGAAGTTGACCTGGAACATTTACTCTATTTCTCCTCCTGAGTCTGCTGCCCATCTCTCCGAGCATTTCCAGGAACTGCTGTGTTTAATTCTAATTTCCAGGATCCACCACGTTTTACTTCTTGTTTCTACAGTTATCCCAGTTTGCTCAGAGGGTGTCAGGAACCAATTATGGAACATGTAGGTCAAACCAATTCTATTCTCTGAAGGATATTGATGAACCACTTCAGTTCTCACAAGCCAGCGGCTTCCATGGTTATTTTTCCTAATACCAGCCATCAAATTATTAAATTCAGTGAACTCATTTCTACAACTTGTATGAGGATTGCTGGTCCAGACTCCCAAGTCTCTATCCCACGCTCTCCTCATACTCTCCGCTGCTACCTTCGATGATGTGGGAATCATTCCCGTGACTTGGTAAACCATTCCCAAGGGATACAGTGGTACATAGAAGAGCAACAGGCCCTTCCACGCATAATGTCTGGTACAGTGATTAGGAAACTGGACTAGCTGTCAGAGGCATGGACCACTGATCCGGATTTGAATCCCATCTTGGCAGCCGGAGAACTTACATTCAACTAAATAAATAAATCTAGAATTTAAAAAATATAGTGTCAGCAATGGTAACCATGAACCACAAGATTGTCATAAAAACCCATCAGGTTACTAATGTTAATTCCTACCCTGTTTGGCCCATATGTGACTCCATGCCCACTAACAGGTTGACTCTTAACTGCCTGCACACTTCAGGAGAAATAAAGAGTGGAAAATCAGTGCCGACAGTGTACACAGCCCATGAATACATTTTAAAAAGACAACCTGGCAATAGTTTTCTGCATAAAGGAAGGGAGCATGGAACATGAACGAGTATTTAAACCATTAGTTTCTAGTTGCTGTAGGTAAATTAAAATTGAGCAGACACTAAATAAATAAACTCCACCCGACTTTACTTTTCATATCTCCAGCAAGCTATCCGAGCTGGTCAACAAACATGTGGTTCAGTGTTATTTTAAACAAAATTCTAAAAGCATGTCCTCACTCCAATCAATTTGACTAATCCATTCAATTATACGAAGTAAGATATTCTACTCACTTGCAAGCTAAATCATTAACGATTAATGAATTCTATTAGCTGACCTCATGCTAGTCAGGCTGTCAGGATTTCAGTAATAATGTTATTTTTAAGGATTCCAAATAATGTGTATGTTATTCTGTCAAGTAAAATGCATTCCAATTGCAATATAAAATCCTGCAAGCACTTTACGATGATCTTCAGGTAAAACATATCTATTATTCTATTCATTTTACTTTGATATGAAGCAAGTTCAGCTTTAAATTCAGATTTACATAGGGTAGATAGTAGGAAACCTTTCCCCACAGCAGAGGTATCTGAAACAAGACAGTAGGAAACCTTTCCCCATTATAGAGATATCTGAAACAAGACAGTAGGGAACTTTTCCCCACAGTAGAGGTATCTGAAACAAGACAGCATAGTTTAGGATAAGGGGTAAGTGGTTTAGAGAGGATTTAAGGAAGAATTTTTTCACCCAAATGGTGATCAGAATCTGGAACACACAGCCTGAGTGGTTGGTAGAGACAGGTACTCTCACAACATTTAAGGAGTATCAGGATGAGCACTTGAATCCCAACAAGTAGAAGGTTATTTACAAGTGCCAGTAAATGGGATTAGTATAGATAGGTACTGAATGGTTGTCATGCACATGGAAGGCTGAAGGGCCTGATGCCATGGTGTATGACTCCATGACTCTATGGCACTGTACCATTTAACTCTGGTGACCTATTGCAGAATGTAATGCACCTCGTTTAAAAGCTGTGGATCCTGGGATAATTGGCATTCTCACAGAAACACACATCTGTAATATACAAATGTGGGAATGTGGAAACTGACCACTGAATCCATTCAGCCTATTGTACCATTCAATGAGATGGATGAGGACAATCAAAGAATTAATAAAAACAAAAGGAAGTGCTGGAGCTGTGAGAGTTGCTGGAGAACTGAAATAAAGGAGTTTGATGGAAATACTCAGCAGATCAGTCAGTATCTGCAGAGAGAAGAACTCAAACTATTTGCACTTCAACTGATAGGACTCTTTAAAGAAAATGCTGTTTTGAGCAAGGGAACTGGAGAGATCGCTTCTGATCTGTGACCTAACTCGATATATCTGCCTTTGCACCATATCCCTCACTACTTTTGGTTATCAGAAATCGTATCAATTGCAGATTTTAAATTAACAATTTATGGAAGAGTGCTCCAAACTCCTGCTTTTGTTTGTAGAAGTGTCTCCTAACTTCACTCCTGAAATGTCTGGCTCTAACTTTTAAACTGTGCCTGCCTCAATGGTACCCTCCACCACCCTACATCCACACAGCCCACCCCCCTAAACTCCATCTCCAACCTCCCTAACCAGATTTCAAGACCAAGGTCAATCACTGGGTCAAGTAAGCATATCAAGGGAAGTAGGACTAACTGAGTGGAGCCGGGATACAGGTCAGCCAGGATATAACTAAGTGCCAGATAGGCTCAAGCATCTGAATATTCTATTTGTTACGGATTAAGTTACTATTTGGTAAATATCCCTTTAAGGCTGAATGGTTGGCTGTGTTGGAGGTTGGATGTGTTGTGGATAGTATAGAGGGCTGTCAGAGGTTACAGCAGGACATAGATAGGATGCAAAGTTGGGCTGAGAAGTGGCAGATGCAGTTCAACCCAGATCAGTGTGAAGTAGTTCATTTTGGTAAGTCAAATATGATGGCAGAATGTAGTATTATGGTAGGAATCTTGGCAGTGTGGAGGATCAGAGGGATCTTGGGGTCTGGGTCCATAGGACGCTCAAAGCGGCTGCGCAGGTTGACTCTGTGGTTAAGAAAGCATATGGTGTATTGTCCTTCATCAATCGTGGAATTGAATTTAGGAGCCGGGAGGTATTGTTGCTGCTATGTAGGACCCTGGTCAGACCCCACTTGGAGTACTGTGCTCAGTTCTGGTCACCTCACTGCAGGAAGGATGTGGAAGCCATAGAAACAGTTCAGAGGAGATTTACAAGGATGCTGCCTGGAATGTGGAGCATGCCTTATGAAAGCAGGTTGAGGGAACTCAGCCTTTTCTCCTTGAAGCGACAGAGGACGAGGGGGGACCTGATAGAGGTAAATAAGATGATGAGAGGCATTGATTGGGTAGAACGTCAGAGACTTTTCCCCAGGGCTGAAATGGTGGCCACAATAGGTTTAAGGTGCTTGGGAGTAGGTATAGAGGAGATGTCGGGGTAAGTTTTTTACTCAGAGTGGTGAGTGTGTGGAATGGGCTGCTGGCAATGGTGGTGGAGGCGGATACGATAGGGTCTTTTAAGAGACTGTACATGGAGATGAGAAAAATAGAGGGCTATGGGTAAGCCTAGAAATTTCTAGGGTAGGGACATGTTCGACACAGCTTTGTGGGCCGAAGGGCCTGAATTGTGTTGTAGGTTTTTCTATGTTTCTAAGGCATAGCACAGTTGTGTGTGTGTGTGTGTGTGTGTGTGTGTGTGTGTGTGTGTGTGTGTGTGTGTGTGTGTGTGTGTGTGTGTGTGTGTGTGTGTGTGGGGCGTGACTATGACAACAACAGGAGAAAATGACGTGATGACGTTTTGAGTCAGTCAGAAGAGAGAGAGAGGGCGAGAGACACTGCCTGCTGGTCTCTGTATCGATGGATGAAAAACAATAACTGTTTCTGTCACTACAATCCATGTGTGGACTTCTGGAATAATTCAGTGGAGTCCACTTTGTCGTTAACCTGTAGAAGGAAACAGGTATTTGTGTGGACGGCCACGTCTTGGATGCTTTTCCGGGTGGCAGATACTTCGGAACAAAGCAGTGGAGATCATCAGTGACTGAGGTGTTGTATAGGTTCCATCGTGGAACATTTGGATTTCGTAATGTCTCTATTCTCTCTCTACATTTTCTCTTCAGTCAGTGGTGGTTTTGCAAAAGCCTCTGCTCACGTTTCACCTTATGGCTTGCTGAACTGAACTTTGAGAACTATTCCTGGACTTGGAGTATGGGACTTTGCCACACACACACTTCAGGTTTAGTTTTTGGGGTTAATGTTTAAGATCTAACATTTTTACTTCTAACGTTCTAACATTTTTACTTTTATTTTTCTTATTATCGTAAGTAGTTACTAATAAAATAGTTTTTGACACTTATCCATGTCTCAGTGTGTTTCTTTTATTGCTGCTATGTAACATATTCCACTTACCTTATTCAAACAGCATCTAGTTAAAGAATCCCATCAGCTGCAATGTAAATACAAAAGATACATTCTTTGTGTTTTTTCCCCTCCACAGATGCTGAGTGATCTGCTGAGTATTTCCACCAATCTCCTTTATTTCGGTTTCCCAGAAACTCTCACAGCTCCAGGACTTTCTTTTTGTTTTGTACTCTCTTATCGTCCTCATTCATCAATTAACCAGACAATTCCGAAAGCAGTGCATCACCTGGAAACCCTTGGTCTCTGTCCTATCGCAAATATTCCTCGGTTCCCTCCACTCATCTCCCTCTCTATCTTAAAGCACACTTGCAATTCAGATGAAGGGGCATTGATCTGAAATGTTAACTCTCTACTGATGCTGCTTGACCTGGTAAATAATTCCAGCACTTCCTTGTTTCACGTGTTTTTATTACAAATTCTGAGGAGTTCATAGACTGATAAATGACATAAAGTGCACTTGAACTGTTCCATTTCAAAAAAGTTAATGATAAGGAAGATCAAATATTGCAAAGGCGCTTTGTTAGCACAAAACTTTGCCGGATTTGTATGTTGGAGAACCCAATCCCAATTACGTACCAGGGACGAATTCTTAAGGACAGTGGAGAAACATTTAATTCTGCTAGCTTTCTGATCTCAGTCCAGTACTATGGCATGAAGGAGGCCCCAGTAAATGTAAAATGTCACATAAGTAAGCTGATGGAGTTGTACAGTTACAACACTCATAAAATAGATCAGTGGCAATGCTACACAGTGTGGCCAGCGTCGATCAGCCACCATCATATTGAATGATAGGGGAGGCTTGACGAACCTGGTGGCCTACTCCTGCTCCTGTTTTCCTTGAGTTCATGTGATTTAAATGAGAATATAATCAAAAATTTATTGGATTTCTTAGGAACATCTTTCATAGAATCTCCTACTGAACAGCTACAAATGTTCCAACAACAGAGGTCCCATGAAAGTTCATTGATAAGATATAAGATAAGATATTTATTTATTAGTCACATGTACATCGAAACACACAGTGAAATATGTCTTTTTGCGTTGCTAAGAATGTGCTGGGGGCAGCCCGCAAGTGTCGCCACTCTTCCGGCGCCAACATAGCTTGCCCATAGCTCCTAACCTGTATGTCTTTGGAATGTGGGAGGAAACCAGAGCACCCGGAGGAAACCCACACAGACAGAGGAAGAACGTAAAAACTCCTTACAGGCAGCAGCGGGAATTGAACCCATGTCGCTGACGCTGTAATAGCGTTGCACTAACCGCTATGCTACCGTGCTGCCTTGACTTGAAAGGCTAATTCAGATTCTTTCTCCACAGATGCTACCTGACTTGCTGGGTATTTCCAGCATCCAGTTTTCATTGGGTATTTCCAGTTTTCATTTCAGATTTCCAGCATGGATTGTGGCAGCTTCAAGACTCCTTATAATCTCATGATCATTTGGTATTTTTTCCCCTTGTTTTAAATTTGCAATATAAGTGGAATTTTCATCACTGGAGTGGAGAGGACAAAGCCTCCAACAAAGGCATAAAGGAATGTAAAGGGTCATAAATCCATTTCCCACTCTGGTTAATATGAAGAAATCTATTAGTTTTATAGGTCTCAGCGGAGGCAAGATGTGCAATATGTACAGGACCACCTGGCTCCATACTTCAACACAGCCTTGGTCCAAACAAGGACCAAAGAACTGAATTCCAGGTGTGAGGTGGGATTGACTGCCCTTAACACCAAGGCAGCATTTGACTGGGTGTGGCATCGAAGTACCTTGGTAAAATTGAAGTCAATGGGCATCAAAGGGACAACAGTTCGGTGGCTGGAGTTGTACCTCACATAAGGGAAAATGGTTGTGGTTGTAGTTGTTGGAGGCCAATTGCCCCGGGCCGAGGACATTACTGCAGGTGTTCGTTCCTCATTGCAGTGTCTGAGCCCTAACCATGTTCAGCTGCTTTATCTTCCTTCCATCATAAGTCAGAAGTGGGGACGTCTTCTGATGATTGCACAATGTTTAAAGCAATTCCTCAGCAAATGAAACAGCCCACGCCTGCATGCAGCAATGACATAGGCAACATTCAGGTATGGCTGATAAGTGGCAAGTAACATTTGCGCCACAAAAATGCCAGGCAACAATGATCACCTGCAACAAGAGAGAATCTAACCACCTAACATTGATATTCAATGGCATTAATATCACCGAGTCCCCACCATCAATATCGTGAGTTGTCACCAATGACCAGAAACTCAGTTGGATCAGCTACATAAATACTGTTGCTACAAGATCAGATCAGAGGCTGGGTATCCTACTGCAAGTGACTCACCTCCTGACGTTCAAAGGCCTTTCTGTCATCTACTTGGCACAACTCAGAGCTTGATAGTATACTCTCCAGCACTGTGGAAGTACCTTCACCAGAAAGCTCAAGAAGCCAGCTCAGAGAAGGTGTCCATCTGGCCCTCTCCCTTTATTAATATAATTCTGGGCCTCATTGCCAATCTACTGCTTACCTTTTACCAGACAGCTCTACAAAGGGGAGTAAATGAGGAATTAAATCAAACAAGAAAACAGTCATCTTAGCAGCATACAGCTGAGGACAGAACTAAGAGAGACAAAGGGATGGAATTGGAAACTCAAAAATGCAGACACCTTTAAGCTTTGCCATCAGCCCTGCTCCATTCACTGCTGCCATCTCACTGGAAATTCAACCAATCAATCCTGTGTTCACATGAGAAATGAATAATGTGATAAATTCCATTGTTATGTGCAAAAAAAAGTCTGGGTAATTGTAAGAACCAGTTCATCGACAACACTAATAAGACTAAAAATTTCTTAGATTTAAACTTCCATGGACATATGAACATCAGAATGCACAGACCACCAACACCCACTGAGCCCCATCAATGTTGTCCCAAACTTCATAAAATGTCTCCTCCGCCCTCTGAGTAAAGTTGTTAAATTTAAACTACCTGTTCACCTTTGTTCTTCAGAGAATCAAGAAGGTCTATCAAAGGCTCTAATGGCATTCCATTCACCTAAACCTCTTAGAAATGTTCAAAACAAGGCCCACCCTGCCTGGTCTTTATTCCAGTGTCAATATTTCTAACTTTCTTAATTCACCCTTGTAGCTCAGGTGCCTAATAGTTTGAATTAGCTTAGATGCATTCCTCCACTCCCTTCCAAGAATGTCGATATTGTTATTTGCTGTACAAAATTGAACAAAGTTAGGGCAGGAATTGAACCAGTGCCTCATGTAAAAGAAATACAGGACTGCAGATGCTGGAATCCAGATGAAAAACGCTCTGATGTTGGAGGAACTCAACAGACCAGGCAACGTCCGTGGAGAAAAGAAGGCGGTCAACGTTTCGAGTCAGGACCCTTCTTCAAGACTGCCTCATGTAAACTCAGACTGGTTGCTGGTCTTTATGTTGACCCCATTCATAATAACACAAGAACACAAGAAAATAGGAGCAGGATTCGGCCACCCAATCCCTCAAGCTTGCCCCACTGCTCAAAATGACATGACCTCAATTTTTCATTTGTACAAGTTCCACGTAGCCTTCAATACCTCAATCTCGCATAAAATTATCTACCTCCACTTTAAATGCTTCTAATCTTCTGCCCTCCCCAACCTTCTGAGGTAGAGAATTTCAGTGATTCGCTCCCCCGATGAGAAGAAATCTCTGCACATCTCAGTTTCAAATGATAATAACATAATATCTTGATCACACCATGATCTGTATATTTCAATGTGTAATCCACCACACCTCATAATGAGACAGATTTCCAAATTAGTATGTTGAGGAACTGACTGGAGAAAAGACTCTGGTAGATCTAGTACTGTGTAATGATAAACAGTTAATGAATAATCTTTTATATAGGAGTACCTAGGAAAGAGTGACCACAATATGACAGAATTTTATATTAAGTTTAAAAGCGATGAGTTCAATCTGAAATTCAGATTTTCAATTTAAACAAAGGAAACTGTGAAGGTATGAGGGGCAGGTTTATAAGATAAGATAAGATATCTTTATTGGTCACATGTACATCGAAACACACAGTGAAATGCATCTTTTGAGTTGAGTGTTCTGGGGGCAGCCCGCAAGTGTCGCCACTCTTCCGGCGCCAACATAGCATGCCCACAACTTCCTAACCCGTATGTCTTTGGAATGTGGGAGGAAACCGGAGCACCTGGAGGAAACCCACGCAGTCACGGGGAGAACGTACAAACTCCTTACAGACAGCGGCCGGAATTGAACCTATGTCACTGACGCTGTAATAACATTACGCTAACCGCTGCACTACTGTGCCTGCCCCACTGGGATAGATTGAGAAATTACATTGAAGTTTCCCAATGTCTCCCAGTTTAAAATATCATGCAAAGACACATGAGGGATAGTGGTCCAACCATGGATTACAAGGGAAATTAAAGATGATATTGAATCTAAGGAAAAGACTTATAAAATTGCAATAGAAAAGCAGTAAGCCCGCAGACTGACAGCATCTTAAAATTCAGCAAAGGATGACCAAAGCTTAATAAGGACAGGCAATATAGAATGGGAGAGTAACCAAGGAGGAAACATAAAGATACATTGTAGGAGATTTTGTGGGTATGTAGAAAGGGAAATACTAGCAGGGACAAATGTGGGTGCCTTACAGGCAGAGGCAGGGTAATTTATAATCGAGAATAAGGAAACAGCAGAGTAATTAAACCAAAACTTTCTGTCTGTCTTCACGGAGGAAGATACAAAAAAAAAATCCCAGAAGGACTGGAGAACAAAGAGTTCAGTGCAAATGGGGAAGTAAAAGAAATTGATATTACTAAAATATACTACCAGAGAAGTTAATGAATCTGAAATCAGATAAACCCAGATAATCTACATCCCAGATTTTCAAGAGGTGGCTACAGAGATAGTGGGTGCTCTGGTTTTCACCTTCCAGAGCTCTATAGATTCTTGAATGGTTCTTGTACACTGGAGAGCGGCAAATGTCGCCCCACTATTGTTCGCTGACAATGGACGTTAGGAAATTGTTGGAAACTATATTAAAGCATGTTCTATCATTTCTTAGAAAATAATATGAATGATCATAGTGAACACACAGTTATGAAAGGGAAATTGTGTTGCATCAAAGAACTCCCACAGGGGAAGGGGAACCAGTGGACGTGGCATATTTAATAGCCTTTCAATACGATCCCACACAGGGTTGGTGGGCATGGTTAGAGCACATGGTAGTACATGATAGCTCAGACTGAGAGTTATTTGACAGACAGAGAACAAAGAGTAGGAATACACGTCCTTCTCAGGGTGGCAGGTTGTGACTGATGGAGAACAATAAGGATTGCTGCTTGTACCCCAAATATTCACATCAATATCAACAACCTGGCTGATGGGACCAAATGTAACAATTCCAAGCTTGCTGATAACATGGGACTGAGTAGGAACGTGAAACTTCAAGAGGAGCAAAAAACAAACCGCTGGAGGAATTCAGCGGGCCGCTGGGATACGGACAAGCAAACTGAGGGGACAAAACTGTGGCAGTGCAGCAACATATGGAAAAAATGTGAAATCTTCGACTTTGACAGAGAAACAGAAATACTGAATATTTGTTTAATGGTGAGAGATCAGACATCGTTGATGTTCTCAAGGAATTGGCTGTCCTTGGACTCAAGTTCTGCAAGGTAACCTGCAGGTGCAGCAGACTGTTAGGAAATCAGATGGTATGTTGGTCTTTATTGTAAGAGTAATTGCATGCAAGGGAACAATATCTTACTGTAATTGTGTAGGAACAAAAACAGAAAATGCTGGAAAGTCTCAGCAAGTTTAGGCGGCATCTGTGGAAGGAGAGGCTGTTAACATTTCAGGTCTAGGACCCTTTATCAGATACCCCAGTCTCACGCTCACTCTTACCCACAGGATGATGGGCAGTGATGAGGAGGATCAGTAGGGAAACGTCCCTCAGTTGAGGTATGAGGCAAAGGTGATGTTGAAGTACAGTACTGAGGTGATTTTGGAAGAGGACCTCACTGTGGGACCTGGCAAGAGGAGGTGGCAGTAGCAAAGAACCTCAGTGTGAGGAGATGTTGTAGTTTAAGTGGGCTTGATTCATACTGTCCCATAACAGAGATAACCTCTTATTCAATGAGGACCTGACCTTTTCGCATTAAAGAAGTTCTAACATTTTTCAAAACAGATTTTAATCATCTTGTTTTTTCAAATGGTAAGTCAGTTCCAATATTTCATATGTGTTCCTCGTCCTTTTTCCCTGAAATGAAAGTTGCCTACTCAATGTAGCAAGACATCTTCATTGACAAGCCATCTTCAGGTTTGTGCTTGAGGTAAGGTGTTACGGTCTCATCATTGTCATACTGCTAAGGTGACCATCGAAAACCCCTATCACAGTGCCACCTACAGGCATAACTGGTATTTCAGGTAAACATGGGCAGTTTTATAATAGAATATCCCCGAGGACCAGATAAACTTGGAATTTTCAAGTTTGCTTGACCATTTATGATGTATAATCATTATACTGTAAACAACAATGGCTCCTGCACTGAGTCTTAAGACACCATATTAATGCTCTTCTTTCTTTCAATGAATCTAACTGTGTCAACTCTGGTTTGATTGATGGCACTCTTGCTTCTGAATCAGAAGATTATGGCTTCCCTCTCTTGAGAGTTGAGAACAGAGATCTAGGTCAAAGCAGCACTGAGAAACTGCTGCACTCTCAGATATGCTGTCTTCTGGATCAGATGTTAAAGTGATCTCCTCTGTCTGGTGAATGGAAAGTTCCTTTGACATTATTTCAAAGAAGAGCAGGGGTGTTCTCCATGGTATGCTGGTGTATAATCAACAAGGCTGAAGAAACAGATCATGAGGTCATTATCCTACTGTTCTTCCATGTGGGACAGAGGGCTGGAAAAGATATAACTGGTGTAAATGCATTGGGCCTTTCTAACATCATGAAAGATGTCATATTAATGTCTTTCTTCCATTATTTCATTTGATTTTGGGTTAATGAAGTTCTTCTACGGTGTACCTTCTAACCCTCTAGACAAGCACTGTCAGGTAAATCCAATTTTGTATTTAAACTTTGAGGTAAGTATCTGCCAAAGAATGACAAATATCCCAATGATAATTGAGAAATATAACTATCAGGCTAAACTGAGATATGAAGAGCATATTACAGTATAACACAAGTTAACCCGAGGAACAATGGTAAAACTTTGCTAATATAAAATAGTGATCAGTTTAAGTAAATACAACCCCAGTGAGACCTTCAACCTTCTCCCCAAAGAGAAATGTCAACAGTTATTTTTAACAATGTGTCCTTTATTGTGGTGCTTTAATGCCCATCCCTCAATACCTCTGAGGCTTCAGAGAACGATTAAGTGTCAACCACATCAGTGGGTCTTTTATCATGGGTTCCCAGTCCAAGAATGGCTGAAGATTTTCCTTCCTGGAAGGACATTAGTGAACCAGATGGACTTTTGCAACATACCGATAGTTTTTTGACCACTATTTCTGTGTTAGCTTTTCATTCCAAATTTATTTACCTGCATTTATATTCTCCAGCTGCCATGGTGTGAGTTAAACTCAGGCTTCCAGGTCAATAAGTCAGGCCTATAGGTTACAACTCCACTAACTTAACCACTATGCTGCCCTACCTCCAATAACTTGTGCAATTCATGGTTAAAGAAAAGATTTAAAGCAGAGATCAGGATTTTTTGAATTTGAGCTCCAGCCCATGTCAGAATCCCAGGTATTTGAGATTGACAATGGCCTCTCGTGGTTTTCAAGGAGGTTAGTACATTCTGCATTACACCGTGGGGATTTGGGTTGGTGAGATAGCCCCCTTCCCAGCCTGGCATGACTCAGGTACCAGTGGGGTTTGCGATGGTGAAAGAGATATTGACAAACATTGCTCTATTAGCCTCTTCACTTCACCTTTCTTATCTTGAATGCTGTGAGCATTCATGTAAAGGGCCTTTAGTTTAATCTTTCCACCATTTTTCTTGACCCTGTCTCTATTTGCAGGTGCGTTCTTACGTTTGTACACTTGGTCTCTTCTTCTTGCCTTTTCTCTTCTCTGACTTTCTAGATTTCTTCTCATCTAACCCTTCTTCCCACCCCTACCAATGAAGCCTTACCTAAAGTCCTAGTTATTCATTTCACTAAAACACTGTCCTAGTCTGACTGAAGTGAAGCCCATCCCACTGGAACAGCTCTCTTTCCCCAGTACAGGTGCCAGTTCCCTATGTATTGAAGCATTCTTCACTTACACCAACCTTTGAGCCACGTACTCAACTGATTAGAAAAATGAGAGATGATCTTATTGAAGCTAATAAGTTTCTGAGGGGGCTCAGTAAGGTGGATGCTGACAAGATGTTTCCCTTCTTGGGTAACCTAGAGTTAAGGAACACAAGAAATTCTGCAGATGCTGGAATCTGGAGCAATACACAACAAGTGCTGGAGGAACTCAGCAGGTCAGGCAGCATCCATGGAGGGAAATAAACAGTCAACGTTTCGGGCCGAGATCCTTCATCAGGACTGGAAAGGAAGAGGGCAGAAGCCAGAATAAGAAGGTGGGGGGAGGGGGAGGAGCACAGGCAGGCAGGGCATAGGCGAGTTCAGGTGAGAAAGGGAAGGTAGGTGGGTGGCAGAGCGGGGGAAGATGTAATAAGCTAAGAGGTGAAAGTAGACGAGGCAAAGGGCTGAAGAAGAAGGAATCTGGTAGGAGAGGGCAGTGGACCATGGAATAAAGGATGGGGGAGGGGAGGAGAGGAGATGGGCAGGTCATCGAGGTGGGGGAAGGGAGCTACAGGAATAAGGGAAGACAAAGGAGTTTGTGGGGGGGCAAGAAAAAGAAGGGGTGGGGTTACCGGAAGTGAGAGAAATCGATGTTGAGGCCATCAGGTTGGAGACTCCCAAGGCAGAATATGAGGTGTTGCTCCTCCAACCTGCAGCTTGCCTTAACATGGGAGTAGAGGAGGCCATGGATAGTCATGTCAGTATGGGAGTGGGATGTGGAATTGAAGTGGTTGGCCACCGGGAAGTCCTGGCTGTTGCGGCGGATGGAGTGAAGGTGCTCGACGAAGCAGTCACGCAATCTAGGTTGGGTCTCACTGATGTACAGGAGGCTGCACTGAGAGCATAGTTTAAAAATAAGAGGTCATGGATTTAAGAAGACCAGGAGGAATTTCATTGAAAATAAAAAAAATGCAGATGCTGGAAATCTAAAATAAAAACAGAAATTGCTGGAAATACTCAGCAGGTCAGGCTGCATCTGTGGGAAGAGAAACAGAGTCAACATTTCACGTCAAAGTCCCTTTGTCAGAACTGGGAAGGAGACAGAAGAAGCTTGTTAAGATGCAGGGAGGGTAGGGACAGGAGAGGATGTCTCTGATAGGACAAAACCAGGGTGACGATGGGGATAAGCTGTAAATAAGCTTATCTGGTCAATGAGTACATGGGAGCAGTTAGAGAGTGAGAACATAGACAAAAGAACATAGAATAAAGAATGTCGGAGTTGTGAAATGCAGAGTAGGAAGGTATGCCCAGCAGATCAGTCTGGAACTCCCAAAGGAAAGGGAAGAAAAGGGGAATAAAAAGTAAGCAGAGTCAGTATCACAAATGGGCAACTGATATGGACAGAGGAATCAAGTTACCTGAAGTTATAGAATTCAGTACTGAGTCCAGGAGGCTGCAACGTGCCCAGACTGAAGATGAGGTGCTGTTCCTCAAGCTTGCATTGGGCCTCATTGTGACAGCGCAGGAAGCCATAGATCCAGAGATCAGAGTGGGAGTGGGATAGAGAACAGAAAGCTCAGGGTCACCCTGTGGCTCTTTGGAACTCTTCCACCCCTTACTGGGGTGACTGACCAGTAGAATATATTCAGAGCTGGCATAGACAGTTCTTTGCTCTGCAGAGGAGTCAAAGGTACTAGGGAACAGGCAGAAAAGTGGAGTTGAGGCCAAGATCAGAGTAGCTATGTTCTTATGGAATGCTAGAACAGGCTGAAGGACCTACCTAGCCTACTCCTGTTCCTATCTTCTCATACATTTATGTGTATCATCAAAAGAACTGGTATGAGGTTTTATTGAGTCTCTCTTTTCTTAAAATAACCACGGACCTCTCAAGTGCCCAATTCAAATCACGTAAGAATTGGCGCATAAATTGCACAGGTGTATTCACCATCCAGGACATACCCTCTTCGCATTACTACCATCAGGGAGGAGGTACAGGAGCCTGAAGACCCACACTCAATGATTTAGGAACAGACTCTTCCCCTCCACCATCAGATTTCTGAACGGCCCATGAACCCATGAACTTCGCTATGCCTTTTTTTGCACTATTTATTTATTTTGTAATTATAGTAATTTTATGTCTTTTGCACTGTACTGCTGCCACAAAACAACAAATTTCACGACATATAAGTCAGCAATAATAAACTTGATTCTAATTTTGATTCAGGTGTATCAGTGACTTCCCCCTTCAGTTTTAGGAAAACACCTTTCTGGTGTTGAAACTGCAGCGACCCCATTTATTCCATTAATAATGAGGTGTTCTGTTTTATAATTTCATGGCTTCAGGTAAAGTTTAGTAAAAGATGAAACACATGAAAACACAATCATTAACAAGAGATGTTTAATGTTGACAATCCTCATTTTATTGGACAAATACAAGAGTGTATAAATTGCACCTGTGTAGAAGCTGCATCTTGCCGCCACTGCCAACTCTTTACCCTCCTCTACAAATACGCAGAAGGTCAACTTATACTTCACATTTTACAGTACATAACTGTGATCCCTGCTGCTACCTGAGGACTGACCTTCTTAATGTACCACCAGCAGCAGGACACGAGGCAGGAGGTCACAATGTTTAAAAGCTTGCTGGTATGTGTGCATGCTTAGGAAATCTGTAAGTAAGTCCAGAGCTGGTTTCTTATGAATTACAGATTGACAGGTCATCAAAGCAGAAACATTCACTTTCTCATTGCCTTCTCACTGTAGCAGTTTAGCAGTGGACATTTATTTGGATCATGTTTGCTCAAAATACATGACTCCAGGTTTACACCAAAGGAACACGGCAATCAGGTAATGTTAGTTTCCACTTGACACAAGCCGTTCCCACCTGCCCTTCATCTAATTCCACAGTATAAACTTCTGTTTTTATTTTTCTATTTTACTTTGGTTTTATATTCTGGTTTTTTTTTGCTTTTCTAAGTTCTAAGTGTGTTCTGACTTGTATAATTTATGTTTAATTTATGATTTTCTTGTCGATGTTGTGTCTCTAATGTTATGTGCCTGTGGTGCTTCTACAAGTAAGTTTTACATTGCACCTGTGTGTACATGTACTTGTGCACATGACTATAAACTCAACAGTAAATTCAACTTGACTATTTCTTTGTGCATCATAAATGCATCAATGCCTGTAGCTTCAACTAACCCATGTGGCCACAGTTTCACATTCTAACCACTTCTAGAATGTAGAGGATATAATACACAAAAGCAGGGTACAAAGCAATTTGAAGTGTCATAGAACAATACAGCACTGAAACAGGCCCTTTGACCCACCTCAAACATGCCAACCATCGAAGATAGTCCCATTTGCCCACATTTGGCCCGTATGCCTCTACACCTTTCCTATCCACGCACCTGTCCAAGTGTCTTTTAGGTGCTGTTTAGTTGAGAGGTTGGATTATCAGACAAAATATTACCAAGTGTTGAAGGGGAGGGCGGGAAAGAATGAGCGCTTATTGACAAATCTGCCTCGGACAGTGAGTTGGAGGTGGGGCAGGTTCTGTTACTCACAGCATAAGTCACTGTGCAGCAAACAGAGTCTATTGAAAAACTACAGCAACTTCGCCCAAGAAAACAGTAATTTTTTTCCCAGAAAAATCCAGTGAGTGGAGGCTTATTGCTAATTAATTATGCACATAAAGTTAACTTCTGCCACATAACAGTGGACTTAGAACTCTTTTCCGAACTGAATTGTGCATATAACCAACACTTCAAGGACTGCAATGGTTCAAGAAGGCAGCTCACCACCACCTTCTCAAGGGCAGTTGGGGATGGGCGAATAAATGCTGGCTCAGCCTACAAAGCCCACATCCCTTGAATGAATATAAAAATAAATTCCCCAACCAGGGACACGAAGATCCAACGATCCACCTACAGATTACTTGTGAATGTGCTAAATGGTGAGTGAACATGCAGAGTCAAGTGGATTTTTGTGAAGATACGGGAAAAGTAATTAAGTTTTGCTGCCAAAAATATCTCCTTCAAGACATTTCTCACCTTTCTCTGAGTGGCAAACACTGGTCACTTTAAAGCATTGTGCATTTTAAAACAAAAGTGGTTCTGTGGAAAGGCTGTTACTGATGGATAAAAATGTCTCCTGCAGTTGCATTATCCACCTAACTTGGGGCCCAACCATCAGCGACAGCCGGTGGAGGGAATGGCAGGCCAACAGTGCTAGAAAAATAGGGTTATACAGAACAAAATCAGTCCCAATAGCTGAGAGCATCTCCACACACACTGAACAAAAATGACTTGCCCCAGACACTCTGATGCTTTGCAGAGTCTGCCACCATCAACAGCTGAGCTCATTCGCACAGAATTTTCAATCCCTTAACCCCATAACCTATCAGAGTGACGATTCTTTGATCAGGCCACAATGTCGGGAGGATAATCTTCTCATGTTAAGTGGGCTCCAAATTCCCACAGATCTGCATGTGTTCGGTCTTAACCACGATTCGTCAACCTGCCTGCTCTTGCCTGAGTAAAGAGGTTCCCCATAGTCCCTTTAAAATGGCATCACTTTGATAGTCTTGGACAATAATTGCAAAACTCACCCTCATCCCACAGAAGAATTGTTTTGAAGGTATCGACAGCACATTATTGGGGACCCTTGTCATCTTTGATCACTGGTACACCATTCAATGACTTCACCTCATCACCTTCTCTGTTCCAGCCCATTCAGGTAGTTTGCTGACCTCCCCCCCAGCCCCCCCCCCCCACACACACACCCCTTACCCTCCAGCCTCTTCACTATCCACACACTTCTTTTCCCAACTGTGTAAACACCAAGTTTTGCTCTCAGTCATAAGAACACAAAAGTAGAAGCAGGAAGAGGCCATTGCCTGTATCCCCACCCCCACTGGGCCACCTCCCTGATTCAATAATATCAGTGCCTATCTTTTACCTCAGTGTCACTTTCTTGCATTAACTCTTAATTTCCTTGATGCCCAATGATTATCTACTTCTGTCCTGAATATACGTAGTGCCTGAGGCTCTACAGCCCTCTTGGGTAGAGAATTCCAAAGGCTCACTACTCCCTGGATGAAGAATGTTTTTTTCCCATCTCAGTCCTGAATGGACAAGCCTGGTGAGAAGGGGTAGGTTCAGAACAGACGTAAGGGGTACATTTTTTACTCAGAGAGTGGTGGATGCCAGGAATGCATTGCCTGATAGAGTGGTGGAGGCAAATTCATTGGGGGCTTTTAAGAGGGGCTTGGATGGGCACACGAATGAGAGGAAAATAGAGGGATTTGGGCATTCTGTAGGTTGGAGTGATTAGCTATGTCGGCACAACATTGTGGGCCAAAAGGCCTGTTCTGTGTTGTACTGTTCTATGTTCTAATTCAACTGATCAAGCAGCAGCTGTGGAAGGAGAAACCAGTCAATGTTCCAGGTCAAAGACTCTTCATGGCCCTTGCATCTAGCCTGTGAAACCAAGAAGCATTTTATAGAGTTTGATGACATAGCCTCTCATTCTTCTACTCAAACTCTCCTCATATGCATCCCAGGAATCAATCTAGTGAAACTTCATTGCACTCCTTCTGTCGCAAGTATGTCCTTCCTCAGAAAATTCCCAGTGGGGTCTCATCTGGTTCCTATATTATGGGAGCAAAGTGTTTATACTCTTGCACCCAAATCCTCTTGCAGCAAGAACCATCATGTATATTTTTTTTTACCTTCTGAATTGCCTGCTTCACCTGCACCTTAATTTTAATGACTCAAGTACCAGGACACCCAGGTTCCTGTGAACTCCAGCACCTTCTGATCATTCACCATTAGAAAAATGCTCCACACTTCTATATTTTTTTCAACCAAAGTAGATGACTTCATTTTTTTCCCAATTATATTTTAATTGTCATGCACACACCCATTTACTTAGCCTGCTTACATCCTCCAAAGCTGCCCTGCGCCCTCCTCACAGCCCACACTTCCAACCAGCTTTGAATCATCATTCTCTGCAGGCCTAAGGTGCAATAATCACAACATCATAGTTTTAAGCCAATAATTGTGTTGCTACTTGATTCTGCTCTCTCTGTGGCAGACCATATACTCCATTTCCTGTCAGATCATTGCTAGTACACTTCATTCTTCACTCACTGGGTCTGACACATACTTCCCAACAGAGGAAGCAATAGCTGAATTCTTGTCTTTGCACTGTACGGATCAACATTAAACACCTGGGACTCCCCAGCACTTACAAACAGAGGTAATAACATCATCCACAATCAACTCTGCCTTTCGCAATGTTACCTGATGCAATCACAGAGATCGTAAAGTAACATGACCAGATTCACAACATGAACCTTCCTGAGAGACTAATTCCTGGCAGAATTCTAGGAGACTCTGCAGCATACAGAAAAGAACATTGACAGAAGGTGTCATTTGCAGCTATCAAGTGGCATTTATTCACCAATAATCTAGTAACCAATGCCCAGTTTGGATTTCACCAGACCTCAGCATAGCCTTTGTCCAAACACAGACTAAAGAGCTAAATTCTAGTAATGAGTTTGGGAGTCACTACCCTTGACATCAAGGCAGCATTTGACCATGTATGGCAACAAGGTAAAACTGAAGTCAACAGGCATCAAAGGAACAACACTCCAGTGGTTGGACTCATACAGCACACAAAGGAAGACGATTAAGGTCGTTGGAGGTCAATCATCCCAGCCGCAGGACATCACTGTGGTAGTTCCAAGGCCCAGCCATCTTCAACTGCTTCACCAATGACCTTCCCTCCATCACAAATTCAGAAGTAGGGGTGTTCACTGATGATTGCATAATGTTTCATTCCACTGGCAACACCTCAGCAAGTGAAGCAGTCCTCATCTATGACTAGCAACGCCTGCAACTAACATTCAGAAATGGGCTGATATGCTGCAGATCAAACGCTAATGGGATTAGTATATTTTAGATATTTATTTATTTATTAGTCACATGTACATCGAAACACACAGTGAAATGAGTCTTTTTTGCATTACTGAGAACGTGCTGGGGGCAGCCCGCAAGTGTCGCCACTCTTCCAGCGCCAACATAGCATGCCCGCAGCTCCCAACCTGTACGTCTTTGGAATGTGGGAGGAAACCGAAGCACCTGAAGGAAACCCACGCAGACACGGGGAGAATGTACAAACTCCTTACAGACAGAGGCTGGAATTGAACCCAGGTCGCTGGCGTTGTTATAGCGTTACGCAAACTGCTACACTACCATGTACCGGATGGTCAGCACAGATGGAAAGAAGAGCATGTTTCTCTGCTGTCTGATATGACTTTAAGATAAGTAATGAATAATATTCATGCCACATATGTGACAGGCAACAACCATCTCCAACAAGGGAGAGTGTAACTACCTACCTTTGATATTCAATGGTATTCCTAACACTGGGTCCCTCACCCCCAATAATCTAGATGTTACCATTGACAAGAGACTTAACTAGACCAAGCACATAAATACCACAGCTACAAAAGTGGATCATAAGCTGTGGCAAGTGACTCATGTCTTGATATCCCAATGCCTTCCCACCATCTTCAAGACACAAAGCAGGAGAAAGATGGAACATGCCACCTGCCAGAATGTGCAGTTCAAACATCTCCAGAGAAGTTCAGCACCATTCAGGACAAAGCAATCCACTTGACTGGCACCCTATTCACTACTCAATTCATCCCCTCTACCCACCTGCACACAGTTACTGCAGTTTGGTGCCAGGAGGGGAGGGTGATCAACAATCAGAGTGCTGTCCTGAAGAGGGCAAGCAGACAGTGGGCAGATCCACTCTTGCAGAGAGTGAGCAGCCAACAGTTGGAGAGTGAGTGGAAACTGGGATGAAGGGAGAACACTAGAATGAAAATTGGTGGAGCTGTGGACAGTGAGGAAGGTTGTCAAGGGACTCGGCAGGATGTAGATCAGTTGGAAATATGGACAGGGAAATGGCAGATAGAGTTTAATACAGACAAATGTGAGGTGTTGCACTTTGGGAGGTCAAATTTAAGAGGAAAGTATACAGTGAATGGCAGGACCCTTAGGTGCATTGATGTACCGAATGATCTTGGAAGACAAGTCTATAGCTCACTGAATGTGGCAACACAAGTTTATAGAGTATTAAAGAAGGCGTACAGATACTTGCCTTCATCGGTTGAGGCGTTGAATATAAAAGTTGGGAAGTCATGTTGCAGCTGTATAAAACTTTGGTTGGTTCACATTTGAAGTATTGTTGCAGTTCTGGTCACCACCTTACAGGAAGGATGTGGAGGCTTTGGAGATGGTGCAGGAAAGGTTTACCAGGATGAACTTGGATTGCTTTCTCTGGAGTGTTGGAGGCTGAAGGGTAAAGGATGGCCTGATCAAAGTATATAAAATTATGAGAAGCCTAGATCGGGTAGGTAGTCAGAGACCTTTTCCAAGGATGGAAATGTCAAATACTAGAGGGCACAGCTTTAAGTTAAAAGGGGGAGTATGAAGCATAGACCATAGCAATATTTAAGATGCAGTTAGACAGGCACATGAACATGCAGGGAATGAAGGGATAGAGACCAGTGGCGTTTAAATTGGCATCATGATCAGCACAGACGTTGTGGGCCGAAGGGCCTGTTCCTATGCTGTACTGTTCTATGTTCTATGTAGAAAGTGAAAACCAGATGGAAGAGAGGAGCTGGTGTGTGAAAGTAGAAGGAGATTGGAGATGAGGACCAAGGGGCATGGACTGACCAAAGGAGGCATTTAGGATAAGGGGACGGAGGTAGAGAGACTGAGGAAGGGGAGACTGAAGGAGGGTGGGGATCAGGGTGAGGTGTACAACAGAGAGAGAAGAAAGGGTGTGGGAAAGGTCATGTGTGTGCATCCGTAACCTTAGACAGCCATCTTCATTGTCCACTGCACCACCAATTTTAGTGACATCTGAAAACTTATGCCACCTACTTTCTCTTCCAAATCATCAATACATACGTATAATGAACAATAAAGAACCCAGCACCAATCCCTGCAGCACACCACTGGTTACAGGTCTCCAATCTGAAAATCAACCCTCCATTATCACCTTCTGCCGATTTGTATCCGATTTACTATCTTAATTTGCTATTTGGATCCCATGTATGCTAACCTTCTGGACCAACCTACCATGAGGGAGCTTGTCAAAGGCCTTGCTAAAATCCATGTGGACAAATCCACCTCCCTGCCCTCATCAATCCTCTTGGTTACCTCCTCCAAATATCATTCAAATTTCTGAGACAAGATCTCCCATGAAGCTGTGCTAACCATCCCTAATCAGTCCTTGCCTTTCCAAAGTAAAATAGCTCCTGTCCCTCTGAATTGCCTGGAGTAACTTTCCCACTGCTGATGTAAGGCTCACCACCCTCTAGTTCCCTGACTTGTACTTGCAGCCCTTTTGAAATGAAGGTACAACATTAGCCAACCTCTAGTCTTCTGGTACCTCTCTCCTGGCTAAGGATGATACAAAACTCTCTGCCAGGGCCCCAGCAATCTCATTCTTTGCTTTCCACAGCATCCTAGGATACACCCGGAGAGGCACCAGGGGCTTTTTCACCTTTGAATGGATAAAGGTGCTGTCACCTCTTCCTTTGTAATGTTTCGGGATATCTTTGTTTCCTCCCCTGAACTCACTAGCTTCCATTTCCTTCTCCATGGTAAATACAGATGAGAAGTATCTACTTAAGATCTCACCCATCTCCCATGACTCCACGCATGGACAACCACACTGATCCATCAGGGGACCTACTCCCTCTCTAGTTACCCTTTTGTTCTTAATATACTTACAGAATCTTTTAGGATTTTCCTTTACCAGGGATACCTCATGTCCCCTTTTTGTCCTTCAAATTTCCTTCTTCAGTATACACTTATGTCCCTTATACTCCTCAAGGATTGTTCCCAGCTGCCTATACCTGACATATGCCTCTTTCTTTTTCCTGACTAGAGCCTCAATATCCCTCATCAACCACAGTTCCATAATCCTGCCAGCCTTGCCCTTCAACAGGAACATGTTGGCCCTGAACTCTTCCTATTACACTTTTAAAAGCTTCCACTTGCTAGACATCCCTTTACCTGCAAACAGTCTTTCCCAGTCAACGTTTTCAAGTTCCTGTCTAACATTATCAAAATTTGTCTTAGAACATAAAACATAGAACACAGAACAGTACAGCACAGAACAGGCCCTTCGGCCCACAATATTGTCCCAACATAGCTATTCCCTCCTACCTACAGAATGCCCATATCCCTCTATTTTCCTCTCATTCATGTGCCCATCCAAGCCCCTCTTAAAAGCCCACAATGAATTTGCCTCCACCACCCTATCAGGCAAAGCATTCACCATCCACCACTCTCTCAGTGAAAAATGCACCCCTCATGTCTGTTCTGAACCCACCCCCTCTCATCTTAAATGCATGCCCTCTGGTATTGGATCTCTCAATAATGGGAAAAAGATATTGCTCCAATTTAGCGCTTAAACTTGAGAACCAGTCCTGTCTTTTTCCAAAACTATCTTGAAACTAACAGAATTATGGTCACTGGTCCCAAAGTGTTCCCCGCTGACACCTCACCCATTTTCCCAGTCTCATTTCCTAAGAGGAGGTCAAGTGTAGCCTTCTCTCTAGTAGGGTCATCTACATATTGCTTCAGAAAACTTTCCTGGATACACTTAACAAACCCTGCCCCACCTAATCTCAGATTATGGCAGTCCCAGTCAATATTAAGGAAGTTAAAATCACCTACCATTAAAACTATTATTCCTACCCCTATCTGCAATTTCCCTATATATTTGCTCCTCTACTTCCCACTGACTACTGGGGGACCTATAGTACAATCCCACGAAAGTGATCTCCTCTTTTTTATTTCTAAATTCTACCCATATGGTCTCATTGGATGTTTTCCCCAGGATATCCTCTCTAAGTACGGCCACGATCACCATTCAGGACATCTTCAAGAGGCAGAGCCTCAAGAAGGCAGAATCCATCATTAAGGACCCTCACCACCCGGGACATGCACTCTTCTCATTACTACCATTGGGGAGGAGGTACAGGAGCCTGAAGATCCACACTCAATGTTTTAGGAAGAACTTCTTCCCCTCCACCATCAGATTTCTGAACAGTCCATGTACCCATGAACAGTACCTCGTTATTCCTCTGTTGCACTATTTATTTTTTATGTAACTTAAAGTAATTTCTATGTCTTGCACTGTACTGCTGCTGCAAAGCAACAAATTTCACGACATATGTCAGTGATAATAAACCTGATTCTGATTGTGTAAGTCATGTAGCTTAGTGGTGAAATGTTTTTATCACCAATAGCCTGTCCAGGTCCAACCATGTAGACGCCACAGCCGAGAAAGCTCACTAGCGCCTCTATTTCCTCAGGAGGCTAAAGAAATTTGGCATGTCCCTCTTGACACTCACCAACTTTTATCAATGCACCATAGAAAGCATCCTATCTGGATGCATCATGGCTTGGTATGGCAACTGCTCTGCCCAGGACTACAAGAAACTGCATAGAGTTGTGGACGCAGTCCAGCACATCATGGAAACCAGCCTCCCCTCCATGGACTCTATACCATGTCTGTACCTCTCACTGCCTTGGTGAAGCAGCCAACATAATCAAAGGCCCCACCCACCTGGGCCATTCTCTCTTCTCCCCTCTCCCATCAGGCAGAAGATACAAAAGCCTGAAAGCACGTGCCACCAGGCTCAAGGACAGCTTCTATCCCGTGTTATAAGACTATTGAACAGTTCCCCAGTATGATAAAATGGACTCTTGACCTCACAATCTACCTCGTTATGGCCTTGCACCTTATTGTCTACCTGCACTGCACTTTCTCTGTTGCTGCGACACTTTACTCTGCACTCTGTATTGTTTTACCTTGTACTACCTCAACGCACTGTGTAATGGATTAATCTGTATGGACTGTATACAAGACAAGTTTTTTAGTACAAGTGACAATAATAAACCAATTCCAATTCCAGTTCTGATTCTGATGATGTTCTCCCTGATCAATAGAGCAATTCTCCCTCCTCTCTTACCTCCACCTCTATCACGCTGAAAGCTCTGTACCCGGGAACATTGAGCTGTCAGTCCTGCCCATCCCTCAACCATATTCCATTATGGTTATAAGGCTGGCTGTAGTGCTGGAGGTTATTTAATTCGTACTTGATCACATAGTAGATAGTACAGGAGCAGATGCATAAAAACAATTTGAAAACTACATGTAAAGCTCATATAAGTTTACATGATGTTTCCTTCTATTGTGTTGATAATCTAACTTGCAGTGACACAACTAAGCCTTTTTATGGATAACTTCATAGGATGTTCTTGGAAAATTTTGTTTGTTAAAACAACACTTTACTGTCTTCCAGCGTTTTAATTTGTATGCACTGTTTCAACACATTTGGCTGTAAAAGCTAAAAGTAACAAGGTGGAGAGGTTAGAAGAGATACAGTCTCTTCTGTAGACTGTGGTTCGGCTTCTTTTATTGAGAGGTCACAACAAGAATTACCAGCTGAATTTGAAGTAGTGCTTTGGTGGCAATCAGGGTCATCTTAACTGCTCTGGCAATGCATCTGTCCGTGAATCTTTTGGGGTTGCATGAAATGTTTCAAACATTTAACTTAGGGGGCAGGGACATTGCTAAAAGGAACTGCACTGAAGTCTAGAGGTTTAGAGAATTGATTCAAAGGTTGAGTCATGGAGTCATAGAGTAATACAGCAGGGAGAAAGGCCCTTCGGCCCAACTCGTCCATGCCAACCAAGGTGCCCTCTTAAGCTATTCCCATTTGCCCACATTTGGCCCATATCCCTCCAAACCTTTCCTATCCGTGTACTCATGCAAATGTATTTTAAATGTTGTTATTGTACCTGCCTCAAACACTTCTTCTGGCAGCTTGTTCCACATACACAGAATCCTCTGCATGAAGAAATCCCCTCACAGGTCTGTTTTAAGTCTTTCCCCTCTCACCTTAAACCTATGTCCTCTAGTTTTTGGTTCCCCCTCCCTGAGGGAAAAAGACCCTATCTATGCCCATCATGATCTTATACACCCCTGTAAGGTCACCTCTCATTCTCCTACATTCTAAGGAATAAAGTCCTAGCCTGCCCAACCTTTCCCTTATATCAGGCCCTCAAGTCCTGGCAACATTCTCCTAAATCTTTTCTACACTCTTTCCAGCTTAATGACGTCTTTCCTATAACAGGGTGACCAAAACTGTACACAATATTCCATCTCCAGATCCTTACTAACAACTTGTACAACTGCAACATAATGTCCCAACTCCTCTGCTCAATTCCCTGACTGATGAAGACCAGCATGCCAAACACCTTCTTTGCCTTGTGTTTGAATCCTACCACTGGGTTTTATCAGAAATTCAAGTAATTAAAAAAAATCATGTAATAAAAAGATCATGTCTCTTATGGTGACTGTGAAATTGCTGGACTTCTATAAAAACCTGAGTTCTGATGAGGGGCCTTCAACCTGAAGCATTAACTGTTTCTCTTTCCGCAGATGCTGCCTGACCACTGAGTGTTTCCAGCATTCTCTGTTTTTATTTCAGACTTCGAGCAAGCACCGTTTTTCTTCTGATTTTCATTTGCTGTGAAAATCCAGATGGTTCACTAATGGCCTTCCGGGAGAGAAATCTGCTATCCTTACTTGGTCCGACCTACAATCCAGTCAATGTGGTTGACTCTTAATTGCTTCCTCGGTGCAGAGGCAAATACAGTTGGACAATAAATGCAACCAGTGGCATACACATCACATGAACATTTTATTTTAAATGCATCGTGGAAGAAACTTGCCCTTTATAATGCAAATCAGTTCTAAAGAAATCTGATTCATGACTACTTGGTGCAAGAAGGTAAAATAAGGTCTTTGGATATATTATTGGTTGAGAGGGGACAGTGGGGATAAATGGACACTCCATTGATTGGACTGTAAATACCAAATATTGCCTGAAACCAACTTTATTATTTTGTGCTTATAGAGAGAAAAAAAATCTCAGTTCTCTACATCCTGTATTTGTCCCGGGTTGAGTCATTTTCTGCCAATTTCTCTCTGGGCAGAAGTGTTGCAGTTGAACAGCTGTGATTTGCTGTTTGCTTGTCCTAACACCATCAGCTTCATATCCAGGAACAACCAACTTGATTGGATGTGGGAATGCAGTGTCATAGATGGTAGTCTATGTCTCCTTATGGCTCAAAAAGCAAAAAATAAACTGCAGTTGATAGAAATCTAAAATAAAATGGAAAATGCTGGAACTACTCACCAGGTCAGGCAGCATAAAGTGGAAAGAGAAACATAGTTAATGTTTCAGATTCATGACCCTTCATCAGAATAGGAAAAGTTAGAAAGTGAACATGTTTTGAGTTACGGAGAAGGGGGAGGGAACAAAGGAGGTGTCTGTGATAGGCTGGAGATCAGGAAGAGCTTGAACACAAGTGGTGGCAGTGCTGACAGAAAGAGTGTGGTGAAAGCTTGGTGATTGAAACTGAACTGTCTGAAGGAGGTGTAAATAGAAGGGGATGAATAGAACCAGAGTAGAGAGAAAACAAAACAATGCTGAAACTGAAAAAGTGAGCTGTATTCTGACTGTTCTTCATATATTTCTGTTACCGCAGTTAAGGTGTGTCAATATATCATTAACTTTCAATTACACAGCTGAGAAAACTAAGCCTTTTTATGGATTACTTCATTGTGTCTTCAGTGAAATCAGTGAGGTGTTGCTGGTGGATCATGAGCATCTATGACACAAATTGAAATAAATACAAATGCCATTTGTTGATGTAATTGTGAACAGAATTACATCAGTTCAGCTCAAGAGAATTTAAGTTTAATTGATTAACTGAAGCTTAACATAAACAGAACTCCCACATCTATTTAAACATTTAGTACAATTTTACTCTTCATATCAGGTTAAGTCCACCACCTGTTGGAAGTGGCATATGGTTGGCAGAATTGATCATTGGTTCCAGGCCAGTGGAGGGAGGCATCAGAATTAGTTTATGTCAGATGGGCAAGGCACAGAGGACCTTGCAAAGGTTATCTCAACAAGCTCTTACTTTCCTTTCCCTTCAATTCCTGCTTCATCTATCATTGATCAATTTGAAATCCCCTGTGTCACTTCTAATGCCCAAATGCTTTGAATCACTAAAAATATCTTATTGTGATCTAGGTACTACCTAGAGCACAGATCTTTGAAATGTTTTATTTGCTATGAATCATTTCTCTGCACTGATTCTAAGTCTATTGATTATTTTATTATTGTAGTTTCCGCATTCCTTAGAGGTAAAGTCATAGAGTCACAGAGCAATACAGCATGGACATAGGCCCTTCGGCCCAAAGAGTCCATGCTGTTCACAGTGCCCACTCACCTAGTCCCAATTTCCTGCATTCAGCCCATATCCCTCTAAGCCCCTCCCCTCCATGTACTGATCCAGTGCTTCTGAAATGATACTATTGTACCTGACTCAACCACTTCCTCTCAGCTCATTCCATATACTCACCACCCTCTGTGTGAAAAGGTTGCCCCTCAGGTCCCTTTTAAGTCTTTCCTGTCTCACCCTAAACTTATGCCCCTTAGTTTTGGACCCCCTTACCCTGGGGAAAAGACTGTTACCATCCACCTTATCTGTGCCTCTCATAATGTTAAACATTTCTATCAGGTCGCCCCCTCATTCTCCTACGTTCCAAGGAATGAAGACCTAGCCTGGCCAATCTTTTCCTATAACTCAGGCCCTCTAGTCCTGGCAACATCCTCATAAATCTTCTCTTCATTCTTTCCAGTTTAAGCACGTCTTTCCTATAACAGGGTGAGCAGAACTGTACACAGTACTCACCAACGACTTATACAACTTCAACATAATGTCCCAATTCCTATACTCATTGCCTTAACTAATGAAGGCCAGCATGGTAACTGCCTTTTTCACCTCCCTGTCTACCTAGTAAAACCACACCATCCTGGAATGATACTGCACACTAGGTCATTCAGCTCTATTGTGCAGAGAACACCTCTCTTTGAAAGAGCTTCCAGCTAATTCCCCTCTCCTGCCCTTTCCCACAGCCTTCATTTTTTCTACCTGGAGTATTTATCTAATTCTCCTTAACAGGCAACATTTAATGTCCTTTCATGAGCCTTCCTAGCAGTCCATTTGAAGATTTACAAGAATATTGCCAGGACTCGAGGGCCTGAGTTATAGGGAGAGATTGGGCAGACTGGGACTTTATCCCTTGGGCATAGGAAACTGAGGGGTGATCTTTCAGAGGTGTATAAAATCATGAGGGACATAGATAGGGTGAATTCACTCTGTCTTTTTCCCAGGGAAAGGGAATCAAAAACTAGAGGGCATATGTTTAAGGTGAGAGGGAAAAGATTTAAAAGGGACCTGAGGGGCAACTTCTTCACACAGAGGATGATGTGTATATGGAACAAGCTGCCAGAGGAAGTGGTTGAGGCAGGTACAATAACAACATTTAAAGACACTTGGACAGGTGCATGGATAGGAAAGATTTAGAGGGATATGGATCATATGCAGGCAAATGGGACTAGCTTGGATGGACATCTTGGTCAGCATGGATGAGTGGGGCTGAAGAGCCTGTTCCTGCACTCTATGTTCTAGGTTCTATGTTCTAACTGACCGGAAAAACACAGTAACATCCTAAGAGATCAAGGACGGTGGATGGCAGCAGAAAAACAGCTGTGTGCAACCTGGGACATGGAATTACAGCACAGAAGGAGTTCACTAATCCCATCAAGTCTATGCTAGCTGCTAGGAGAGGTACAACAACTCCTCAAGTCAGGCAGCATCTATGGAGGGAGATGGACAGTTGACATTTCGAGTCAAGACCATCTGGCCCGCAACATTGACTGTCCATTTCCCTCCATAAATGCTCCTGACCCGTTGAGTTCCTCCAGCATCTTGTGTGTTGCTCCAAATTCCAGCATTGCCATCTTTTGTGTCTCCATTTTGCTGGAAAAGAAATCGTGTTATTCCCATTCACTGTCCTTTCCTCCTTCCCTTGCCCTGGGATCTGGTGCACATATGCAATGTGGAATGGAAGCCTCTATGGAACCCACCTGGGTGACATGGAGGTGCCTCAATTACCACATTCAATGTAGCTGTGGGAATTCAGCTGGAGTTGCCAAGCAGAGAACTCACCCACCTTGCCTGGCTTCATCACACGAAAGGTAGACAGAATCGCCAGCAAAGCATTCTGCCTTCTTTATTGGTGGTGTGCCAATTGCAGATTGTGCAATTGTCTCTAAGTAGTGCCCGGGGGCTGAGGCTGAGGAAATCATTACCTTGGACAGTTCTTGGAATGCATGCCCACTTGTTGGGTCGTGTTCCCAGTGCCTGCATATACCACCACGAACCACAGAGGCACCTCAGCTAATGACAATTCAGCATATAAGGTAAGATAAGATATCTTTATTAGTCACACGTACATCGAAACACACAGTGAAATGCATCTTTTGCGTAGAGTGTTCTGAGGGCATCCCGCAAGTGTCGCCAGGCTTCAGGTGACAACATAACATGCCCTCAACTTCCTAACCCGTATGTCTTTGGAATGTGGGAGGAAACCGGAGCACCTGGAGGAAACCCATGCAGACACAGGGAGAACGTACAAACTCCTTACAGACAGCGACCGGAATTGAACCCGGGTCATTGGCTCTGTAATAGCGTTATGCTAACCACTACACTACCGTACCCGCTTCCCTATGCCTGGACACCCTACCTGCCTGGCACAGCTTCCCATGAGCTTAGATTCATGGATTCATCAGGTTATACAGCATGAAAACAGACCCCACCAACCCCAATCCGTCCATGACGATCAAGATGCCCATCAAAGCTAATCTGATTTGCCTACATCTCCAAATGTCTTTTCAATTGTACCTACCTCTATACCACCTCCTCTGGCAGCTCGGTCCATATACCCACCACCCTCTGTGTAAAAAGCTTGCCCCTCAGACATCCTTTGCAGCCCCCTTTCTCCTGGGGAGTTGTATGACCATGGAGAAAGGATGTTGCTACACCCAGTTGTTCCACCGATAGGATTTCTTTAATTTATTCAACCACCGGATTTGAATCTCACTGGTAATGCTGACATTTATTCCCCATCCCTAATTGTCCTTGACCAGTGGAGACCATTATAAGACAAGACGCACGTGAGCTCTGGAGTCACACATAGGCCGGACTGGGTAAAGAGCAGCAGTCTTGCTTTCCTGAAGACCAATCAGAGAACTGGATAAGATTCTTTTTTTCCCAGCAATCCAGTAGTTTCATGCAGAAGAGATTTAGTTTAATTTGGTGCAACATACAAAAGAGCTGGAGGAACTCTTGTTGATCAGGAAGCATCTATGGGGGAAACATTTCAGGTCAAGACCCTTCGTCTGGACTGGAAGATGGAGGGGAGATGGTCAGTAAAAAAAGGTGGAGGCAAGGGGTGGAGCAAGAGCTGGCAGGAGATAGGTGGATCCAGGTGAGGGAGTGTGATTGACAGCTGAGGGAAGGAGGAGAGTGGGAATGATGACAGAAGCTGGGAAGTGATGGGTGGAAGTGACAAAGGGATGAAGATGATGGAATGGGATAGGAGAGGAAGGTGGGGCAGGGAGTAGAGGGAGGGAGGTGGGGAGGGGAACCAGTGGGAAGTGTGTGTGGGTGATGGACAGATGGAGAGGGTGGGGGAGGGAAAAGAGACAGGGTGATGGGGGCCAGTTGGATCAGAAGGGGAGACAAAAGAAAAAGGGGCACGAAAGGGACAAAGGGGGAACGGTTACCGGAAATTTGAGGCTACGAGGTCCATGCGGCCAGGTTGGATTCTGCCCAGGCAGAATATGAGGTGTTGCTCCGCTAGTTTACGTTTGGCCTCGACCTGGCAGTGGAGGAGGCCGTAGACAGACGTGTCGATGTGGGATTGGGAAGTGGAATTGAAATAGCTGGCCACCGGGAGACGTGTCCGCCCAAGGCCTCCTCCACTGCCAGGTTGAGGCCAAATGCAAAGTAGAGGAACAACACCTCATATTCCGCCTGGGCAGTCTCCAACCTGGCGGCACGGACATCGAATCCTCGAACTTCCGGTAACCGGTGCCCCTCTGTCCCTTTTCCCCTTTTCTTTTTTCTCTCTCCTCCTGATCCACCAGCCCCCCATCACCCTGTCTTTCCCCTCCCCCACCCTCTCCATCTGCCCATCACCCACACACACTCCTCCCACTGGTTCCCCTCCCCACCTCCCTCCCTTTACTCCGTGCCCCACCTTCCTCTCCTATCAGATTCCATCATCTTCAGCCCTTTGTCACTTCCACCTATCACTTCCCGGCTTCTAACATCATTCCCACTCTCCCCCCTCATCATCCGCCTATCACCCCCCCCATCACCTGGATCCACCTATCACCTGCCAGCTCTTGCTCCACCCCCTCCCCTCCACCTCTTTATACAGGCTACCTCCCCCTTTCTTTCAGTCCAGATGAAAGGTCTCGACCCAAAACGTCAACCATCCATTTTGCTCCATAGATGCTGCCTGACCCGATGAGTTCCTCCAGTGCTTTTGTGTGTTGCTCCAGATTTCAGCACTTGCAGTCTCTGCTGTGTCTCTAATTTAATTCAGCATCATGTTCGACACAGTTATTGAGGGCAAAAGGGCCCATTTCTCTGCTGTATCATTCTGTGTTCTATGTTCTATGTAACATGGTCCCTGCTTATTGAGTTACAATCTCAAAAACTCTAACAGGTTTGTCAAATGTGATTTCCTATTCATAAAGCTGTGTTGACTCTGCCCAGTCCTATTATTATTTTCTAAGCACCATGCTACCACTTCCTTATTAATAAATTTGAGTGTTTTCCCCAGTACTGATGTCAGACTAACTGGCATGTCGGCCCCTGTTTTTTCTCTCCATCATTTCTTAAATGACAGGGATAATTTACTACTTCTGTGTGTTGCTCCAGATTCCAGTATCTGCAGTCTCTTGTGTCTCTAGTTTAATTCAGCATTGTGTTTGGCACAGAAATCATTCTAGAATCTGTGGAATTTTGGAAAATGACAATCAGTCCCTTCATAACCACCGCTTGGAATAGAAGTCATCAGGTCCTGGGGATTTATCAGCTTTTAGTTCCTTTAATTTCCCTAATACTTTCTTTTTTGTTGTTTCTAATGTTTTGTGCTCCTCGTTCATTTAAACCCTCTTTTCTCCACTGTTTCCCTGAGGTTTCCTATGTCTTTTTCTGTAAAAGATTTGTTCAGTTTCTCAAAATGTAATTGCAGTTTGGCCAGTGTACATGTGGATTAAAGTCCCCCCATGTTCATTCTATTTCCCCTACATATAAATGTGGCTCATGTTTCCTTATTTATATGATACCCAGCACTGCCCTTTATTTGGGCATCTAAAGACAACTCCCATCAATGTTTTCTGCCACTTGCTGTTTCTTAAATCTACTGCTTAATTTTCCAAGCTAAAATCTTTTCTGTCCACTGCCTCATTCTGATTGTTTATTGTCCTTCTGTTCCATTTTTTGTTTCTCTTTTAAAGGGTATCCGAATATTTAATTTCCAGTTTTAATCACCTTGCAATCACTCCTGGTTAATGCCTATCAGCTTGTACTGGTTTATTTCGATTTGTACCATGAATTCATCGATCCTGGTATGAATCCTTTGCTGCATTCAGATACAGAGCTTAAACTTTCCTCTTTTATTATCTTCCTTTGTTCCAACTCTAATTGGAGGTCGAGCAGTGTAGAAGTGGACGGCATTGCCCTTGAGTCTATTTCACCACTTAATGGAATTGTGGCTGTCCTGAAGGGTGCCAACCTGAAAATATTGATTCTGTTTCTTTCTCCACAGATGCTACCTGATCTGCTGAGTAGAGTCATAGGGTCGTAGAGTAATACAACATGGAAACAGGCCCTTCAGCCCAACTGATCCATGTCGACCAAGGTTCCCACCAAGCTAGCCATCACCGTGCCCACCATTTGCCCGTGTTTGGCCCATATCCCTCTAACCCTTTCCTATTCATGTACTTATCTAAATGTCTTTTAAATGTTGTTACTGTACCTGCCTCAACCACTTCCTCTGGCAGCTCATTCCATATATGCACCATCCTGTGCATGAAGAAATTACCCCTCAGGTTCCTTCTAAATCTTTCACTTCTCACCTTAAACCTATGCCCTCTATTTTTTTAGTTCCCTTTCCTTGGAAAAAAGACTGTGTCCATTCACCCTATCTACAACCCTCATGATCTTATACACCTCTATAAGGTCATCCCTCAATCTCCTATGTTCCAAGGAATAAAGTCCTAGCCTGCCCAACCTCTCCCAATAACTCAGGCCCTCGAGTCCTGGCAACATCCTTGTAAATCTTCCCTGTACTCTTTCCAGTTTAATGATGTCTTTCTGATAACAGAGTGATCAAAACTATACGCAAATATTTCTAACACTACCTCTCTTTCTAACTCCCTTGGTTAGTAAACAACAATCCCCTGGTTAAGACTGGATTTCAACTAAGCAATGGTTCCAGCACCACCTCTCATTTGCAATAGATAATTCTAAACACCTGCTACCATCTGCATGTAGACTTGTTTCCAGGCTTCAATCCTGAAATGCTCAGGCCAAATTTTAGACCAAGTCCACTGATCCCAAACAATGGAAGTAGGTTCTCTCCACGTGCCCTATCAGTTCTCCTTAATGTTCACCAGAAGAAATACGATAACATAGAACATAGAACAGTAAGGCACAATACAGGCCCTTCGGCCCACAATGCTGTGCCAACCTTTAAACCTCACCTAAGACTATCTAACCCCTTCCTCCCACATATCCCTCTAGTTTAAATTCCTCCATATGCTTATCTAGTAATCTCTTGAAATTGACCAATGTATCTGTCTCCACCGCCGCCCCAGGCAGCGCGTTCCATGCCCCAACCACCCTCTGGGATATAAGATAAGATATCTTTATTAGTCACATGTACATTGAAACACACAGTGAAATGCATCTTTTGCGTAGAGTGTTCTGGGGGCAGCCCGCAAGTGTCGCCACACTTCCGGCACCAACATAGCATGCCCACAACTTCCTAACCCGTACGTCTTTGGAATGTGGGTGGAAACCGGAGCACCTGGAGGAAACCCACACAGATACAGGGAAAACGTACAAACTCCTTACAGGCAGTGGCTGGAATTGAACCCAGGTTGCTGGCGCTGTAATAGCATTATGCTAACCACTACAGGGAGTTGGTGCAGAAAGTTCATTTGGGGTGGGGATGAGGAGTTGGCATGTGCCATTAGTGGAAAATCCATGTAGATTAACCTTTGAACAATATTTTATTATTCACATTCTCACTGTTTCAGGTTTTATATGGGCAGTTGGCTGTAGAGAATATTGCTATAATGTTGAAGGTGGGGTGATGGAGTGGGTTTGAGGAAAGTGCAGGAATGCCACTGAAAGCTTTCCTTTGCGGGAAGAAATCTATGCAGAAAAATTCCAGGACGTTTTTGTATATTGTATGCCACTCCAATTGCTGGCTGGCTCTGTGCAATGTTGCAAGTGGGTGCGTTTTTCCTCACTGCACTGCCATTTCTCAGGAAGTGACTGCAGCAGAGCAGAGCGAATGTAACCCAGTCAGCTTGGCCAGACACCAGTCTTTGAAGTAAGGTCTTTGGGGTGGACAATTGGGAGGGGGTTAGAGAGAAGGTAGACTGGCTGCCGTCTCCCTGTCTACACAAGGTGACAAAAATGCCTCTGATACAGTGAAGGGAGAAACACAGACAGACGAGTATATCAGGTCATGTAAGAGACCATTTTTGCCAACAGACCCGAGAGGTTGGCACCAGCTGCGAAGCCTCATGCCATTCACTGGTTTATGTGCAATCTCATCAAAACATGTGATTTCCAAATGGCCCACTCACAGTTGATATATTGTGTGTCAACCTCCCACATCAGAGAATTACTAAAAGTACTTCTTTCAGTACAATCCACGCCGACCTTGCAATAACACGTTTTTCTTATTTTTCGTTGTCGCTTAACATTTTCTCCCATGATCTGACGAGATGCCAAATGTTAAATGTCACTTACCAAGTAATCCAGCAAAAATTATCAACGTGAACAAGTGGCTAAGCATTTAATCGTCTCCTTCTTTTTAATTGGCAAACCATTAAGGTCAAAAGTCAGCCTTTTACATTGCTAACGCCTTCTCAAGACCTACAGTCTTTTACAGCACAAAAAAAAAGCAGCCTGTCGATATCAGTTTTAGACTACAGCCATGGCTTTCTAAGCTGTGTGCTGTGTGTATAGCAACTGTCAGCTGGTGTTTGTTTTACACTGGCTATGGCCTTGGGTTGGGTCTTCAGGGCTGAATGGGGTCAACTGCTTAATTCTCTCAGCCCTTCCCCCCACCTACACGCACCCACCCCTCCTACTCACCACAGCCGAGTCAGCTTTGACAAAGGTCAGAGGGAAAATATGCCCATTTATTGAGCAAGCAGCATTGATACAGCAGCCCCCTTCCTGAGCTGTTCCAAGAGCAAGCCCAGTGATGGAGCCTTGCGCAGTCAGGCAGGGGGAATAAATTAACCCACGGCTTCCAAATTAGGGTCACATCTAGCTCAAAACACACAAGAAGGGTGAAGTCTTTTGCCATCAGCCCCCACCCCACCCCACCCCCCAGTCTGGTAGATTTTCTTGGTAAAGAGATTGGAACTAATAAAATAAAAGCTCAAGGAATATGTCCAGAAATAAAGAGAGGGCCCAATCAAAATGGCTGACTTCTGCCATTTTGTGGCTCTGCTCATTCTGAACTTCCTGTCATACGTGACCAAACACGCAGGTCGGAGCTGAACTGGAGGTCAGGTGCCAGCACACCTGACCTCCTGCTCCACTACCGAGCTCACCGTCGAGGAGAAGAGTCGGGAGCACTTTCCATCTGGTTCCTCTGCTTCCCACCAGGGAGGTCAGGCATGCGAACAGCAACCCTAGTTATTTCAGTAGCTTACCAACTCCTGTGAACAAAGCTACCTGTTGGCATCTGAATGCATTTATTCAATTCTTTTTAATGTTTTTAATTATGTTAGTATTTTGGGATGTTTTGTGGTAAATTTACATATTTTATATTTTGCTTTGATAAAGTTTAAAAAAAAATTTAAATCTATTTCTATTCCTTTTTCATAATGTGCCCACCGGGTGAAGGGGTCAGCTCGTTTGGTCCTCTGCATCCAGAAATAAGTAATCACGAGCAAGCTGCCACTGCAGACTGCACAATGTAGTCACTATAAGAGGTACATAGAACAGTACAGCACAGCAACAGACCCTTCGGCCCATGAGGTCTGTGCCGACTGTGATGCCAATCCAAACTAATCCCATCTGTCTGCACATGGTCAATATCCCTTCATTCCCTGCCTGGTCATGTGCCTATCTAAATGCCTCTTAAACGTTATTGTATTGTATCTGCTCCCACCACCTCCCCTGACAGTATGTTCCAAGCACCAACCACTCTCTGTGTAAAAAAACTTGCCTCACAAATCTCCTTTAAACTTTCTCCCTCTCACCTTAAACCTATGCCTTCTAGTATTTGACATGTTCATCCTGAGAAAAAGATTCTGACTATCTACCCTATCTATGCCTCTCATAATTTTATAAACTTCTATCAGGCCGACCCGCAGCCTCTGACGCTCCAGAGAAAATAATCCAAGTTGTACCAACCTCTCCTTATAGCTAATACTCTCTAATGCAGGCAACATCCCAGTGAACCTCTTCAACACCTTCTCCAAAGCCTCCACATCCTTTCTGCAATGGGGCAACCAGAAATACACACAATACTCCAAATATGGCCTAAACAAAGTTTTATATAACTACAAGGAGTGGAATGGTTACCCTTGGAGCCACACAGACTCTTCTTATACATGTTGTAGCTGAGAGGGTTGCTTCACAATGCTGGGGGTATCCAGCTGAATCATTTCTCGTTTGACCGCAAAATAAAACACAAAATGCAACAAAATAAACCAGAAGCAAATTATTTGTTTTAAATCTTTTAACCCTTTCCATTCACCAGGTGAACTTCTTTTTCAAATGGGTAATTATGTAAGGTTGCAGGGAAATGGAGATTTGATATTGTCATCACAATAATTCCAGTGGTTATGTATAGTAATTTAGGTTACCTTTAACCCAATTACAGGTAGAACACTGGATATAACAACTTTTAAATGTGGCACAACTTTTCAAAGACAAATGGCTGCTTAATGGCAGGAAGAGAAGACACCCTGGGTGATCTTTAATTTATGACTTTGAAAACATTTGTAAACACGTTATTAAATGTTATTAAGTTAATGTAGGTTTAGTTTTTCACGAGTGAGAGATGCATTTCCTTTGTACCTGATCTAGAGCTTTAATTCACTCCTGTCTCCCAGTAATAAGTAACATTCTATAACAAAAGGCCAAAATTCAGAAAAGCAAGGCCAAAGTGGTACACGTGGCTTTGTAGTTTTAGTAGTCAAAGAATACACTAAAATGAATTCATAGGGTGCTGGAATAGCTTAGTGTGCAGAAGTAACAGGTCAAATCTTTGGTTTGGTAAAGAAGTTGGTAAATATTAAATAAAACTCATCTTCAAAACTTTCAGTGGCACCGTCAGTAGAACTGCTGCTGCTGCACTGCTCCAGTGACCCAGGTTCAATCCTGACCTCCGATACTGTCTGTGTGGAGTTTGTATGTTCTCCCCATGATTTTCTCCGAGTGACCTAGTTTCCATCGACATCCCAAAGACATATGTGTTGACAGGTTAATTGGTCCTAGGTTGTGGGTGAGTGGTAGAATCTAGCAGGGGGCTTAGGGGAACGTGAGAGAATAAATTGCGATTAGTGTAGGATTAACAAATGGGTGCCTGATGGTCAGTGTGGAATTGGTGGGCCGGAGGGTCTGTTTCTGTGCTACTATATGATGAGGAAATATTGTTTTCACAAACTATGGAATCAGTGCAATGAAAAGGGAGTAATGGATCTACACAGATCTCCTTATATGTGTATTATGTAAGGTGGTTGCTTCACATATAAAGAGTTGTCTTGTCCAAGTTCAACTTATCACAAGGAACCAAGGAGATAGGAGCAGAGGTAGGCCACTTGGCCCCTCAAGCCTATCCCATCATTCAATGTGTTCCTGGCTGATCTATGCTGGCCTCAACTCCTCTTTTGTGCCAGTTCTCTGTAATTCTCAGTTCCTCAATCTTTCAAATATTTATCTATCTCTGCCTTAAATATATCTAATGGTCTGGCCTCCACAATTCTTGGGGCAGGGAATTCCACTTCACTACTACCCCTTTTCTTAACTCTCATTCTCATTGTTAAGTAGAACTTGGTACAGGGAAACAAGTGACACTAGTCAGCCACTGAGTACAAGACTCCATTATTACTGAAGGAATAGTGAATGGTGTTCTTCTGTTTTTATCTACAGCCAGACCCATTACACTCAGTGTCTTGGGTACTTGGAGATCAGAATCAAACAGTAAGGCCCCCAATGGAATTATGTGGAATTATTTAGGAATTACAGCAGGATATCCAGCCGTGAGGCCCAACTATTTGCATCGGATATCACCAAAGGTTTAGTTGGTATCGCTCTCAACTCCCGTCAGAAGATTGTAGCATGACAGAGTGGAGCAGCAGGTAGTGCTGCTGCCACACAGCTTCACTAACCTGGGTTCAATCCGGACCTCCAGTTCTGTCTGTGTGGAGTTTGCACACACTCCCTGTGACTGTGTGGGTTATCCCTGAGTGCTCCAACTTCCTCCCACATCTCCAAAGACATGCTGGCTGGCTAATTGGTCACTGTAACTTGACCCTAGAGTTTGATGGGCATGTGAGAGAGAATAATTATAAGGAAACAAGTGGGAGAATGGGATTGATGGGAATGCTCTTGAGAGTTGGCATAGACTTGAGAAAATATGGGAAAAATATGAGTTTCTCTCCAGAGGGCACAAAGGTCTAGACCTCTGCTAGAATGTAGAGGGAGTGCTTACTCCCATTGGGCAGAATTTAACCTGAGGTACTCGTCCTCACGGACAAACCCAAAAAATTCCTTGGCACCCATTCAAAGTAAAGCAGAGAAGCTCCCCACATTACCCCGCCCAACAATTATCCCTCATCTACTACCAGAAAAACCGATTGTCTGGTCATTGTTCTTAGTGAGATCTTGCTATGTAGACAGCTACTGCCACCTCTCCTACATTACCTCAGTGGCTCACTTAATTGATGGTGAAGCACGTCAGGACATGATGAAATCCTGAAAGGCATCAGGTAAGTGAGGGCTTTCCTCGCAGACTTTCTCTCCCCCACCCTCCTCCCCCCGACAAGCAGTGGTCCTGATCCCATGTATCTGTTCCTTCCATTCACTGATCAGTCTTTCCACTTGCTACGCTATCCTGAACTGTTGGCGCAGTATCTACTTCAGTCAATAAACTCCTGCAATGCATTTCAAAACCTCACAACCTGCTGTGTGAAATCAAAAGGCTTTCCTGCTCATTACTTAATATTTCTTACATTTTATCTTGTCACATTTCACCGTCAATTCTTCAACCACAAGGAAGGTATTCAGTGACTGGACGTTGTAACCAAGAATGACTAAAAGTGGAGAAGAAAATGAATTTCAAAGTTAGGCATTTTTATTAAAGAAAGAATTTGATCTATATAGACCTTTGTACGTCCTTCAGACGTTCTAAAACACTTCATGGCTAATGAATTACTTCAGTCACTTGACAAATCAGACAATCAATTTATGCACAGTAAGAGCCCACAGGCATCAAAGTCATGGAAGAAATTGCTACAACTTGGCATTTACACCACAGTCTTTGTTTGCATTGAACAAAAGCCATAGTAGATGGATGGAGTGGGGTATTTTAATAAAAATATAGTTTTTCCTTAAATATCCCATTGCAATGACACAGCATCTTGAAATAAAAAAAGTTGTTTTTTTAAATTGTTACAGACAACTAAATATTTGACACTCAGAGATGAATAATCTAGCAGGAGTGTTTTGAATTCTTGGAACCCTGACACAAAGAAATAGTCACGTAGATACGTAACTAAATCCTGGTAAAGTACATATAAAGTCAGAATGCCTCACAGTACCTGTAGCCTGCTATTTACCCACCTATCAAGAACAAAGTGGACGTGGAGAGGTTTGGTTATGCTGAAAGCCTCAGCTGGAGCACAGTGCCAGACAATAGAGGAACAGTGCAAACAGAGCAAAAAGGAAGAGTATGATTAAATCACACAAGTGACATGAAATCAATGGAATCTGCCTCTGGTCGATATCCTGGCTCTCTGAATAAGCTGCTGGAATTTGCATGGTTCCTTTAGCTAGAATTTTCTTTGTCAGTTCCAGGTTTGAAGCACCTTTTATTTGCCTTTTTAAGTGAATTTGCAGGTGAGGAAACAAAATCCTGTTTCTCATTTCTGCAACTCGTTTTTCTGCATCCTATTTTTATCCAAGTTTGTCCAATTTTCTTTTCCAACCTTCTAGTGAAAATGTTTCTTCTTGCCAAGGTAACCCAGCCACTCTGGGGGAATCCTTGACCCTAGTACCTGGGAGGCAACATACCAACCAGGAGCCTCTTTTGCGGCCTACTATTTACCTTTGGCACCCCACTTAACTTGCCACTTGTCAGGGGCAAGCTTGAAGAGTAATTGTTTCAGATAATTTCACCATTAGGGAAGGCTACCTCCCAATGAGACCTTTTGACATTAAATATTAACATCCAGGAAGGTGCAACATATGAGATGCTGGAGGAACTCAGCAGGATGGGCAGCATCTATAGAGGGAAATGGAGAGTTGACGTTTCGGGTCAAGACCCTTCATCTGAACTCAAATGGAATCCATATGAAGGGTCTCGACCCAAAATGTCAACTCTCCATTTCCTTCCATAGATGCTGCCTGACCCATTGAGTTCCTCCAGCATCTCGTGTGCTGCTCCAGATTCCAGCACCTTCAGTCTCTTGTGCATCCAAAAAGGTGCTAAGGCATTTCACAGGAGCATAATGGGACAAAAAAAGGAAGCCAGCAAACACATGGCCAAAAGCTTGGTCAAAGAGGTAAACTTTAAGAAGGCTGTTAAAAAAGAAAAGACTTGAGAAGGTATTCCAGAATCAAAATCAAAGTCAAAGTTGAGTTCATTCCCACATGCACCAGTACATATATGCACAGGTGCAATGAAAAACTTACTTGCAGCAGCAGCAAAGGCAGATAGCACCAGATAAGCAGTGGCCTAGGTGCTTGAAACATAGAAACATAGAAAAACTACAGCACAATTCAGGGCCTTTGGCCCACAATGCTGTGCCGAACATGTCCCTACCCTAGAAATTACTAGGCTTACCCAACAGAAACATAGAAAAACTACAAGTGAAGTAGTCCCAGTGAACTAATGATCGGCCAGTTTTGTCCTTGTAGAGCATAAACATCGGTGTGCTTTCTGATGGTTGCTTTGTGAATGATGATTGGGAGAAGGAACCCAAATGGATTATTCTTTCCTAGGCTTGGCTGACTGAGACCATTGCTGGCAATGACTGACTCAGTGAGCTCAGATTGAGACAATGATTAGACTTGGGATGGTCATTACTTGTGTGATGAGTTTACAAACTGACTCATTGTCAGAAATTGATTTCTTCCTTAATAAAATAACTTCGTTTACTTGAGCATTATTTCTGTGTTCAGAATAGATGCCAATATCAAAAACAAGATAACTGAGCTTGAAAAAAAAATATTGGGTCTGAGCCAGTGTCACAGGCAAACTTGGCATAAAGATCAAGGATTAAAAACTTTGCTTTAAAATTAATACCAATGAGTAATACCCTGCAGTAATAAAACTGAGGCAGTCCTGGGAGTTACAAGATAAGCTCTTACTGTCTTAGCCAAAGGGAGTAGTCATAAAGTTTATGGAGGCTCGGGCAGTCGTATGCTCCTCCTTCAGGATGTGGGTTATCAGGGACATTTCCAACGTCTGATGACTACACCTGCAGGAAGTCCGTCCAGCTGTAACTCCCGGCAGACCGCCTAGAGCAGTTGGAGCTACGGATGGACTCACTGTGGAGTATCTGGGATGTGGAGAGTGTAGTGGACAATGTGTTCAGTGAGATGGACACTCTGCAGGTGCAGAAAGAGGGGAGATTGTTGAGTGTCAGGAAGGGCACTTAAGGTGAGTAGGCAGTGCAGGGGGTCCCCTCTGGTTATTCCCCTGGCTAACAAGTATTCCGTGTTGGATACTATTGGGGGGAATGGCCTCCAAGGAGAGAACAGCAGCAACCACCCAGTTCATGGCACCACAGTGGGCATTGCTGTACAGAAAGGGGGAACTAGACTGGGGGAGCAATGGTGGTAGGGGATTCTATAATGGGGGGGGGGGGGAGATGGGCATTTCTGTGGTCACAGAAGAGACTCCAGGTTAGTATGTTGCCACCCTGGTGTTGGGGTCAAGGATGTCTTGGAGCAGCTGAAAGGGGAGAGTGAACAGCCAGAGGTCATGGTACATGGAGGTACCAATGTCTTAAGTAGGAAAAGGGATGAGGTCCTGCAAGCTTAGGGATCAAGGACCTCAAAGGTTGTAACCTCTGGATGAGTATGGGAATAGGATAGGTCAGATAAATGGATGGCTGAAGAGATGGTGCAGGTGAATGGACTAAGTTCCTGAATCATTGGGACCATTTCTGGGGAAGGTGGGATGTGTACAAATGGGACAGCTTGCACCTTAACCCAGTCGGGACCAATATCCTTACTGGGAGGTTTGCTAGCACTGTTGGGGACGGACTAAATGGAGTTAGCAGGGGAAGGGGGCTCAGAGTAGTTGTTCAGGTCGAGAGGTATGAGCACCTAGAGTAGAAAAGTTAGTAAGTCCAGTAGACAGAACAAGAGAGTAAGTGAACATCAAGGGAATTCAAAGATAAATTGCATCTATTTTAATGCAAGGAGTATAACTAGTAAAGCAGATGAACTGAAAGCTTTAATTAATGGGGGGGTCAACAACATTGAGACTTTATTGTCTGCCTGCACTGCACTTTCTCTATAATTGTAACATCTTATTCTGCATTCTGTTATTGTTTTCCCTTGTACTACCTCAATGTACTGATGTGATGAAATAATCTGTATGGACGGCATGCAGAACAAAGTTTTTCACTGTACCTTTCAATTTACCAATTTACCAAACTTACTAATGGTTGAAGGAAGGACAGGACTGGCAACTCAATACCCCAGGGTATAGAATTTGCAGGCAAGACAGAGAGGGAAGCAAAAGGGGAGGAAGTATTGCACTGGTGGTCAAAGGTTGCATTACTTCATTTAGAAAGATATCCTCAAAGGCTCCTCAAAATATGGCATATGGGTAGAGATTAGAAACAAAAAAGTATAATCACTTTGCTGGAGGTGTATTACAGACCTCCCAACAGTCAACAGGAGACATAATGATATGTAAGCAGATATCAGAGATATATACAACAGGAGTAGGGTTATTGTACTGGGGATTTCAATTCCCCAAATACTAAATGGGATTGTCCTAGTGTTAAAGGCTCAGCGGAATTTTTGAAGTGCGTCCTGTAGAGCTGTTTGATGTAGATGGACCAGTGAGGGAAGGAGCATTACTGGGAATGTGGCTGGCCAAGTGGAGGGACTATCAGTAGGGGAACATTTTGGAGATAGTGAGAACTCCATATATTTTAAAGTGGTTATGAAAAAGGATAGGGATAAGGCCAGTAATAAAAGTCTTAAATTGAGGGAAGGACAGTTTCATTAACATTACAGAAGACCTGGCAAAGGTAGATTGGGAACATCTACTTGCAGGTAAGTCTACATTTGTAGAGTGGGAAGCATTCAAAGGACAAATAACTTCCTGTAAGTTTAAAAACCAGGGGTAACAAGTATAGAGAACCCTAGATGTCAAGGGATTTTGAGGTTTGGATAAAGAGAAAAATGGAATCATCTGCCAGTATAGGGAACTAATGACAGGGGAGGCCTGCAGTATAAAAAGTGTATGGAGGCGCTTAAAAAGGAAATTAGGAAGGCTAAGAGGGGTCATGAAAAATTACTGCCAGACCTAGTTATGGTAAATCCAAAGACATTCTCTAAGTATATTAAAGGCAAAGGAATAAACAGGGAAAAAGTAGCGCCCACTGGGGAACAACATAAGTAATCTGGACGTGGAGAAGAAGGTATAGATGAGGGCCTAAATTAATACTTTTCATCAGCATGCACAAAGGAAGCAGATGTTGTAGTTGGAGAATTCAGTGAAGGGATAGGGGAAAGTCTGGTGCATGCATTTATAGATAAAGAGGAGGTACTTGATGCCTTGGCAAGTTTAAAGGTGGATAAGTCCCAGGACAAGATGGGATTTATCCTAGGCTGCTGCAGGGCTCTGGAAAAAAGTTTTAAATTTTTGCTGGACACAAGTGAGGTACCAGATGACTGGAGAACAGAAAACATGGTCACTTTTTTCAAGAAAGGCAGCAAGGAGCAGACTAGTAACTATAGACCTGTGACCATAACATACGTGGTACAGGAAAAAAATTCTGAGGGAGAGGATTAATGATCACTTGGAAAGGCAGGGATGAATCAGAGACAGTCAACATGGCTTTGCCAAGGTCAGATTTTGTCTGACCAATTTGAATGAATTCTTTGAAAACGTAATGAAGTGTATTAATGAGGGCAGGGCAGTAGATGTGATTTACATGGATTTTAGTAAAACCGTTGGCATTCCACATGGGAGACTGCTTCAAAAGGTTAAGGCCCATGGACAAGTTGGCAAACTGGATCCGAAATTGGCTTTGGTAATAGGAGATAGAGGGTGATGGTTGAGGGTTCTCTTTGTGATAAGATGCCTGTGGCTAGTGGTGTCCCACATGGATTGGTGCTGGGACCCTTGCTGTTTGTAACATATGTGAATAACTTGGATGTGGACGTGGGAGGCAAGATCAGTAAGTTCACAGATGACACAAAGACTGTCAGAGTTGTTGGTAGTGTGGAAGGTAATCTTAGGCTGAGGAGAGATATCAATGTGTTGGTGAAATGGGTTGAAAAAATGGAAGATGGAGTTTAACCCAGACAAGTGTGGTGATGCATTTTGGGAGGTCTAATGAAGGTAGGACATACACCATGAGTATTGAGAAACAGAGGGACCTCTAAAACCAGAGCGCATATGTTTAAGATGAGGAGTAAGAGAATTAGTAGAGACCTGAGGAAGATTATTTTTCACTAGGAGAGCTGCTTGCAATCTGGAGCACACTGCCTGAGAAAGTGATGGAGGTACGTACTCTCACAACATTTAAAACGTATCTGGACAAGCACTTGAATCACCAAGGCATAAAAGGTTATGGATGAATTGCTGGTAAATTGGATCAATATAGATGGGTACTTGATGGTTAGCATGCACAGGTTGGCCTGAAGGGCCTGTTTTAGTGCCGTATAACCAAATTAAATGTGATAGAGTGATATTACATGGTAGCAGGCTCTTCGCCCTACTGTTCATGACAACCATCGAGACCCCTTTATACCTAACCCATTATCATTCTTCCTACTTTCCCATCAACTCCTCCAGATTCTACCACTTACATACACACTAGAGGCAATATACAGTGGCCTGTAGCCTACTAACCCCTACAGTCTTGGGGCATAGGACAAAACCAGAGCATCCACATGGTCACAGGGAAAACGTGCAAACTCCACATGGACGGTGCAGAGGTCAGGATTGAATCTGAATTGTTGCAGTTGTGAAGTAGCAGCTTCACTAGCTGTGCCACGGTGTTGCTCGCTGCCCTATGATGTTAAAAAAAACTCCTCCAATGAAGAATGATTAAGGCATTGAGTACAGGAGTTGGGACATCAAGTTGTTGTTGAGACCACACTTGGAGTATTGTGTGCAGTTCTGGTCGTCTAGCTATAGGAAGGATGGTGTCGTAGACAGTGAAGATGGTTATCAGGTACTACAGAGGGATCTTGATCAGTTGGGTAAGTGGGCTGAGGAATGGCAAGTGGAGTTTAATTCAGATAAGTGCGAGGTGTTTCTTTTTGGGAAGACAAATCAAGGTAGGACTTTCACAGTTGGGCCCTGGGGACTGTTGTAGAACAGAGGTACCTAATTCCCTGAAAGTGGTGTCACAGGTAGACAGGGTGGTGAAGAAGGCTTTGGCACACTGGCCGTCATCAGTCCAGGCATTAAGTATAGAAGTTGGGATGTTACGTTGCACTGGTACAAGGTATTGCTGAGGCCGCATTTGGAATATTGCGTTCAGTTTTGGTCACACTGCTATAGGAAAGATGCCATTAAGCTGGAAAGAGTGCAGGGGAGATTTACGAGGATGTTGCCAGGACTGGAGAAACTGAGTTTTGGAGAGAGGTTGAGCAGGTTGGCACTTTATTCATTAAAGCGTAGAAGGTGTATAAATCATGAGGGGCATAGATAGGTGAATGCATACAGTCTTTTTCCCAGGATTGAGGAATCAAGAACTAGAGGACATAGGTTTAGAGTGGGAGGGGAAAGATTTAATAGGAATCTGAGGGACAACATCTCCATCCAGGGAGTGGGCTGTATATGGAATGAGCTGCCAGAGGAAGTAGTTGAGGCAAGTACATTAACATCATTTAAAAGGTACTTGGACAGGTACATGGATAGGAAAGGCTTAGGGGGACATGGGCCAAATGCAAGAAAATGGGACTAGCTTAGATGAGAATTTTGAGTTATCATGGACCAGTTGGGCTGAAGAGCCTGTTTCCCTGCTGTATTTAATGGGAAAAGCTGCAGAAAAGATTCACGAGGATGGGAATGGAGCGCTTGAGTTATAAGTAGAGGCTGGATAGGCTAGGACTTTTTTTCCTGGAGTGTAGGAGGCTGAGGGGTGACCTTAAAGAAGTCTATAAAATCATGAGGGCCATAGATAAGGTGGATGGTCACAAATCTTTTTCCCAGGATGGGGGAGGGCATAGATTTCAGGTGAGAGGGGAAAGATTTAAAAGGGATCTGAGAGGCAACTTTTTCACACAGAGGGTGGTTGGTATATGGGACAAGCTGCCGGAGGAAGTGGTAGAGGCATGAATACTTACAATGTTTAAAAGACTTTTGGACAGGTACATGAATAGGAAAGCTTTAGAGGGATATAGGCAGATGACACTAGGTCAGATAGACATCTTGATTGGCAAGGACGAGCTGGGCTGAAGGGCCTGTTTCCATGCTGTGTAACTACATGACTCCATGATTAACATATAAGTAGACTTTAAATTGGGCTGTGGAAATAAGAGGGAAGAATTTGAATTTGTAAAGTCCCTTTCTTGTCATCAGCACATTCTAAAGCATAAATTACTTCTGAAGTGTCATCACTGTTATGTAAGCAAACGAAGGCAGCCAACATACAAGCCATAAGATCTTGCAAACTGCAAATAAGGTGAATGATGTTAATCTAATTTTGGTAGTGTTGGTTGATGGGAGAATGCTGGGTGTCCAGAAATGCCTTCGCTGTTCTTTCAAATAGTGCCCAAAATGTTTTACATTTAACACCGTGAACAGAGCCAGCATTTGAACTGATCTGACAACGTACCTGTGACAATGCAGCATCCCCTCAGGGGAACACAAGTGATATCATACTTTGTAAGTCTTTATTCACAGATGAATTAAGGATGTGGGTAACAGTGGTAAGGCCAGTATTTGTTCAAAGTCAAAATCAGTCCAAAGGTTGCTTCCTTGGATGCTGCACTGCACTTTGCATTGTAGGTGATTCCTAGGCTGAGTGGCCTGATGGAATCCACCTCACCTCCAGTAAACTTTATCACACCTGATGTTCCTAGTGGGTCCCCCTTCCAAGTACCAATCATGCTTTTGAGATTAGACAAGATCAGACATTTTTTAGAGTATAATTAGTGGGCCAACATTAATTACCATTCTTAAGAGGGGACTTAATTGAGGTGTATAAAATTATAAAGGGTATAGATCAAGTAAACTGCAGGAAACTGGATTAAATTCCACTTAAAGTCAAGGCACTTTGGTCCAGTACTGAGAGATCACAGGACTGTGGGAAGGGATCCCTTTCAGATGATGCCTCAAGCATAGGCCCAGACTGCCCCTCAGATGAGCAGAAAAAGACTGCAGAGCACAATTCAAAGTTTTTGGATGAGCTTAAGTTTATGAATTGTTTAAAATGGAAGATCAAGTTGGCCATGGGAATAATCAGGTACGAGGGTGTAGCAAAATTGCAACTGAGGGTCTCAGCAACAGATAAGGCAGAACAAGAGATAAATGTTTTTAAGGATACCTCAGGGGGAAAAAAGCTTCTTTTCACTAAACAGTTTATAAATACAAGAAGTGAAAGGCTCACGACTTTAAAAGTGTGGGACTTACTACAATCCATCACAAAGACAATGTACAATCATACTGGAATTAAAAAGGCAGGAATCACATTCCTCCAGTTTTTTTTGATCTTTAATGTGCTTTCTAGCAATTTTTATGAGCCTTGACTGGACCAAAACTGCAAAATTTGCATTAATTTTGAATTTGCAGCTGTATCCCATTAAAATTGCCAGTGCCCCATTGCCTGGACTCATTGTGACTTCCGAGTCAACATTCCCACCTTTTGCAGGCTGGTTTCAATCTGAGCACTGTGACTGAAATTAGAATCAGACTCAACTGATGATCACCTCCTGCTCGGTGAAGATCACAGCACATGTGCTGGCCTGATAGTTTGATGCTTTCCAGCACCTGGTCTGAGCAGTGCACAGAATGAGATACCACATTCAGTCTTGGGTCAGTTTGAGTTGAACTCAAGTGCAGTTTCCTAATGCAAGTAGCAGGCAGTTTAATCGCTTGATACCTACAATAGCAGCAATGAAAGAATGTAAATTTATGCATTACATTTTTCATGCATTTATCACTTTTTCCCCCAAAATCAATTGTTAATATCATTAGCATGGAGGCATCCAAGATTTCTGTTTGCACTACTTGTGATTAGTTGAAACTTGAGAAACCAATTTTGTTCATTAATCTGCTTTTAGCAACAAGATAATCGTGATTCTTGTCACTGATTTCTTGTAAATAAATAGTAATAAAACATTATTGAGATCTGAAATGTCAAGATATTTTTCAACATTCTTCATCAAGTGTTAATAAAGTCCTTGTGAAGTTATCTTTAATATTTCTCGGTGAAGTAAATGATTTGTTGTGAATCTGACACATAATTTCTAGAAGTGAATGTGCTGTGATATATAGAAGTTGAAACTTTTCCACAACCTTTAAATTTTACAAACAATGCAATGGAGCATGTTATATAAGTAAGGAAACACATGATCACATTTATATGTTATTATCAACAGTCCTGCAGTTCTCTAAGATCTCTATGCTCTTCCAATTCTAACCTCCTGTGCACCACTGATTTTCCTTGCTCCCCTTGGCTACCATTCCTTTATCTTCCAGGGAATTTATTCCCAAAATCCTCCACCTCTCACTCCTCCTTCAATTGTTACCACTTGGACCAAGATTTTGGTCACCAATTCTAATATCTCCCTATATGGATTGATGTCACATTTTGTTTAATAATGCTCCTGTTAATTGCCTTAAGAGACTATACCCTGTTAAAGGCACTTGATAAATCCATATGATTAATTTTGTTAAAGGATAGTGTAGTTAACACCAGAGAGATAAGGCAGATTTAGCAAGATGAAGTAACAACGCAAGTTATCACAGAGAGTCGAGTGTGACATGTGATTGGAGATTGGTAACCTGTAAATGTGACAGAGAGGGTCTTCTAGGGTAAGTGGATGGAGGGATAAAGAGGGGCCAGTGAAATTATGTTCCAGATGATCCACCTCCAATAATGGGCAGATAAAAAGAATGTGTTGCCAGGGATTTGTGGTGTCCATGGCTGACTTAAACTTGACAAATGACTGATACACTCCAAAGAGTTTCATTTTCCCTTAAAAGTCACAAAATTAAGCAATGTTGAATGTATTGCTCTCAGTACATTCCTCCACATTGTATCAGTCTACACTTTATGACATTAATATCATTTATTTATTCCACACAAAGGTTTTGTTTCTGGCAAGATGGCATCTAATTCACTTCAGAATACTCCATCTTGTAAGAATCACAACTAACCTAAAGACAAATATTTCCAAATACTTAATCGTTCTCAGTACTTTTCAGAAGTTATGTTCATTTGCATGAATCCATTTAGATCACTGTCCCACAAAAAGCGCATGAATCTTAGGGCCAGATTAAGGTGAACTTTGTGTAGCAGCTGAGAGCTCTGCCTTGAATTTCAGACTGACCTTGGGCAGTGCCACATCCAATGGTAATTTTAAAGGAACACCGTTCATGTACAATTGAATAAATCTCGCAGAAAGATTTCACAGAGTTACAAATGTTCTTTGCTGGATAAAACAGAATAAATCTTGGATTCTGTCCCATATATGGTGACAATGTTCGCGATGTAGACATCAAGGCCGAGCATTTGTGAGTGCTACTGAACCTAAACAGTTAATGAATTAAAGGCCAGCCTCCCTGTTGCTTGGGTAGACCCAGTGAGCAAAGTTCCATCATTTTCACATCTACACCCATGCTCAGTCTGTGAAATTCATTCTCATCCCCGAGGTTTTGGTGACTTGTATTTTATATTTGTTTTGTGGGGGGGGGGGCCACGGGTGTGAGGAATCAAGGAAGAATGTTGAAGCACCGATATCCTGTGTTTGTTCAATGATGCCACGTTTTTATAACCCTCCTGAGACCAGAAGGATGTTATGAGGTTGCTGCTGGGAGTGCAGTCATAAACACTTGTTACTACTCGTTTATCCTGCCCAATACTATGTTTCTCATTAAATAGTTCCTTTTGACCTCTTGTTTACCCCTACGCTTTTTTTCAATAAAAAGGTAGTTATTTTAATGTTAATGGCATCTTGAGTTATTTCTTTCCTCCTGCTCCCTTGTTTAATTTCATGCCATCCCCACATTGGTTCTGATTAACATCCCCACATTGGTTCACCTTAATAAAAAGGGGCAATACCAATGCACTGTGGCAGCTGAATCAGCAGATATACTTTATCATCTATTGGCACAGACAGAGACAATTAAGGAAGTCACTCCCAACAATTCTAAACCTCAACCTGCCAATACTACCTTAGTGACATCTGCTGTAAAAGTGCTTTCAACAGGATTATCTATGCAGTTCGTAGTCACCGTTAAACTTGAATTCAAACCCATTTATTGATGAATACTGTTCCTGACAAGGCTGTTATACCTTCACCAATCTATCATAACAATAGTTGTGATCACCTCTCAGCTTTAGTCCAATAATGCAAATATAGCTAGAGTTACTGCCTGGTAGAATTTCCCTCTTATTTTTAATACCAATACCATTGATGTCAGGCTGGTTAGCTTAACAGCAATTGTGGGAAATAACTGATCTTACCGACACCACATATAAAAAGAAAATGGAAAGACATTTCCCAGGGTTGGGGAATCAAGAACTGGAGGGCATAGGTTTAAGGTGAGAGGGGAGAGATTTAATAGGCACCAATTTAGGGGCAACTTTTTCAGCCAGGGAATGATCAGTATATGGAATGAGCTGCCAGAGGAAATTGTTGAGGCACGTACATTAACAATATTTAAAAGGTACATGAATAGGAAGGGTTTAGAGCAATATGGGCCAAATACGGGACTAGCTTAGTCAGGAATCTTGGTTGGCATGGACCAGTTGGGCCGAAGAGCCTGTTTGCATGCTCTGTGACTCCATGACTCCATGACATTTATCTCGCAGCTTACATGAGTTCAGGACATTCCCAAGTGTTTTGCAGCCACTGAAATTCTCCTGAGGTGTAGTCAACGTCAACTCTTCTTCTTATGCAGTCCCTTGGGGTCAAGGATAAGTTACTTCCACTTTGGATTTGTGGGTTCTGAGGTGGAGAATGAGGCCAATGTGGGAATCATATTCTCTTCCATAGATGGGGGGCAGTTGGTGGATAATGGGGTGGGGGGCGGGTGCCGGTGGGTACTTTGTGAGGTGGTCTGTTCTATCTGTCACTTACCCAGTGTGCTTCTGGTGCAGGGACTCAAGGTTCTCAATACCATCCCAAATGCTCCATCTCCTTTCCAGCTGGCCATGGCCCAGAGATTCTCAGGAGTCAGGGAGGATGCTGCATTTCTTCTTGGAAGTTTGAGCAAGAAGATTTTGAACCAGGAATTAGTGCAGTCGCTTCTCTCAGTGGTGTGTGTTTTTGGGCTCTGGCTCTCCTATGGGGTAAAACCACCTAAAATCTTCTACTATTTAAGTCTTGGCTCAGTCATTCAGTGTGGGTCTAGCCCCACACCAGCAACCTGAACACATAATTTATGCTGACTATCAGAATATACTAGCACCAGGGTGACTTAAAAAACTGTATAACCCTTTATGAAGAGCAGGGGAGTTCTCCTGGTCTCTTGGCTAATGTTGAATTCACAACCAGCAGCACTAAACACAGATTATATGGTAATTCTGGTTTGTCAGAAATTAGTATGAGCAAATTGGATGCTGCATTCTCCAAGTACTTACAGTGGACATCTTAGGGCATTGGAAAAGTCCCACCAATCCTGGTTCCATAAAATCCATTGGAAGAACATGGATTCAGGTACTTGAATCCTTTCCTCTTCCACCTCGGAATCTCTTCCCATGACAAAGCTTGGAATAGAGGTCTGTTTCAGAAGTCTGGCATTGGTCAACGTGGCTGAGTGTAACTACAGCCTCATTACCAGAGGTGTTGGTCTAGGAGAGGACACTGATGTTGGCTTGCATGTCCTTCCAATGGATTTTATGGAAACAGGATTGGTGGAACTTTTCCAATGCCCTAAGATGTCCACTGTAGGTACTTGGAGAATGCAGCATCCAATTTGCTCATAATAATTTCTGACAAACCGGAATTACCGTATAATCTGTGTTTAGTGCTGCTAGTTGTGAATTCAACATTAGCCAAGAGACCAGGAGAACTCCCCTGCACTTCATAAAGGGTTATACAGATTTTATGTCACCCTGGTATTAGTATATTCTGATAGTCAGCATAAATTATGTGTTCAAGTTGCTGGTGTGGGGCTAGACCCAACATGAAAGACTGAGCCAAGACTTAAATAGCAGAAGATTTTAGGTGGTTTAACCCCACAGGAGAGCCAAAGCTCAAAGCACACACAATTGAGAGAAGTGACTGCACTAATTCCTGGTTGACTAAAAGTTCATGTACTAAGCAGCATGAGGAAAGAAAGAGTAAGTTTCAACTTTCTTTTACAACTTGCAAGTCAGGCAATCTTGCATTAATAGAGATAATGTGACAATTCACAGCCGGATTAATAATAAAACAGTAAGCAGATATGAAACGGATTAAAAAGCTTTATGAAGACATTGTGCTTCATGGAGACCTTACACAACAGGAAATTTCTAGCTGGTAAATTTATAATTCCTCTACTTTCATGGCGGCAGAATGCAAACTCAAGAAGGACCAGCCATTTTTGATTTTAATGGAGTCATACAAAGAATGATCCAGCCTACATGGTCATTGGCTCCATTGGATTGGATATCTGTTATACTTAATACTTAATTCAATACTGTTTATTTTGCACCATTGCACTTGACAAATTGCTTCTACAAGATGCTTAATTATACTTTGAATCTGGACCTACACAATAATGTAAATTTATCTAAAATTTAAAAATGAATGGACCTTTAAGAGAGGACAAAAATGTAGTACATAAATGTGTAAGAGGTATCAATCCACCCATTGTCTTTCCAATAATCCAGATTTAAATAAATCATGTTTTATTTTAATTACTTTATCAAATTCTTTCCTTCCAGTAAATTATTCCATACACAGTATGTGATATATAATCCAAATACTATAAAGTACCAGTCAAACATGGATTTTATCATGCACATGAATGAAATGTACAATTTATCTGAGGGATATATCTGTACTCTGTGGTATACCACGGAGAGCTGACCAATTATATTGCATCATAACACTGCCAGTAATGCTGTGAAAGTCCAGGGTGTGAGTGAAATAATTTTTCTTTTCTCCCTAGAATTCAATACAAACCTTTGATAAGCTTAATGTCACACTTTCCATTTGCTTGCACATTCCATTTATTTGACACAGCCACAATCATAAGAAAGGTTATGAATTTTCCTTGACTAAGCCATGCATTGTGTTTAAGAGAGTCATTAATAGGAATTGCCACCACATAGTCACTTTAAGAAATGGTTCCAAAATTCAGACAGATGCCCTTATTAGCCTGAAAATAGTTACGTACTCTCATGGAAATGGGCAGATCCTTGTCACTCACATCTCTCATCTGGGTCATTTATTCAGCTTGGTGGACTGAAGTCCAGTCAACTCCACTTTCCAAAAGTTGATTCGACATATCCACTAACCTCAGATATCATGGTCGCCCATTACAGGAAGGATGTGGAGGCCTTGGAGAGGGTGCAGAAGAGGTTCACCAGGATGCTGCCTGGATTAGAGGGTATTAACTATAAGGAGAGGTTGGACAAACTTGGGTTGTTTTCTCTGGAGCATCAGAGGCTGAGGGGACACCTGATAGAAGTTTATAAAATTATGAGAGGCATAGATTGAGTAGACAGTCAGAATCTTTTTCCCAAGGCAGAAATGTCAAATACTACAGGACGTGCAATTAAAGTGAGGGGAGAAATTTTAAAGGAGATGTGAGGGGCAAGTTTTTTATCCAGAGAGTGGTAGGTGCCTGGAATTCACTTCCAGGATTGGTGGTGGAAACAGATACGATAGTAGCATTTAAGAGGCTTTTAGATAGGCAAATGAATATTCAGGAATGAAAGGATATGCAGTGAAATACATCTTTTGCGTAGAGTGTTCTGGGGGCAGCCCTCAAGTGTCGCCACGCTTCTGGTGCCAACATGGTATGCCCATAACTTCCTAACCTGTACGTCTTTGGAATGTGGGAGGAAACCGGAGCACCTGGAGGAAACCCATGCAGACACGGGGAGGGTTTCCTCCGGGTGCTCTGGTTTCCTCCCACATTCCAAATACATATGGATTAGGAGTTGTGGGCATGCTATGTTGGCACCGGAAGTGTGGCGAGACTTGCGGGCTGCCCCAGAGCATTCTACGCAAAAGATGTATTTCGCTGTGTTTCGATGTACATGTGACTAATAAAGATATCTTATCTTATATATAGATCATGTGCAGGCAGATAGGTTTAATTTAATATGGCATCATGGTCAGCACAGATATCATGGGCCAAAGGGCTTGTTCCTGTGTTCTACGTTCTATGTTCTACCTCTCCTGGTTACCAGTGCATTGCCTGCTATTCTTGTGTTCATGTTTCAGTCCCACAACCACAATGAAAGCTCAAAACAATGTTTTACGTTGTATTACTACGAAGAACACGATCATGCCACACCAACAGAGGCCAGTTGGCCCATCGTACCTCCTGGCTATCTGTGTGACACCTACCCAGTGAGGTTCATTTCTCTGTTGTCCTACAAGCTATTTCATCTCATCCAATTCCCTTTTTAAACTGTTATCATCAAGGATGGGAAGGCACTAGAAATGGACCAGGAGATTTACGGTCAAAGATTTGGTCAAAGGTTTACAAGAATGGTTCCTGGGAGGAGGGAGAGGCAGGGACCGTTTTCTTTTTCTTTGGCTAAGCAGAGATTTGATAGGATATAAAATGATAGGTCTGGAGGTTGGTGAGTGGCTGTTCCCTTTGCTGAAGGGGTTGAGGAGTAGGGATCATATATAAAATAAAAGGAAAAGGATTAATAATGACATAAGGAAATCTTTATGATGTCGTGTGTGGTTGGAACCTGAAATGCACTGCCTGCAGAAGGGATGGAGACAGGCTCCAGTGAAGCCTTCAAGGGGGAGTCAAATAAATGTCTGGTGAGGGACAATTTGCAAGGCTATGGAAAAAGGACTGAAACAAGAGACTGCAAGTACCGGAATCTGGAACAGAAAACAAACTGCTGGAGGAACTCAGGGGGTCAGGCAGCATCTGTGTGAAGCAAAAGGATGGCCGATGTTTCAGGTCGAGACCCGGCATCAGGACTGAGAGGAAAGATTGCCAGTACATCGTAACAAGAGGGTGGGGAAAGAGGCCGGTAGGTAACAGGTGGAACCAGGCTAGAGAGAGTGGGGGCAGAATGGTGAGAACATTGTCAAAGGGCAGAACAGCAGTAGAGACAACAGTGGGAGAACAGTGAGAGAGGGACTCAGAGAACTCCTGTCAAAGAGAGGAGAACGTCTTCAAAATCCACATGCCTTAACGGGAATGTGCAATGGTAAAGTAAAATGGAGACACAAGAGACCGCAGATACTGGAATTCCCCCTCAGTCCTGATGCAGGGTCTCAACCCGAACCATCGACTTTACCTTCGCAGATGCCGCTTGGCCCGCTTCCTCCAGCAGTTTGTTTTCCACTATGGCAAAAGAGCTGAAGGATGGAATGAGCTGGTGAATTGTTCTGGTAGAGAGTCAGTGAAGAGATGATGAACCAAAAGACCTCCTTCTGTGCTGTAACCATTCTATGATTCTAGGCCATCTGCCATTCACTGAGATCAGGATGTGGTAGTGCAGTGAAATGAAAAGAGGAAGGCAAAAGCAAAATATTGTGGATGATATTCAAAAAACTGCAGATACCGGAAATGTGAAGTAAAAGCAGAAAATCTTGAAAACACTCAGCAAGTCAGGCAGCATCTGTGGCGAGAGAAATAGATTTAAAAAAGAAGCAGTGTTTCAAGACAGAAAGCATTCATCAAAACTAAGAAAGAAAGAAAACAAGTTAGTTTTAAATTGCCGAGAAGACGGACGGGTGGAAAGGACAAAGAGAATATATCTGATAGGACGAAACCAGGGTTGCCGTGGTGTTAAACTGTTGATAAAGTCTTCTGGTTGAGAAGTTCATTAGGGCAGGAAAAGAGAGAGAAATGTAAAAGCTGTGAAAAGCTGTAGGAGAAGTCATTTAAATTAGACTGTGTCAATGGAGAGAAAACAAAACTGAGTTAACATTACAAAAGGATAGCCTAGAGCAAAAGAGAGCAGTTCCAACACAAACAGAGAGAGCAAGTTACCTGAAGGTAACCCAGACGGAAGATAAGTTATTGTTCTCAGCGGGCCTTAATATAACGGTGCAGGAAGACACAGCCAGATAGATCAGAGTGGAGAATTAAAAGACAAGGTCACCTGCAGCTTAAGTAAAGGTGTTCTGCAAAGCAGTCACCCAATGTGCCAAAATGAGTGGAAACTGAAATAAAAATTTGGGAATGATGATGGTTATGGACCTCACTGAAATATAGTTATATTTTTGTGCTGATGAGACGTGATCTTGAAATTCACCATCCCCCAAACTGAAAAGACAGAGATTGCAAGGGGTAGAACACTGAATTTCATTTGAATGCAGGCCAGAGTGAGGGGGTGAAAACTTTTTTCGTCTTCTTGTGCACGAGGTCCATTTCTTACTCCTTCAACTTTCTGAGTCTCATGTCAGCTGATTTTGTTGGTGGTTCCCTTTCATCAAAAACTGAGTCCAACCCCTCCAAACAGGCCTTCATCACTCATCCAATCAATTGATCCAGCCTTGAACGTGAGCCTTGCAAGGTCTACCATCTCCAGTCTCCCTTTCATTTCCAAATCACTGCTGTATCCCACAATCCCATGCTTGATTTTCTCCAGTCAGGTTCTGCACCACCTAATGACCCTTACCAAGGCCGCAAATTACATTTTATGTTGTATTAACCCTCCAGTGGTAAACTCTTCATCCTTCTTGAGCTATCCGCACTTCAGCACAGAGGCCAGTTCATTCTCCCCAGTGCCTCTCCTCTGCCGTCAAGCTGGGTGGAACTGATGTGGGCTTCCAGTTATACCAATTCAATGATAACCAGAGCTACCCGCAGTGGCTGCTCTTCACTCCCACATCATCAGTCAGAGACTTTTTCCCAGGGCAAAAAATGGCTAACGCGAGGCAGCATAATTTTAAGGTGATTGGAGGAAGGTATAAGGGGGATGTCAGAGGTATGTTTTTTACACAGAGAGTGATGGGTACATGGAATGCACTGCCGGCAGAGGTTGTGGGGGCAGAAACATTAGGGACATTTAAGAGACTTAAATAGCCATATGATTATAGAGAAATGGAGGGCGATGTGGGAGGGAAGGGTTAGATAGATATTAGAGCAGGGTAAGACGTCAGCACAACATCGTAGGCCAAAGGGCCTGTACTGTGCTGTAGTGCTCTATGTTCTATGTTCTATGACATCCAGTGATGCACAGAGCTCCAGCTTTGCCCCTACACCCTGCCCCATCCTTTCACCTACCAGCTGCTCCTCAGCAATACGACCTGAAAACGCATCAGGTTCTGCACATACACTGATAACAACACCATTCTTGACCCTTAAGTCTGATTCATCATATTGCATCAGTACAGGATGAGCAGAATTTTTTCCAACTAAATATTGGGAAGACTGAGCCAAAGGGTTTGGTCCCACCACAAGCATGATTCCATGACCACCATTTCCATCCGGGGCAGCTCACAGGAACTGAGACACACCCTTACACAAATTCCAAGTTGAGTTTGGCCTCAGCTTCTGACCACGTTATCTGCTCCAGGCCCAAAGCTGTTCACCATCTCAGTTACATTACACAGCTCCAACATTGCCTCAGTTTGCCTGCTGCTGAAACCCTCATCCATGGCTTTGTTACCTCGTAAAATTATTATTCCAAACTTCTCTTGTCAGCCTCTTATCTTCCCTCTTTCCACACGCCCTGCTGCCTGGCACTCAGTGCAGGGAGTCTTGATTGGCTGTCAACCCTGCTCGCACCAACACTGAATGAAAAACATCTCAGTTGCAAAATCCTCAGTCTCCATTTCTATTCCCCCTCATGGCCTCACCCTCCCCTTTCTCTACAACCTTCTCCTACAAGTCCTATAAGCCTTGATAATCTCTGCCCTCCTCCAATTTTGGCCTCCAACATATCTCCAATTTTAATAGCTCCACCCCTAACATCAGGTTCCGCAATACCCCCCCCCCCCCAACATCTCTCAGTATCTCTACTTCTTTCAATGGACATGTTCAACTCACGTCTCTAACTGAACTTTTAGCCATCTCCTGATATCCCTATCAATGGCTTCCTTTCAAAAATGATAGAATGTTATCAACAATATTTTTGTTAAGTGCATTGAGATATTTTGGTGCATTAAAGGCACTACATAAATGCATGCTGTTGTTATGGTTCTTTTGACGTGTTTTTATTGACAGTGATTGAAGTGGGTTTGTTAAGAAGGGGAACTAACTCCTGCCATTCCACCACCACCATCATCCTCTGTCACAAATTTTGAATGCTCCCATGCAACCTTTGAACAGAGAAGTCAGCAAAAGTACACAAAGAGCAAGATCACCAGCAGTAATGGGCACCTTGAATGAAACAAGGGCCAATTATGTGAAATATGTTAGCTCTGTGACTGATCTCCAGCTTGTTCCAGTGAAATCTACCTGTTTAACGATGCTCCCCAGTCAAAAGAGTCATTTCACTTCAACAAAATAAAGTTGTATAGCAAAATACATTCACCTTGGTCATATATCAAAGCTGAATGTTAAAATACGGGCAGTCCCCAGGTTATGACAAATTCAAGAACAGCTACTTCCCTTCAACTATTTGGTTCTTGAACCAACCTGCACAACCCTAATCACTGCTTCAATACAGCAAAACTATGACCACTTTGATCATTTTGCACTACAATGGACTTTGTTTTGTTTTGTTCTAATTGTGTTCTTTCTTATAAGAATTGTGTATGACTTGTTTAATTTATGTTTTTCTTGTGAATGCTGCTCATCTGTTGCTATGTGCCTGTGATGCTGCTGCAAGTAAGTTTTTCATTGCACCTGTGCATTCATGGACTTGTGCATGTGACAATAAACTCGACTTTGACTTACAATAAATCCGGTATCTGAGGAATTTTTCACTGGCATCCAGGCTGCCCCACCTAATTCTTGATCTAAAAGAGGTACAGCACTGGCACATTGGTTGTTATCAGTCTAGTATTCCAGAGGTATGGAGATCCTAAGGTCACATCCCACTGTTCCAGATGTGAAATTTCAATTATGTTAATTTATTTGGAATGTTTAACTTATTAGTAAAGTTTATCAAAAAATTGCAGAATTATTGTAAATATGCATTTGTTTCAATGGTCTTGGGCAAGCCAATGGTGTTTTCCACCACCGTATGGTAAATGGGATTAGTGTAGATGAGTGCCGGATGGTCAGCATGGACATGATGGGCTGAAGAGCTGAAAGACCCGATGTTTCTATGACCCTGCACCTGTGTAGTTCTCATTGTACCTACATGCATCTCCTATGATTAGAGAACAAACTGGTGAGTAAGGCCAGGGGATCAGAGGGTAGCCCTTGTCTCCTGTGATCCATTCCTCTGGGTTTTGATGGCTGTTGAAATTATCCAGCAGTGCAGACTTTCATATTTCCTTATAACACAGAAGGAGCTCATTCAAAGCCAAAGTCAAGTTTGTTGTCATCTGCACAAGTACATGTATGTCCAGGTGCAATGAAAAACTTACTTGCAGCAGCATCACAGGCACATAGCGCCAGATAAGCAGCATTCGCAAGAAAGAAACATAAATTAATCATAAATTATAAACGATTTTTGCAAGAAAGAACACGACTGGAACAAAATAAAACACGAAGTCCATTGTAGTGCAAAGTGGTCATAATGTTGCTGTACTGAGCAGGTAGTTAGGGGAGTGATTCAGCCTATGAAGCTATGTCTGCTCTCAGTACACCCGTCAGTCCCAGTACCCTACTTATTTCGCACTTAAATATCCCACACCCATGAGAAACAGGAAGAACATGCTAACTCCACACAGCACCAGAAGTCAGAAGAAAACCCCAGGTTCCCTGGAGCTGGGCAGCAGCAAAGCATGCTGATCGGTCAGCTAGTTGACTACTGTATGCGTAGGGTAGGCGGGTGGCAGAAGAACTGGGGGGAATCAATAAGCATGTGGGAAAGAATATGTTACAGGGAAATAAGAAAGGGTTTGCTCTGTGCACTGGCATTGACTTGATGGGTCAAATGACCTCCTTCTATGTGGTAAGAAAATGGGAATATGCCTATTTATACATAGCAAGCTCTTACAAACAACAATGAGACATGTGATCAGACAATCTATCATAATGATATTAGTTGTATGATAAATATTGGCCAAAATATAACTACTCAAAACAGTGCCACCGAATCCCTTGGATTAGCGTCTTAACTGAAGGTCAAAGCCAAGATCTGATGTAATATCACTGCTGAATTTTAGATATAAATCAGGAAACCCCAAATCATCTTCCTCACATAAGGTTGAGGGGGGTCAAAATGTCACTGACCTGGAACATCAATTCCCTCTCCAGAGACACTTCATGGCAAACTGAATATTTCTGGCCCTTTCTGCCTTTATATCAAGATATTAGTACACTTCCATGACATTGCCCATAGTATCAGGAATATCTCCAAAAGTTAAAAACTTACATTGGTATTGGGTTATTATTGTCACTTGTACCAAGGTACAGCGAAAAACTTGCCTTGCATATCGTTTGTACAGATCAATTCATTACACAGTGCATTGAGGTAGTACAGGGTAAAAACAAGAACAGATTACAGAGCAAAGTGTCACAGCTACGGAGGAAGTGCAGTGCAGGTAGACAATAAGGTGCAAGGTCATAACAAGGTAGATTGTGAGGTCAAGAGTCCATCTCATTGTGTAAGGGAACCGTTCAATAGTCTTATCACCGTGGGATAGAAGCTGTCCTTGAGCCTGGTGGTATGTGCCCTCAGGCTCCCCTAACTTTTGCCTGATGGGAGAGGGGAGAAGAGAGAATGTCCCAGGTGGGTGGGGTCTTTGATTATGCTGGCTGCTTCACCAAGGCAGCGAGAAGTATAGACAGAGTCCATGGAGGGGAGGCTGATTTCTGTGATGTGCTGGGCTGTGCCCACAACTCTCTGCAGTTTCTTGCAGTCCCGAGCAGAGCAGTTGCCATACCAAGCTATGATGCATCCAGATGGTGCATTGATAAAAGTTGGTGATTGTCAAAGGGGACATGCCAAATTTCTTTAGCTTCCTGAGGAAGTAGAGGTGCTGGTGAGCTTCTACCTGGCTGGACCAGGGCAGGCTATTGGTGGTGTTCACTCCCAGGAACTTGAAGCTCTCAACCCTCTCGACCTCCGCACCATTGATGTAGACAGGTTCATGTACACCACTCCCTTTCCTGAAGTCAATGACCAGCTCTTTTGTTTTACTGACATTGAGGGAAAGGTTGTTGTCATGACACCATTCCACTAAGCTCTCTATCTCCTTCCTGTACTCCGACTCATCGTTATTTGAGATACGGCCTACTACGGTGCTAGGGAGTTAGGGCAGAATCTGGCCATGCAGTCATGAGTATATAGGGAGTAGAGTGGGGGGCTGAGGACACAGCTTTGTGGGGCACCAGTGTTGAGAATAATCGTGCCGGAGCATAAACTACGAAGGGCAAGGCTAAGAAGAAAGGAGGAGGTTGAAGCAAAAATCAAGATGCTGGAGGAACTCAGTTGGCCAGGGAATTTGAAGGGCAGCTGTGTGTTATCCCATATTGTTGGGAGGGGCACAGTGGAGCAGTCACAACACCACCATCTAGAAGGAGGCCTGAATTGAGACAGCCCACTCCTGACATGGCTAAATTTTAAATTCCAAATATAAATGTGAACTTCAAAAGCTGGGGCAGTCATGTCTTCATAATAGCATCTCTCAAAGGCCTTAACAGCAGGAAGTTAAAGTTTTAAGATTAGGAATGCATCTTTATGTAAGATATAAATATTGATTTAGTAAGGCATTTGACAAGGTCCCGCATGGTAGGCTAGTCCAGAAGGTTAAGGCACATGGGATCCAAGGCAAGTTAGCTAATTGGATCCAAAATTGGTTTGGTGATAGGAGGCAAAGGGTGGTGGTGAAAGGATGTTTTTCCAAATTGGAAGGCTGTGACTAGTGGTGCACCACAGGGATCAATGCTGGGACCCTTGTTATATTGACAACCAATGTCAGCATTTTAGATTATCTGATCACATAGAACCTGGAACATAGAACAGCACAGCACAGAAATGAGCCCTCAACCCACATTAAACTAATCCCTGCACATTGTCTATATCCTCCATCCCCTGCCTGTCTATGTGCCTGTCTGAATACCTCTTGAATGTTGCTCTTGTCTGTCTCAATGTTGTTTGTAAGAGCTTCCTATGTATAAATAGGCTGTTGCATTTCTCATATACTCATTTTCTTACCACATAGGAGGCCATTCTCTCCATCAACTCTAAGCCAGCACACAGAGTGATCCAGTCAAGGAGGTATGATTGGTAAGTTTGCAGATGATACGAAAGTTAGTGGTGTTATGGATAGCAAAGAAGGTTGTCTAAGGCTACAGCAGCATATTGATGTAGAATTGGGCAGAGTATTGGCAGATGGAATTTAATCCCAACAAGTATACAGTGATGCATTTTGGGAAGATCAAAGAAAGGTAAGACATTTAGAGTAAATGGCAGGGCACTGAGAGACCTTGGGTTCAAATTCAGAGTTCCCTGAAAGTGGCAACACAGGTAGATAGGGTGGTGAAGAAGGAATATAAAATGCTTTCCTTCATAGGTTGGGATATTGGGACGTTAGGTTGCAACTTTATAAAACAATGATTAGTCTGAACTTGCAGTGTTATGAGCAGTTCTGGTCACCACACTATAAGAAGGATGTGGTTATGCTGGAGAGAGTGCCTAGGAGATTCACCAGGATATTGCCTAGATTAGAAAACTTTAATGATGGGAAGAGATTGGATAGGCTGGGCTTGTTTATCCTGGAGTAAAGGAGGCTGAGGGGATGACCTGATCGAGGTATATAAAATTATGAGAGGCATAGAAGGGTGAGGTGGCGACAATCTTTTTCCCATGGTAGGGGCATCAAAAACAAGAGGGAATAGGTTTAGAGTAAGAGGGAATAGTTTTAAAGGGGATTTGAGGGGAAAGTTTACAGCGAGAGTGGTTGACATCCGGAACTCACTACCAAGGGAGGTGGTAGAATCAAATACATTTATTATGTTTAAGAATCATTTAGACAGGCATTTGAATAGACAAGACTTTGAAGGACACAGATTTTATGTGGGCAAATGGGATTAGTGTAGATGTGCTAAAAGGTCAGCATGGACATAGTGGGCCAAAAGGTCTCTTTCTGCGTTGGACAACTCTATGACTCCATGAAATCGATTATACTTCTTAATGTTTCACTACTTAGCAGAGAATCCAACAAAGCACAATGCAGAATGGAGCAGATCTGCCATGAAAACAAATGAAGTTCCCTGTTGCATTAGGAACAGCATTAATTCTTTCCATCTGTTATCTATTTAAACAGCAAATGTATGCACTGATTGATAGAATGGAACATCACGAATCATCTGCGATCTTCTACCTGTTGATGCAACGTAACAGTAAAGTCCTTGGGCTCTGATTTCACTTGCTGGTCTAACATGGGGCATGAGCAAAGAGATATAACACCAGCCAGTATAATTCAGACCAATTGTCCCTGATTTAGATATATGCAGAACGCCACTGTGTTTGTTTTATTTCCAGAAGAGCAGCAAAGCTTAAATGACTCTATCCAATTCCCATGATGTGTTCATCCCACTATGTGACCTACAGTGTGAGGATGAATTACTGAATGAAATTGGAAGCTTCACCAAGCATCTCCCAGAGATGGGTGAGCAAGAGCAAAGGAAAATGTCATTCAGGCCCAACATCGTCTTCTTTGCCATCATCAGAGGAGGTCAGGCAACCTCTGTCCTTTCTCCTCCAATGTTCAACGTTAGTGTGGTAGTTCTGCAGGAGAAGGATAGAATCCATTAATGAATTATTCCTATCTCCATGGGATTCAGAGGCAACCATAAGGCTGAGGCATTGTCAACCATGATCAGCCACAAGACCCGAGTGGATGATCCGTTTCAATTTTCCCACCATCACAGAAGCCAGTCTCCATGTGGTATCAATAAACAACTGACAGCACTGGATATGGCAGAGGCTATGAGACCAGACAACACCCCAGCTGTAGTACTGTGCAAACTCAAGAAGTAGCTGCATCTTTAGCTAAGCTGTTCCAGTACTTACAACACTGGCATCTACCTGATAATGGCAGATTTGCCCAAGTTCGTCCCATTCGCAAAAAAAAAGGACAAATCCATTTGGACTAATTAGCACAAAATCAATCTGCAAAATGATGGAAGATGTTGTAAACAGTGTTATCAAGTGGCATTTATTCACCACAACCTACTCCACGATACCCAGTTTAGGTTTGTCAAGGACCATTCAACTCCAGACCTCCTCACAACCTTGGTCCAAAAAGAACCAAAGAGCTGAATTCCAGAAGTGATGTGACAGTGACTGGGGTTGATGTCAAAGGCAGCATTTGACCACATGGAGTTCTAGCAATATTGGTCAATGAACATTGTGTTGTGTGCAGTTCTGGTCATTGTGTGCAGTTCTGGTCACCTAACTATAGGAAGGATATCAGTAAGATTGAAAGAGTGCAGTGGAGATTTACTAGAATGTTGCCAGGTCTTCAGGAGTTGAGTTACAGGGAAAGTTTGAACAGGTTAGTAATTTATTCCTTGGAGTGTAGAAGAATGAGGGGAGATTTGATAGAGGTTTCCAAATTTTGAGGGGTATAGACAGAGTAAATGCGAGTAGGCTCTTTCCACCTAGATTAGGAGAGATAAGTATGAGAGAACATGACTTTAGGGTGAAAGGGGAAAGGTTTAGAGGGTATAGGGGGAACTTCTTCACTCAGAGACTGGTGGGAGTGTGGAGCGAGCTGCCATCTGACGTGGTAAATGCTGGCTTAATCTTAAATTTTAAGAATAAATTGATAGGTACATGGACGGGAGAGGTCTGGAGGGTTATGGACTGGGAGCAGGTCAATGGGACTAGCGGAATAAAGTTTTGGCACAGACTAGAAGGGCTGAATGGTTTGTTTTCTGTGCTGTAGTGTTCTATGGTTCTAACATCAAAAGAGAAACACTCCAATGGTTTGACTAATACTCCACACAAAGGAAGATGGTTATGGTTGTCAAGGGTCAATAATCCCAGTCCCCAGAACAACTCTGCACAGTTTCCAGGGCAGTGAACTAAGTCCAACTAACGTCAAATGCTTCACTAATGACCTTTCTTCCAGAATAAAGTCAGAGGTAAGAATGCTTGCCAATGATTCCACAATGTTCAATTCTATTTTTAATTCCTCAGCAAATGCAGCAGCCCGTGCCTGCATGCAGTAACATTCATGCCACAAAAATGCCAGTCAATGACCATCACCATCAAGAGAGAGTCTAACCATTTGCCCTCAATATTCTAAGGAAACACCATCACTGAGATCACCACCCTCAGCATCCTGGGAGTGACTATTGACGAGACAGTCTACTGGTCCATCTGTATAAATATTGCAGCTGAGGCTGAGTATCCTGCGGTGAGTGACTCACCTCCTGACACCTCAAAGCCTTTCCACCATATGCAAGGCATAGACAGGGTTTTACTGAATTACACCATGCTTGCCTAGAAGTGTGCATAAAAAGCTCAACACCACCCAAGACAATGCAGCCTTCTTTATTGCCCATTCACCACCCTTAACATCCATTCCCTCACTACCAATGCACTGAGACTGTGGTGTGTATCATCTACGAATCTGTTACTCACCTAGGCTACTCCAACAGCAACTCCCAAACCTCCACCACCAACAAGGAAAAGGGCAGCAAGAACATGGGTACAGTGAGAATTGGTGGTGGCACATGGAACAAATCATTGGAGCAAAAAATAAACTGCTGGAAGAACTCAACGGGTCAAGCAGCATCTGTGGAGTCATTTTGGGTCGAGACCCTGCATCAGGACTGCAAACTACTGGCCTGATAACCAAAAGCATTGGCCTAATAATCGAATGAGGTTGAATCCCATCATGGTGTTATAGAATTTAATTTCAGTTAATAATATGAATCTCATTTTAAAATAATGTGCTGTCTTAGTAATGAATACCATAAAACTGTTGGTTCATTAATGCTGTTCCTTACCCAGTCTGGCACATAGATGACTCCAAACCCACTTTAAAGTGGCCAAGCAAGTCACTCTGTTCATGAGCGAATGGGGACGCACCATAAATGGTCGCCTTGCTGGTGATATCCATATCCTTAAGAAATGGAAAATACCTTTTGCAGAATATGTCACTGGCTTCTCCATCTCCCATGGCAGGACCAGCATTCCACCTTGGGAGTAAGGCATGTGGGTTTTCAACACAGAGATGCATCCACCACTAACCTGCCTCTGACTGTTTCTGGGGAGGCTTGAACTCCAGGTTCAAGTCATCTTTATCTTTAATTAATCAACATGCACTCTAATTATTTTATCCAAGTTCCAAACTCTTGTGCATGCTTTTATGCCATCTGAACAAAACTGGGTCTATCATTAGTGGGTCAATCAAACCACTTGACAGAGGAGAAAAGATAACTGCAGGTTAATAGCCATGTCCTGATCTACTTCCATTGATGATTGCTTTCTGTTTATTAAGCACAAACAATTTCCTATCCAACAGCTGATGGCTAGTCCCAGGAACCTCCCCCGGTAGTCTTCCGTGTAACATATTATGAGAAGACTTTCTGCCATCGGGGTTTATGACACCAACCAGCCTGCTGTCGTTTGCTAATAGAGTTCTTTCTTCAGAGAACTCCACCACGTCAGTGAGACAGAAGCTTTATTCCCCATGCTGGGATTCTCTAATAACTGCTAGCCTCTCCAGGTGATGAAGCATCACATGGCTCGCTAATGCCTTCCAGCCTTTTTCTCTACACTGACATCAAACTAACTGATATGATTGAATTTGACGTGCTGCAGTATTGGCTGCTGCCCCTTGTTTGTGGCTTTCTGATGATGCCTCACTTACAACAGTACACACTCACTGCTGCTTGAGCTAAAAGTAGTGTGTAGGTCCAGAGACTAGAATCATAGAACCATTCAATAATTCTATGATTCTAATCTCTGGAGCCATATATATTCTGGTTATACCTCCGGTAACTTGTGCCATGTTATAGAAAGTGAACTGGCAGCGCACACAGACAGAAAAAGGCATGGACTGACACCATTGCACATATCTGTATGGATACCAATTCTAAACAGCTTAAGATCCGCTGTTGTCCATTGACTTTGGATTATTAAGGTGTAAAGAAGACAAGACGGAGAATTCTTGCAGCATATATAGCTAAATTAAAATTTCCATCTGCTGCCATTTCCCATTAACTGTGGGAACTCTTTTGGCAAGACTGCGACGGTTCACCACCACCTTCTCAAGGGCAATGAGGGATGGCCAATAAATGCCGATAAAAAGGCTCATGGCACAACCAACAATCTCACAAAGTTCAGCCGCCATTCTGGAAACCATAATAGTTACGTTCAGCCTCTAAGTTGATGTGATCTGCTCATCTTGAGCTTAGGGTCGCTCAGGATAGATGTTCATCCGGACATCCACTGATCACATCACAATACTTAACCACATTTACTCTTCTGCTGTAAATATAGACTGGTTCTGCACTTCACCTGTTTCAAATCAAAAGGCTCTGTGTGAACAGTGAAAGCTAATTTACTCCAGTGTTACAGCACACTCACTTCCTGGGTTGGGTTTAGAACTGTGAATCAAATGGATTAGAACCAGACTGGTATAAGCAATATGATTTGAATCCCTGCTGGTTTCCTGCTCTGCCTGACACTCCAGTGGCATGGGTCTGACAAATAATTTGATACTGTCAGGCATAAGTACAGAAATGGGAGGGAATTTTAAAGATGAATGAAATACAATACAAGCAAAGGTCCAAAATAAAGTTGACCTCAATCAAATCTTGGAGTGATGGACTTAAAGATTTTTGTGGAGGGGAGAGGGCTGGTTTAAAATACAATAGGAAAGAGAAGGATCAGGAAGAATTTAAAGAGTTTGTATCTTAGTTTGTGTCCTGGGGTTTTCTGTCTATTAGATCACAGACCTAACAGAGTAGACAGCTTCTTTAGTTACAGTGAAGCTCAGAATTTGAGCTTGTAAGTTTGTGAAATACAATTTATTTAATTGAAAGGTTTTTATAACTTATTCAATTATGGTATGTGGGTGCCACAGACAAAGCCAGCATCAATTGCCCATCTGCAATTAGTCTTGAGATTGGGGTGGTGAGCACCTCCATGAAACATTGCATTGTGAGGCTTGCTCTCTTCATTTCTCAGTCCTTCCCGCTAAACCCCTCGACGCTAGAAAAACTGTAGAATGATTTGTTGTCAAAGGAGATTGAGAAGCAATTAATTAATTACTAAATTGGTACCAACCATGACTCAGTGGCAGCATTTCACTTGACCAGCCGAAAGGTTGTAGGTCAAGGCCACTCTAGAGACCTGAGTAAAAATCCTTCAAGTTCCTCTGTGTAAATGTCACAACAATTTGTCCTGGTCCAGCCACTTCGATGCTACAGCCAAGAAAGCACACCAATGCCTCTACTTCCTCAGAAGGGTAAGGAAATTTGGCACGTCCCAATGACCCTGACCAACTTTTACAGATGCACCATAGAAAATATCCTATCCAGATGCCTCACAGCTTGGTATGGCGACTGTTCTGCTCAAGACCGCAAGAAATTCCAGAGAATTGTGAACGCAGCCCAGTCCGTCACACAAACCAACCTCCCCTCCATTGATTCTGTCTACATTTCCTACTGCCTCGGAAAATCAGCCAACATAATCAAGGACCCCTCCCACCCCAGACATTCTCTCTTCTCCCCTCTCCCATCAGGCAGAAGATACAGAAGCTTGAAAGCACGTACCACCAGACTCAAGGTCAGCTTCTCTTCTGCTATTATTGGACTCCTTTCATAGTCCTTTCATAGACTAAAGATGATTTCTTCATCTTCCAATCTACCTCGTTGTTGGCCTTACACTTTATTTGTTTACCTGCACTGCATTCTCTCTGTAGGTGCTACACTATATTATGCATTTTGTTTCCTTTTACTACCTCAATGTACTTATGTACGGCATGATCTGTCTGGATAACACCAGAGCATGGTGACCCTTTGCCAGCTGTCCCCAATATTTTATAAAGATATCATAAGATCTTGCTGCTCTTGTACTCTATGCCCTGATTAATGAAGGCAGGTGTCCTGAATTCCTTTTTCACTGCCCTATCTCCCTGTATTGCCACCTTCAGGGATCTTTGGATGTATACCAAAGTCTCTTTCTTCCTCAATACTCCCTAGGGCCCTACCATTCATGGTATATGTCCTATTCTTGTTAGACCTCCAAAATGCATCACCTCTCACTTTTCAGGATTAAATTTCATCTGCCTTTGCCCTGCCCAGTTTACCAGCTGGTCAATATCATTTTGTAAACCAAGGCTACCCTCCTCACTTCTAACTACGCCACCAATTTTCACATCATCTGCAAGCTTACTGATCACACCTCCTGCATCCACATCGAAGTCATTAATGTATATAACAAACAGTAAGGGTTCCAGTACTAATCCCTGTGGTAAGTTTCCAATCATAAAAGCAACCTTCCATCATCACCCTTCTATCACCCATTACCAAGCCAACTTTGGTTCCAATTTGCAAACTTGGCCTGAACTCTAACTTTATAGACCAGCCTTCCATGTGGGATCTTGTAAAAAGCCTTAATGAAGTCCACATAAACCACATTTAATTACCTCCTCAATTAAATTAGTCAGGCAGAAGCTCCCATCAACAAATCCATGCTAATTATCCCTGATCAATCCTGGCCTTTCCAAGTGTAGATTAACCTTGTCCCTCAGAATATTTTCCGATCATTTCTCCTGTTGCCCTTCTTGAATGAGTTTCCCACATTTGCTGTCTTCCAGGTCATCTGGCACCAAACCTGTGGCCAGTGATGATTTAGATGTCTGTCAGAGCCCCAGCAATCTCCTTCCTTGCCTCCCACAGCAATTTATCATCAGGCCCTGGGGATTTATCCACCTTTCTGCTCTTTCAGACATCCATTATCTCCTCCATTTTAATCTTAACATCCTCTGGAAATTCACCTTTCCAATTTATTTGTTTCAGTCCTAACCACAAACAGATTACCCCTTTGGTCCTGAATGGGGCTCACTCTTTTCCTAGTTACCCTCTTGTTCTTATCTAATTCCTGTTTATATACTTTCAGTGATCCAGCCTCCACATTCCTCTTTGCAGAGAATTCCAGGGATTCACTACTCTACAAGAAAAAGTTCCTGCGCACCTCGATTTTAAATGACTGGCCCCTAACCTTGTAACCACATTCCTTTGTTTGAGATACTTGAATTTAAACTCCCTTGATTCTGTGGTTGGTTTTGAACTCGGGTCTCTGGATGAATAGTCCAGAACCATGGCTTTCTGAGCTTTGAGGCTGACAAGCAGCAGTTGTAAAAGTTGTGCCTCACCCCTTATCGTATACGTGTCTAATGACTTAACCATTATACCATCATGTCCCTGATTGGAAAGGAGAGGCAGCTGAGGGGGGGGGGGGGGGGTGGGGTGGGCAGGGGAGGGGTCAATGGTCTTAGTACAGCCTTCTCCCCAGTTGGTGTCAATATATAGCTTATAGAAGAGGGGATATATCTTGTGAAGTAAAGCAGATGCTGTGTGAAATCTTCCACCATCTGTCCTTCTTCTTGCCCCACCCCCTTCCTCATCAACTGCCTTGCCATGATTGTTATTGTGCTATGCATACCATTAGAGGGAACAGAAGCATCTCAGAGTGCATGTCTATAAAGTCCTGAAGCTAAAAGAATTGACGGAGATTTTTGAGACATGGGTTGCGTACCAGAAGACTAGAGGATAGCAAATGTTGTTCCTTTATCCAAGAAAGGGCAGTAGGGATAAGCCATACATCAGTAGGAGGGAAATTATTGGAAAAAACTTCTGACAGGATTTACATTCACTTGGAAAGGCAGCTGCTGATTAGAGGAAGTCAGTGTGGTGCTATGCAGGCGGAATAATGTCTCACAAATCTGATTAACTTTTTGAGGAGGTTGCTAAGAAAATTGATGAAGGCAAGGTGATCAGCATGATATACGTGGGCTTAAGCAAGGCTTTTGACAAGGTCCTGCATGGTAGGCTGGTCCAGAAGGTTAAAGCACATGGGATCCAAGGTGTGTTGGCAAACTGCATCCAAAATTTGCTTGGTAATAGGAGGCAAAGGGTAGTGGTGGAGGGTTGTTTCTTTGAGTGCAGGGACAATTATTTATCATATATATAAATGACTTAGATAAGAATGCATGTGGTCTGATTAGTAAGTTTGCTGACAACATGAAAATTGATTGAGTTGCAGATAGCTAACTAGGTTGCCTAGGGACACAGAGAGACAGAGATCAGTTGGAAAGTTGGGCAGAAAGGTGGCAGCTAGAATTTAATCCAAACAAGTGTGAAAATACACATTGGGACGTCAAATACTACCAGTTCATATACAGTCAATGGCAGGGACCGAAGGAGTGTTGAAGTACAGAGAGAGCATGGGACGCAAATTCAAAATTCCCTGAAAATGACAACACAGATGGATAGGGTAGTGAAGACGGCATTTGGTACGCTTGTCTTCATAGGCCGAGGCATTGATTATAAGAGTTGGGATGCCACGTTGCAGCTTTACGAAACACTGGTTAGGCCATACTTGGAGTATTGTGTACAGTTCTGGTTGCCGCACTACAGGAAGGATGTGGTAGCAGTAGAGAGAGTGCAGAATAGATTCACCAGGATGTTGCCTGGATTGGAAGACTAGAGTTATAAGGAACGACTGGATAGGCTGGGTTTGTTCTCACTGGAGAATAGGACGCTGAGGGGTGACCTTATAGAGTTTTATAAGATTATGAAGGGTATAGATGGGGTAGATAATCAGAGTCTTTTTCCCAGGGTTGAAAAGAAATTTAAAGGAAATCTGAGGGATAATTTTTTCACACAGAGGGCCGTAGTTATCTGAAACAAGCTGCCAGAAACAGATATCATTACAACATTTAAAATGCATTTGGACAGGTACTTGGATAAAAAAGTAGAGGGATACGGGCCTGATGTGGGCAAAAGGAATTGGCATAGATCAGTATCACCGTCGGCATGGACAAGATGGGCCAAAAGGCCCGTCTCTGTACTGTACAGCTCTCTGACTCGAAGGTGATTGGGATACTTGCCTCTATCAGTCAAGGCGTGGAATGCAAGAGCAGGGAGGCTAGAAATAAAAACAGGAACATTTTAGAAATACTCAGCAAGTCAGTCGGTGTCCACAGACACAGGAACGGAGTCAATGTTTCAGTATATGGCTTCTCACATTTATGTTAGGGAGAAGTGGAAGGGGTGGAGAGAACAAAAGGAATATTCGGGATCGGGTGGAAAACAAGAGAGACTGAATGTCACAGGTGCTGATGGTGCTGGCTGAGGGAGGGCATTGAAACTTTGTTAGTCACGGTTGATCTGCAGGAGGAGATGTAAACAGAAGGAGACGAATGAAAGCAGAAAGAGAGTAAAGGAAACAAAGATGAGTTGTGAGATTCAAGCTCGAGAAGCAAAACACTGGAAATCTGAAATAAAACTGGAAAATGTGGGAAATATAGGGAGTATCTGTGGCGAGAGAAGGCGTTAATATTTCAGGTTGATGAACTTTCATTAGAGCTGGCCAGGGGTAGGAGGTTTAAGTAGTCTCACAACAGAAAAGCAACATCTGGACGAACACTTAAATTGCCAAGGTATTGAAGGCTATGGACCAAGTGCTGGTAAATGGGGCTGTGGCCAGCGATGATATGATGGGCCCAAGTGCATATCTCTGTGCTGTATGACTCCATAAAGTTTTGAATAATCAGTGGATTAAGAACAGTGGAGAACTGGCACAGCAGAGGAGATGAGGCCTGAGGCAGATCATCCATGATCAAATTGAATGGAAGGTAAGGCTTGAGGAGCCAAGTGACCTACTCCTGCTCCTATTTCCTTGTGTTCTTACATTCTACATAATGAAGTGAATCTGGGATTTGAAAAAATGCAAACACTGTCAGTGATGTCCATGTGTTGTAAACAAACAGAAAATCACAAAGTAAATGGAACAATGGCACAAAACAATGGCAGGGAAGGGAAAGGAAATTAAGAAAACAATGTCTTCCAAGTAATCTGGCAACATCATTCTCATATGGAAGATGATAAAGGGTTTCATTTTCACCTATTTCTACTGTTGTCTAAACATTTAAAGGTTCTGGGTAATCTTAGTGTGTTGCTGAGTTCCAAAAGCTTTAAAGACCTTTAAATTGGCATAATAATCCCTGCACATTTAAAAGTGAAAGAAAATTAACTGCACATTTAAAAGTCATAAATGACAGGATATAAGGAAAGCAAGCCTTTAGTTTGTATACTGTATACACAAACAATAAAATAATTCATCATGCATTACTTATTCCTGCCTCACGAAAGTGGCACACACTCATAATCTTTCATTGACTCGATATGAAGTGTTGTGCTAACTGGATTATAAAAATTGCAATTCTCATTTTGTTAACTCTTTGACCACCATGGGAAATTTTTAGATCAGTGAATTCTAATTCACTTTAATGAAACTGACAGCTGTGCTGTCAGCTGTCTAAGATCTACTGTTTCCTCCCTAAACTTTCTGCCTCTGCCTCTCTCACCTCCTTTAAAATGCTCCTTAAAATCAACCTCATTCGTTGAGCTTTTGATCACCTTTCTTAATATCTCTTCATCTGTCCTGGGGTGAAGTTGCAGCTGCTGGGAAGGGGAGTTTCCTTACATTAAAGGTGCTAATTAAGTGCATGTTGCTACTATCAGGGGGTGCATTCCAGCCACTGAGTCTCCAGGTGAAGGGTTTGATCTCTAAACCAAGCAATCATAATGAATGGAGACACCAGCTCCAAGCTTTGAGGCTGACATCCAACAGCTGTAAATGTGGTTGGCCCCATCCCTCAATGCATCAGCGTGGAACCCAAAGAAACACTTCTGTCATATAGTAAGAACCAATCACCCTGCCTGGGTCCACAGAAGTGTCATTCATATTAGTTTCAGATTCAATTCTGATTAGATTCGGGTTAGTTTATTGTCATAAACACCAGGGTGCAATGTAATTCCTTGCTTGCTCACAGGGTAAACAGTATACGTACAATAGTTATAATAAATACAAAAATGAGTAGAGCAATGAAAAACATGATGATGCTGGAGGAACTTAGCAGGCCAGGTAGCATCGGTGGAGAAAAGCAGGTGGTCAACATTCCGGGTCAGGACCCTTCACACCAACGTCCCTGAAGAAGGGTCCTGACCCGAAACGTTGACCGCCTGCTTTTCTCCACGGATGCTGCCTGGCCTGCTGAGTTCCTCCAGCATCATTGTGTTTTTCATCTAGATTCCAGCATCTGCAGTCCTTTGTTTCTCAAGTACAGCAACGAATGCAAGCCAATGGAATGGCGCAAAGTAGAGTAGGGCAAACAAGTAGTGCAAGAAGAAATGCTGAAGTCACAATAACAGAAGAGGTAGAATTAAGAGACTGAGAACATGGGAGCACCATCAGGAAGGGGATGTGAAAGAGGTGATTGGTTCAGAAGTCTGAGAGCAGTGGGGAAGAAGTCCAGGCTATCAAGCTCCTGTATCTTCTCCGAGAAGGTGGAAGAGAGAAAAGGGAATGGCCAGGGTGGCAGGCATCCTCGATAAACCTGTTAGCCTTCCTGAGGCAACGCACTGTGAAGCTGGACTGGATGGAAGGAAGTGACAAGCCTGTGATGGACTGGGTTGTTTTACCACTCTCTGCAGGTTCCATCGGTCTAGAGTAGAGCAGTTGCCACACCAGGCCGAGTTGCAACCCATCAGGATAGTTTCCACAGCACAGCTGTAGATGCTTGAGAGACTCCCCATGGACAAGCCAAATCTTCTCAGACACCTAAGAAAGTACATACACTGATAGGTTTTCTTGTTCGCGGCATCAGTATTTATTCCATCAGACTATGGACCAGCCTCCGAATCCCTTCATCCCGTCCTTCAGAGGACAATGGAGATGTAAACATTGGATCATTCTTGAATTCAACTGTTTTTATTTGATTGATTACGAGTGGGTGTAGAAGAGGAGGAAATACAACATCTGTTCAAATATTTCTTGCCTTTGAAGCTTGTGTCCATTATGTAAATACAAGAGCTCTCTTCACGTAGAAAACAATGCTTACTGAATCATGAAAACTCAACAAGTCAGGCAGCAGTTGTTGGGAGGAAAACATTTAACATATTAAGTCAAAAAAGCTTTGTCAGAACTGCTTAATGATTTACATAATTAATGATTTTTGTTTACTGATTTTCATTTTCCTTAACTGAATATCACAAAAAAATAGGAGCAGGAGTCTTCAGGGTTTATTGTCAATAAACATTGAAGTGGAAGTGGTTGTTCATAGAGTCATAAGAGTCATAGAACTATACAACATGAATACAGGCCCTTCGGCCCAACCAGTCCATGCCATCCATGGTGCCCACTCACCTAGTCCCAATTTCCTGCATTTGGTCAGTATCCCTCTTAGCCCTGCCCTTCCATAAGCCTATCTTATACACCTACCTTCCATATGCTTCTTAAATGATACTATTGTACCTGCCTCAACCACTTCCTCTCAACTTATTCCATATACTCACCTTCCTCTGAGGAAAATTTTGCCCTCAGGTCCCTTTTAAATCTTTCCCCTCTCACCCTAAACCTATGCCCCCTGGTTTTGGACTCCCCCACCCTGTGGAAAGGACCATTGCCATCCACCTTATCTAATTTTAAACACTTCTGTATGGTCACCCCTCCTTCTCCTACATTCCAAGAAATAAAGACCTACACTGGCCAACCTCTCCCTATAACTCAGGCCCTCTAGTCCTGGCAACGTCCTCGTAAATCTTCTCTGAACTCTTTCTAGTTTAACCACATCTTTTCTATAACAGGGTGACCAGAACTGTACACAGTACTCCAACTGCAGCCTCACCAATGACTTATACAGCTGCAACATAATGTTCCAATCCCTATACTCGGTGCCCTGACTGATGAAGGCCAGCATGCTAAGCGCCTTTTTCACCATCCTGTCTGCCTGCCTACTTTGACGCCGCTTTCAACAAACTGTGCACCTGTACTCTTAGGTCCCTCTGTTCCATTACACTCCATAGTGCCCTACCGTTCATAATATACAGTTGCATGCAAAAGTTTGGGCACCCCTGGTCAAAATTTCTGTTACTGTGCATAGCTAAGCGAGTAAAAGATGACCTGATTTCCAAAAGGCATGAAGTTAAAGATGACACATTTCTTTAATATTTTAAGCAAGATTATTTTTCTATTTCCATCTTTTACAATTTCAAAATAACAAAAAAGGAAAAGTGCCCGAAGCAAACTTTCCTGCATCCTCACCACAAAATTCAGCGTCAGAAGTTTGCAAAGGAACATCTAAACAAGCCTGATGCATCCAGTGGACTGATGAAGTTAAAATAGAACTTTTTGGCTGCAATAGGCAAAGGTATGTTTGGAGAAAAAAGGGTGCAGAATTTTATGAAAAGAACACCTCTCCAACTGTTAAGCAGGGGGGTGGATCGATCATGCTTTGGGCTTGTGTTGCAGCCAGTGGCACAGGGAACATTTCATTGGTAGAGGGAAGAATGAATTCAATTAAATACCAGCAAATTCTGGAGGCAAACATCACACCGTCCGCAAAAAAGCTGAAGATGATAAAAGGATGGCTTCTACAACAGGATAACGATCCTAACCACACCTCAAAATCCACAATGGACTACCTCAAGAGGCACAAGCTGAAGGTTTTGCCATGGCCCTCGTGGTCCCCTGACCTAAACATCATTGAAAATCCGTGGATAGACCTCAAAGGAGTAGTGCATGTAAGACGGCCCAAGAATCACACAGAACTAGAAGCCTTTTGCAAGGAAGAATGGGCGAAAATCCCCCAAAGAAGAATTGAAAGACTCTTAGCTGGCTACAGAAAGCATTCACAAGCTGTGATACTTGCCAAAGGGGGTGTTACTAAGTACTGACCATGCAGGGTGCCTAAACTTTTGCTTCAGGCCCTTTTCCTTTTTTGTTATTTTGAAACTGTAAAACATGGAAATAAAAAAGTAATCTTGCTTAAAATATTAAAGAAATGTGTCATCTTTAACTTCATGCCGTTTGGAAATCAGGTCATCTTTTACCCGCTTAGCAATTCACAGTAATAGAAATTTTGACCAGGGGTGCCCATACTTTTGCATGCCACTGTAAGTCTTCACCTCACAGTTAATGCATCACCTCACAGTTAACTGTATTGAAATCTATTTGCCACTCCTCTGCCTACTTCCCTAACTGATCAAGATCTCCCTGTAATCTACAATAACCTTCTTCACTATCAACAACACCTAATTTCGTGTCATCCACATCAAATTATGATTCAAAATATATGCAGAATAAATAATTCTATCTTGAGCATTGTTAAAAAATACCGACCACCATTTTCAGGCATGAAAATAGATTGTTGTCCCTTCGGTTCCTGTAGTAGTCTCCTGTGAGCTATCATGTAAAGAGCAATTCACTTCCCTTATCCTCAGGATGACTGTAGTCATCACCAGTATTACTAGTTACAACTGTATGTGCATTCTTTATTTATAAAATGCTGCACAACTGCAAAGTCATACTAATTGCTGCATTCAGATCTTCAATTTGCTTTTTCTGTGGGTGTGTTTCTGCCATCAGTGTGGGTTTATTGGTTCCTGAATACTTTCCACCCAAACTGAAACATAACTGACCTTGATCAGCTAAAAAAAAATTATTAACAAAATGAACCTGACATCAGTCATAGGGAATATTATTAAGAACATAGTAACAGGACACATAGAAAGTCACGATATGATTAAAGACAGCCATCAGGGTTTATGAAAGGAGATTCATTTTTCTTTCGGATATGTCTGGCAGCATTGATGCTAACTAGCAGTACAAGTGGTGTATTTGGATATTCAAAAGGTATTTGATAAGGTGCGACACAAAAGGTTGGTATAAGATTAGGATCTATGGAATTAGGGGTAATGTTTAGATGGATTTTGGATCAGTTAATGAACAGGAAATAAAGTAAGGGTAAACAGCTAATTTTTCAGAGTGGCGGGGAGTAACTAGCAGAATTCTTCAATTATTGCTTAGGACTCAGCTATTTACAACCTATATTAATCATTTAGATGAGGGTACTGAAAGTAATATATTACTGACAATACAAAGCTAGTTGATTAAGTAAGTTAAGAAGGGGATGATATGGGATTACACTGGTTTATGTAGGATAAAGTGCACAGAAACAGACCATTCAGCCCAACTCGTCCATGTTAGCATTAGTTCCACTTAAGCCTCCTCCCACCTTTCCTCATCTAAATCTACCAACGTGACTCTCTACTCCTCTCCCCTTCATATGCTTGTCCGATCTCTCCTTAAGTGTATCTCGACTATTGGCTTCAACTGATTCCTGTGCTCGCAATTTCCACATTCTCCTCATTCTTTGGGCAAAGATGTTTCTTCTGAATTCTTTGTTAAGTTTGCTGATGACTATTTCTATTGATGCTTCATAGTTATGTTCTTAACCCAGGAAGAAATATTCCCTCTGAATCCATACTTCCAAAATCTTTCAGAATTTTAACAACAACTATTGGGTCACCCTCTATCCTATGTTCCTCAAGATGAAGGAGACCCAGTCTAGTCCTCTCATCCTGATCTGTATACCTCCCATTACAGGTAACATTCTTTTAAATATCTGCACCTTCCCCAATGGTTATACAATAGATCTCCATCCTTTCTAAAATCTTTTCAAAAACTCTCTGATGTTTGAGGATATCTCCAACCAACTCATTTCCAAATAGTGTGAGCCACAGTCCTCCCCAGCTCTGACAACGTCTCTCAGGTTGATACTTTGCACATTTGGTAGTTGTAGTCAGGCAGATGTTACTTGAAACCTGAATAAGCATAAATGCATGAGAACACTATCATGTCTAACTCCCTCTCCAAGTCACATCTCCTGAAAAGTACAACAGGGCTTCCATTAATCTTTTACACTCCTCTTTACCATTTCCAGTTCTTTCCTTGTCATGACGAACTAACTCACATTTTCCACTGGGTCAAAATCCTTGAACTTTCTGCTGGAGACATTCAGCAGGTCGAACAACATCCATCAGAGGAATGGAATTGTCAATGTTTCAGGTCAAAATTGGCATCAGTACTGATGCAGATTTTCGACCCAAAATGTCGACAATTCCTTTCCCCTCATAGATGCTGTTTGACCCGCTGAGTTCCTCCAACAGATTGTTTGTTGCTCAGGATTCCAGTACCTGCAGTCTCTTGTTTCTCCTTCAACTTTCTTTTTATTTGTTCACTTGTGGGATATGGACATCATTGGCAAATTCATCCCTAATTGCCCCTGAACATTGAAACAGTTACATGTCATTCACACTGGAGTCACATACAGGGCAGACTGGGTAAGGATGGCAGATTTCCTTAAAGTGAACCAGGGTGGGGTTTTACAACAATTCATGGTCTTTCCCATATCTAGCAGCACCAAGGAGATTCACCAGTGCACAGACAAATTGGTTAAGAAGAAAGATTCAAACTGTCTGATGGGCATCTAGGATTGTGTAATAATTACTGGTCATGGAATTATACAACACAGAAGCAGGTCCTTCAGCCCAACTGGTCCATGCTAACCAAGATGCCCCATCCAAGTTAGTCCCATTTGCCAGTGTTTTCCCCATAACCTTTTAAACCTTCCCAATCCATTTACTTGTCCAACTGTCTTTTAAAAGTTGTTACTGTACCTGCCTCAACCACTTCATCTGGCAGCTCATTCCACATGGATACCACCCTTTGTGTAAAAATGTTGCCCCTCAAGTTCCTATTAAATCTTCCCCCTCTCATCTTAAACCTATGCCCTCTAGTTCTTGATTCCCCAAACCTGGGGAAAAGACTGAGTGCATTCACCCTATCTATGCCCCTCATGATTGTATACACCTCTATAAGATCACCTCTCAGTTTCCTATGCTCTAAGGAATAAAGCCCTAGTTTGTCCAACCTCTCTCTATAACTCAGTCCCTCAAGTCCTGGCAACATCCTTGCAAATCTTTTCTTCACTCTTTCCAGTTTAATAACATCTTTCCTATAGCAGGGTGACCAAAATTGAACACAATACTCCAAGTGCGGCCTCACCAGCGTCATGTTCAACCGCACCATGACCTCTCATCTTTTATACTCAATATCAAGACTACCGGTCATGATATTGATGTCATTTTCACAGGGTGGATTATTAAATAGACTCACACACAAAATGCTGGAGGAACTCAGCAGGTCAGGCAGTATCTATGGAAAGAAATAAACAGTCAACGTTTCGGGTCGAGATCTTCATCAGGATTGGAAAGGAAAAGGGCAGAAACCAGAATAAGAAGGTCAGGGGTGGGAAAGGAGTACATGCAGGCAGGTGATAGGTGAGTCCAGGTGATAGGTGAACTTACCTATCACCTGTCCGCATGTACTCCTCCCACTTCCCTGACATTCTTATTCCGGCTTCTGCCCTCTTTCTTTCCAGTCCTGATGAAGGGTCTCGACCCAAAACATCGACTGTTTATTTCCCTCCATAGATGCTGCCTGACCTGCTGAATTCCTCCGGCATTTTGTGTGTGTTGCTGCAGATTCCAGCATCTGCAGTCTTATTAGATAGACTGTCTTCTAGCATTCATTTGCAGGGGCCTTTCTCCTAGTATGTGTATTGGCAGCAAAAGATAACAAACCAGTGAAACTTGCATGCAATTTTTGAGAGAAAACAATTCAACCTCTTGCTATTTTAAAATGAGTGAAAGGGCAGCGATCAGACACACACATTTCAGTTCAAGGGGTTGAACAATAGTTTCAAAGGTGTAGCCTCCATGAATTCCAAAAGCAGAGAAGATAATAAGATACTTTAGAATACTCAATATGCTTTTTCAATTTCTTTTCAGAGATGACATATTGCCATGGTATCCTTCTGGAACCATCAAATTTTAATTCTTTGATGTAGCAGATCTGGCTTTTCAAATTGTCTAATTGATGGGCAAAAGTAAAGTACCTAAAGCAACTAATCAGGGGAATATCAAGATTAATGTTGAAATCAAAATGAACCCTTAAGAATTGTCTTGGGCAGAGTTATTACAGATAATCATAGCACAATGCCATCCAATAAAACATTTGAATGTCCATCTTTATTTTTTATTTTGGCATCCTGCTTGCTTTAAGTGGTTTAATGCCCCCTTAAAGCAGCAGGTTAGGAAACCTTATACAGATGCATTACATCATTGTAAATTCAAGACCCATATGATGAAACACTTTGGCTGCCTTGATGAAATGTACACCCAAGAGCATGTGAATGTAAAGGCTAGGATTACAAGATCTAAGATCTAATTTACAAATACTTTATCACAAATGGTGCTCCCAGTTAGACTTCAGAATTATTCCCTAAATTTAAATGTTTTCAATTGGCAATATATTATTATCTGGTTCAGAAACACCATGTAGCATCTGAAATACAAAACATTGATACCTACACACTCCAATATAGAATGTCAATAAAAATCCCAAAAGAATGATCTAAAATATTCTGATAGTAACAATGACCTGTTATTATTGTTAGTAGATACATATATGGAAATTATTGTGGTAACATTCACCTTGAACTTATTACAGGAATCTGCAGCATTGGATGGTCCATTGGATATTTCACTCTGAGGTCTTCCATTTATGTTCACAATTGCTCTGCTGATGTAAATGAATTCGGTGAGCTGGGTGATGGATGGTTCCTTGACTGATGCCAGTGGCCAAGAGCAGATGTCAGACCATAGCATGAGCTGACTTTGTTGGTCCTCCTTCTTCTCCCTCCCCCATTTCCCCACCATCCTGCTATGGTGAGGTACTCCATCTTGTGGCCCAGTAGCAAACTGACCAAACTCGCTCCCAAATTTCGACGAGATTGAGGATGTGAAGATCACATTTCTACAATCATGTCTAAGTTTTGTGTGCATATTTTGGGTACAGAGTTAAGTTAGTTAAAACAGTCACTACAATCATGAGGTTTTGGTTAAATGCACTTAGAATTCTTTTCAAGTTGGTATCCTTCAGTATGACAATGAAATTGGCCACCTACTCAACTGTACACCTAAATACTGCCTCTAATGCTTTGAAATGTCCCAAGACTTTTGGGACAGCAGCAGCAGCCTTACCAAACAAATGGAAACTTTGAAGACAGTTTACAAGGCACGTCACAGGATTATAATTAGACAAAGGAAAAACCAACAATTGGGAGGTGCAACCAAAAGTTAGTTTAATTAGGTGAGTTTTAAGGTGACAGAAGTATGGATTCAAAATTTGGGATGAAAGAAAGTTTACTGAGCATGGGTGGGAGGACGTCAACCAAGAAAGCATTAAAACATTTAGGTCTGAGGGTGATAAAGGCATGGATGAGTGGATGGGTTGAATCAGAGGTGGAACAAGGTAATCTACAGAGGTGGAACTTGGTTGCTGAGGATGTAGGGGCAGAACCTCAATGTTGAACATGAAGGCATGGTTGATGAGGGAAAAGGAAGGGACCAATTAAAGATTTTTTTGTGGAACTCTCGACATAACAGTGAAGAGAAGCTATTAGTGGAAAAGCTTGGCTTGGTGGGCAAGGAAAACAAGATATGAATGCTCACAATCCTGATGATAAAGAAATCCAAGGGCTGATTGTGTTGCAACTAAGGTGAGGGTGAAGGGAGTGCAGTTCAATAGTCACTTTTCTTACTCGATCACAGGATTGGGACATGGCAGGCAAGACCCACGATCATTTACCCTTCTAAATTTCCCATATTATTTCTCATTTTATCTATATATAACTAAATTTATCATATTATCTAGCCAAGCCATTTTAGAAGATAGTTAAGAGTTAAGTAGCTATTATTATAGTCTCACTATCACAATAATTTTCTGCTTCCAACTATGTAAGGTTTCAGGTGATCAGCCATTCTACACTTGATTCGTACATTTCCAACAAGTATACTACTTCTTTCTCTGGTAACTTCAGATTTCATTCATTTTCCCCTACTTACATTTCCTTAATACATGTTCAGTGTTACGCACTAGCCTTTACACCCTCATTCAGTTGACTCCAATCAATCTTTCCAGCTCTCCATCCTTTCGCAGTTGATCCCTTTTGTCATAGATCACACAACAAAGAAACAGGACCTTCACCTTACTGAGTGTGTGCCAGCTATCGAACATCCATTTACAAAATCCTGCATTATTCTCTCCACAGTCACACCACCTCCCCCACTCCACTAACACTCACCTACACAAAAGGGACAATTTACGGCAGCCAACTAACCTATCAACCCTCACATCCTTGGGATGTGGAAGGAAACGGGATCACCCAGATGAAACCCATATTGCCACAGGGAGCACATGCTAACCCCACACAGAGATAAGATAAGATTTCTTTATTAGTCACATGTACATCGAAACACACAGTGAAATGCATCTTTGTGTCGAGTGTTCTGGGGGCAGCCCGCAAGTGTCACCACGCTTCCAGCGCCAACATAGCATGCCCACAACTTCCTAACCCATACGTCTTTGGAATGTGGGAGGAAACCGGAGCACCTGGAGGAAACCCACGCAGGCACGGGGAGAACGTACAAACTCCTTACAGGCAGTGGCCAAAATTGAACCCGGGCTGCTGATGCTGTAATAGCGTTATGCTAACCGCTACGAGGTCAAGATTGAACCCAAATCGCTGGAGCTGTGAGGCAGTAGTTTGACTAGATATGCCTTCGTTCTATCTTCACTTCTTTTCTCTGTAAGTTAAATCCTCTGCTCTTCCCCAGTTTTGATGAAGGATCATTGAACCAACATTTAACTCTTTTCCTCGGTCCACAGAACAGCTGGCCAGCTGTTTTTTTTTCCATTTTTTCAGATTTCAAGCATTTACAGTATTTCCTGGGGATGACCATACTGGTGGGTCTGGAGTCATATACAGGCCAGAGGGTAAGGATGACAGATGACATTAGTGAACCAGATGAGTTTTACAACAGTCCCATACCTTTGTGGTTATCATTACTAATGGTATTTTGTTTCATTAAGTTAAATTCCCAGCTGATCTTTTGGATTTGAATTCATACATTCAGGCCAACAGTGCTAGCCCATGGCTACTAGACTGCCACATAATGGCTACCACACTGGTAGAGAAAGGAAACCAAGGCTTATCCTTGCTCTCCAAGGTGATAATTGACTTGCAAACAATATAGGCTGAGGGCAGCAGAATGGTGCAGCAAATAGTGCGGTTGCCTCACATCTCCAGAGACCTGGCTTTGATCCTGACGTCCGGCGTTGACTCATGGGGTTTGCATTTTCTCTCCATGACTGTGTGGGTTTCCTTATGATGCTACAGCTTCCTCCCATATCCCAAATAGGTGCTGGTAAGTTAATTGCCTTCTGTAAATTACCCGCCAGTATTGATTGATGGCAAAGACTCTCAAAGGGGAGTTTATGTACATATGTGAATAAGTTTCAGCAGTGCAGAAAAATAAGCAGATGGAGAAGACTAATGGAATTGTGCTGGGAACTAGAATGGACCAGATGGGCTGAATGGTCTCCTTCTGTGTTGTTAGAAGTATAAGATAGGAGAGTCAATCCCAATAGTGCTTGAGGTGGTCCGGCTTCATTTGGTTATGGGATTCCAGAACACTGAGGTCGGCAATGATAGTGATGACTGACATACTACCCTGGTTGATGAGGGGTCAAAAGCTGGGCAGCTGGCAACTTAACATGTCTCGGGGCAGGGCTGCCTAGAGAAAGAAGGTGGGTGGGATAGGGATGAAGAGGAGATGGGGCTAAGGGTTGGTGATCAATATAAATAAGTATCTGGGTATAGTCTTATCCTTGCTCAAAGTGGGATCAAAGTTGAGGACGGTAGCCATGAATAAGGGCAAGAGAGTTCGTATAGAGGGAGAGACCTATTAACCACTATTTCATAATTCATTTCATCTCTCCTGGTTAACGTAAACTCATTCTGCAACATCTAACTGGAAATTCACCTGTTGACTGGATGAAAGTATGATATAACATGAAGAGTTTCATCCAGGCTCAGATGTTGCTTGGCTGGGCATACAGAAAGCCAGGCAATATGTGAAAGAGAAAGAAAAGCTAGTATTTGGGGTGTGACCCTGCAATTAAAACTGATTAACTTCTTAGTGTTAATATAACTGAGGTACTTAAGCATGTTACTCTTTGAAATGCCAATGCAAAATGGGTGGTTATTTTGAGAAATGATATCTAAAATTATCAAAGCACTTCAAAAGGAATATTTCTTAATTCAACTTCATAAATCAAATCTTAGATACGGAATTTCATTCACTGGAATCTCCTCCAGTTCTACTATTCCAGTTCCAGTCTCTTGATCATCCCCGAATTTAATCACTCCACCTTTGGTAGCCAAAGCTCTTGAACTGGGGAATTCCCTTCATAACCCTATCTGTTGCTCTGTCTCTTTCCTTTCTTTAAAATAGCTCCCTCATTGACTCTGCCCTAATTTCTCCTTGTGGCTCAGTGTCATAACTTTGTTAACCCCTACCACCCGCCCCCCCCCCCCCCCAGTGTCCTTTTGATGTTTTGTTTCATTCAAGGCACTATATAAATACTGGTAGCTGTTGTTGTAGTCCAGTGGCCTCCTGCATTCACTTGATGCAAGTAAATACAGGACACGGACACTATCAGAGTTCAGGCAAATGGTGACATTTGCCCAGCGGAAATCTCAATCTTCTGTATATTTGGAAATGGGAGAAAGATAAGACTTCCATTTGACTGTGTAACTGATACAATCATTAAAAACAAGCAGTGGACTGCTTAGGATACCAACTATCTCGCTCTTCCTTTGTAAACTCTAACAAGTGTTAATCCTCGGTACAGTAAATAAAAATGAGATTGGCCAGACTCTAGCTCATCATCAACAGGCCAGTGGAAGATGCCTGGAGATTCCCAGTGGTATCCATAAGAAAGTATCCCTGTAAAATCTTAAACAAGTTGGAGCCATTCACATTAAGCTCCACGTGGTTCATCTGTAGGCCAGTCAATGGTGGTACCTGCAGTAGGGAGATGCCTTCATGGTGGGGTTGCCAAAAGCCAGCTATCATAATGGCAGCATGGGCTTCATACCTCGTAGTTCAACAGCACGAAACACCACACCTTCTCTCAATTTTGTATTACAAAGTGAGCGGTGATAGTCTGAAACCCCGGGATGGGTTGTGGAAACTGTGTTGATTAGAGCTTTCATGAAGGAATTAGATGGTTACTTGAAGGAAAATAATTTCCAGGGTTATGAGGAAAGAGGGAATGGGACTAAATAGAATGTTCTACAAGTAGACAGCATGGACAACAGCTACCTGTGCTGTACCAACGCTATGATAAAAATCTATGGAAATATTAGAACCATAGAACCATAGAACAATACAGCACAATACAGGCCCTTCGGCCCACCATGTTGTGCCGACCTTCAACATAATTCTTCATTATTGCAAGGCTGAATATTTTAAGTTCAGTACAGGGTGGAGAATTGCGCAGTTGGTAGAAATTATGTAGAAAGTAAAATTCTGGCCATTGACTACCACCAAATGATGCATTCACTAAATGATATCATTGCCAATTTTCTTGTACCGTACAAGTATGCCCAGCTTGGTTGGGGAGAAATGCGAGCTGATCACCAATATTCACAGTGCAAAATGTGACATGATACTAATCAGATTGAGGACAACATTTCAACATTTTTAGAGCAAAGGGGATGAGTGCTGGATAGAGTGTGAGTTAGGATGTGGGTAGCAGAGGTTTGGATGACTCTGCTGCTCAGGTATGTGGAGGAAGGTCATGCAGAGTGCATTGGAAACAAATACCCAGAGTCAATATGTTGAAGCAGTGGTGGGGTCAGGCAGTTATGGAATGCTGGGTTTGCCGGGTCTTCTTCATCACTGGGTCTATATTGTCAAACTTCCTACTAACAGCATTATAGGACTATCTTCATCAGAAGGACTGCAATGGTTCAGGAAGGCAACTCACCATCACCTTCTCAAAGGTGCGTGATAGAGTGGGGAGGGGAAATGGTGCACTCTTTCCAACATCTTTGATGGGTTTCTATACTCCCAATGAAAAGACTTGGATCTCATGCTATCCTAATTACTTCTTCTCCATTTTAAAAAGTCATGGACCAGGGATTCTCCCAAGTCAGTGAGAGAGGCAACAAATGCCAGATCTTGCAAAATGAGTAATTTTTTTAAAGCTGACAACAGGCAGTCTCAATCAGGATTGAGATGAGCAGAATGTCTACACTCACGAGGTTCTGAAACTTTGGAAGTTTCAAATCCTGAAAGCTGTGACTCTCAACATACCCCCAAGGATCAACAGTGAAATGCTTCTGCTGCAGTTCTGTGGGTTCTCGGTTGGCTGATGAGGCCAAAGTGGGATCCCCAGACTCAGGCAGAGGTGCATGATAAAGTGGGGAGGGGAAATGGTGCACTTTTTCCAACATCTTTGATGGGTTTCTATACTCCCAACGAAGAGACTTGGATCTCATGTTATCCTAAGTACTCCTTCTCCATTTTAAAAAGTCATGGACCAGGGATTCTCCCAAGTCAGTGAGAGGAGGCTTTGAGAACATTATTAAAGATTTTCTCTTTCCTCATTATGTCGTATTTGGTCATCACTTCATATTTGTTAATGTCAGTTACATCACATTACTCATCCTTATACAACATTGCATTTTCACTTGCCACAGTTCCCTTTGCCAGTCTCTTTCTTTGCTTCTTCAGTAGCCAAGCATACTTAAATAACACTTATGTTGTAAAACTACAACTGTTTTCCAGGGTATTTTTGATCATTTCTACAGGTATTTTAATTCAATAGCAGTAATAATCTCACTGAATCACAATAACTCTCCTGAACCAGCTTTTTTGCATCTTGCTCAATTGGACAATATTCCCTTAAAGTCATAGAAAGTTTGTGCCCCATTTTAACACCTAGAACAAGTTTTTAACGCACTTGGAAATGTAGGATTTTTTTTAGCATACTTGCTAAAATACTAAGCTGCTCACTTTTGAGACCTGGGTTGACATCCAACCTATGCAAATAGAATGAATGATCCCACCTGAACCAGGTTGGAGGATGTCCCTTCCAGTGATCATATATTCAACTATTCAAACCTACCTCTGATTAAATAAGATAAGACATCTTTATTAGTCACGTGTACATCAAAACACACAGTGAAATACATCTTTTTGCGTAGTGATTTGGGGGGCAGCCCACAAGTGTCGCCACGCTTCCAGCGCCAATATAGCGTGCCCACAACTTCCTAACCTGTACATCTTTGGAATGTGGTCAATTTGACAATCACATGCAGGGAATCGTTACAGTGGTTTTCAGGTTTTAAAAAAATCTAATCTAATTTAGACTTCTGAAGCAATTGTCACAAAGCTTTTGTCTATATCTGAACGCTAAGAAATACCAAGTGTCTAACAGAGAAAAGCATTCAGTTACATCCCTTGCCACAGTTTCAAAAATCATTATACTTGATTGCCTCTCTTCAAAAGTAAACAGTAGAAGTAAGTCATTATTCTGGTTGTGCCTTCTACACATGGACTCAAGCTGTTTAAGAGGAACATTAAATATCAATTTCTCCCTTTTCAATAAGATAAGGTGTTAACAGCATCACAAGAATAATAGTTTCCTAAGTGGCTGTATAAATGAACTTTCAAGGAGCATTGCAATTAGGAAAGGTTCCCCCTCACCACTCCAAAATGGCACAAGATGTGGCTTCGAGGTGGACTTTGGGGACCAGGCGTTGTGTCCGAGCTTTAGCAAAAAATATGTAAACACGAGATGGGTCTTGTTAAATGAGGAAAATAAATTAAATGAGGAAAATATTTTAAAGCATAGACAGAAGAATTGTAGTGGATGCTGTTTATAGGTACTTTCAGAAATTATTTGTGGAAGTGCCATAGAAGAGGCTTGTTGCTAAGATGAAAGTGCATGATTTTGTGAGTAATGTGTAAATAAAGCTAGATGGTGCAAGAAGGTAAAGAGTAAATGGATATTTTTCATAATATCAGGATGTAGTAGGTGATGGGACCTTATCTGCATTCTGTCCATATGCATTATTTGAATCTCAGAAAATGGGAATAATATTCCTCCAACAGCAAACAGGGGACATGACAAACAGCCAGAGAAGAACATGAGGGACTGTAGTGATATATTTGGAGGAGAGCAGACTAGGGGGACAGATAGCAAAATCATATTGCAGGGAACTGTGAGGTAATACATTTTGCAAACCAAAACAGGGGCAAATAAAAGTGTACATTAAATGGTCAGATTCCAGAGAAAAAGGGGGGAAGATAAAGGGAAAGACATGCATACATTTTAAAGAATGGTTCATGTAGAAAAGGCAATTTCAAAAGCAAATAGCTTTCCAGATATCATGTAAAGCAGTACTGAAAACAAGGTATTGAGTGCAAGAAAGGGTATCAGAGTTACAGAATTTTTTTTGTTGTTAACAATGCCAACAAGTTTAGACTACATTCATGGCAAATACATTGAAATATTGGGGAATTTTCATTGGAATAGAGAAGGTTATGGGGAAGGGGAAAGCTAACAGATGTTTGCAAAATTATTAAACTTTCTCCCTGAAAGTGGCAACACAAATAGTTAGGGTGGTAAAGAAGGTGTTCTGTATACTTGCTTTCATTGATCGGAGCATTGAATATAAGTTAGTTACAGCTGTATAAAACTTTGGTTAGACCACATTTGGAGTGTTGTGTGCAGTTCTGGTTGCCACATTACAGGAAGGGTGTGTGGTCCTGATGCAGGGTTTCAACCCAAAACGTCAACAATTCCTTCCCCCCACAGATGCTGCTCAACCCTCTGAATTCCTCCAGCAGATTGTTTGTTGCTACAGGAAAAATGTGGAGGGTTTGGAGACAGTGCAGAAGAAGTTCACCAGGATGATAAGATAAGATAAGATAAGATAAGATAAGATAAGATAAGATAAGATAAGATAAGATATCATTATTAGTCGTATGTACATCAAAACACACAGTGAAATGCATCTTTTGTGTAGAGTGTTCTGGGGGCAGCCCACAAGTGTTGGCACACTTCTGGCACCAACATAACATGCCCACAACTTCCTAACCCATACGTCTTTAGAATGTGGGAGGAAACCAGAGCACCCAGAGGAAACCCATGCAGACACAGGGAGAACGTACAAACTCCTTACAGACAGCAGCCAGAATTGAACCCAGGTCACTGGCACTGTAAGGCGTTACACTAACCACTACACTACCGTGCCTGCCTGGATCAGAGAGTATTACATATAACAAGAGGTTGGACAAACTTAGATTATTTTCTCTGGAGCGTCAGAGGCTGAGGGGTGACCAAATGGAAGCATAAAATTATGACAGTTAGAGTCTTTTTCCCAGGGTGGAAATGTCAAATATTAGAGGACATCGCTTTCAGGTGAGAGGGGGAAAGTTTAAAGGAGATTTACAAGGCAAGGTTTTACACAAAAAGTTGTGGATGCCGGGAACACACTGCCAGGGGAGGTGATGGAAGCAGACACTATAGCAACGTTTATGAGGCATTTAGACAGGTAGGTGAACAGACAGGGAATGGAGGGATATGGACCATGCACAGGCAGATGGGATTAGTTAGGATTGGCATCATGGTTAGCACAGGCATTGTGGACTGAAGGGCCTTTTCCTCTGCTGTATTGTTATATGTTCTTATGGGAGAGTAAAGAGTGAATGAATGGTTTCACTGACTAATGACTGTGACAAAGAGATGCAGACAATCTTATCACTGCAGCAATGAATGAGGAAGTAATATTTCTGTAGAGAAAACTGTGAACACATGAAATGCTTTAACACAAGCAGTTTGTGAAATGATGTGTTAAAAAACCTGTTAAATATCTGGGTATAAAATTGAGGGAGAATAAAGTTAGAATATTGGGTGAGATATGAAAAAAATCTGTTGTCTTGTAGTTCCAGTCTTAAAAGCGAAGAACAATTATGTGATAATTTATACCATTTGAATGTCTCCTGTCTCTCATTGGATGGGAATTTTGCTAACTATTGGAAAACGCACTTAATTTCAAAGATAATCTTTGCGTATAATGGATTTAACACCCCAGTTTTCTGCTAAAATCGTCCCTTTTGGAGGAAGTATTCGTAGAAGGACAATGTAACAGGCTGTGAGCAGTGGACATAGAAATCAGGGCAGATCGTTCCATTTGGGTTGCTGGCACCTGCAAAAGATAAGGAATGGAATGGCCATCTCATGTGTTGAAATATTTTATGACCTGGTGAAGAAAAGTTTCACACAATCCTCAAGAGTTACAGTACTAACAACAATGGTTCGGCTTGGGCTACTTTGCTGACACGGGACACAGCTTCAATAGATAACTTCGTAAACTTAACCATTCGAATATATTATGGATAGCTTAAAGTGCCTGGAAACTTTTTAGCTACGTTTTCATTGACTGCTGTCCAAATACTACCTTAGGTAACAAGGATAAATTCCCTTTTAACGCTCTCACTATTTTTCCTCGAAAGGGGACGATTTTAGCAGAAACTGGGTGTTAAATCCATCATTACGCGAAGATTCTCTTTGAAATTGTGCGTTTTCCAATAGTTAGTAAAATTCCCATCCAATGAGAGACAGGAGACCCTCAAACGGTATAAATCATCACATAATTGTTCTTCGCTGTTAAGACTGGAACTACAAGATTTAACAGATTTGTCATAGCTCACGCAATATTCCAACTTCATTCTCCCTCAGTTTTATACCCAGATATTTAACAGATTTTTTAAAACTCTAACTCATTTTGTCCCGTAAAGCAAATGTTTTTTTTATATCTGTGAGATTGGCGCTGCGTTAATTTAAGGGCAAACCTTATAACTTTAATGGTTTTTAAGAGATGCTATTTTTCGGATTAAAAACAACGTAATTCTGTTTACCACCTGTTCAACAGAATGTGCATTTTGTCTAAAAGTTGAGTGAAACTGATATGTCAAACTCAACAAAAAAAACTTAGTTACCAACTCTCCTTTAAGCGGATGGTTTGTCATATAATTGCTTAAGATGTGCCCTTTTTGTTTCTTTGTATTTGTAAAATAGGTGGTGCTGGAGTTGATTTGGGCCGGGGTCTGTGTGTATTTAGAGGATGGAGGCATCCCCGAACCGGGTTGAGCTGGGCGGTCATAAACAAGTGGGACAAATAAAAATCTTGGGTGTAAATATGTCACACCAAAGAAAAAAAAGGCAACATCTATGCTGTGTTTAAAAATAGTCTGCCAATGCGAGAGAAAGAGCTGGTGCAATTATGCACATACCTCGGGCGCTACCATGGACTAATGAATACAGTGGTTGCCATGGCTAGGGCTGGCTTCGAGGTGGACTTTGGGGGCCAGGCATTGTCTCCGAGCTTTACCCAAACACAGAGCCCCAGCTCTCGGCCGCATGTCTGTGTACTTTGGGCAGACGAGGCCCCTCCTTCCTGGGCCAGAGAGCACAGGTTCCCTTCACTTTAGCATCATGCCTTTGAGTTTCTCTTGACACCCCCTTCAGGAGACTGCCAGATCGTTAGTAAGCAACGATGGATGTACTTTTACTTAACTCTAAACAGTTCGTGGTGGAGGAGATTGTTCACACTCCCATACAACGTTGGTCCTTTTGCAACAAAGCTGTTACTTGGACTCTTGCTCTCAATAGGTTTCTAGTGAGACTGCCCTACCTTACTCTTTTTACAATGTAAAAATGAATAGATCCTTCTGATAATCCATATGGCCTTCTGGTATCTAGACCTTTCTAATTTTACCCCTTTACGGAAATTGTGGGGGCTTTATAATTTCCTAAACACCTCTAGGCTACATTAGTTGGTTGCAAACACTGAGTCATTTTCGTAGGTCTTATGTGTGTTCTCTAACCATAAAATTCAAGCGGAAAAATCACATTATTCTAACCAATTCTACCAACCTATCGCTGTCTGACTATGGGAACGTCTGTTTGTATACCTGTTTATCCCTTCATCAATCTCCACCTTTCATTTATAGACATGCACCCACCTAAATTTTTCAGTGATGTGGTTGTCACGTTGTAGACGTGCGTTTTCTCGGCAATAGATATCATCAGGCTTTGTAACATGTTGAATATAAATGATAACTGAACCTACTGAGTGTAACCTTAAATGAACCTACTGAGCCGTAAGCTTTGTTTCATTACAGCATATATTATGCTTTGTTCCGTAGAACTAAAGAAAGACCCAAATAAAATCACCTTCGGAACGTCCCAAAGCGATTCGGAGCCAATTGACAATATGATTTAAAGAATTCTGGGCGGGTAATTTTTGTCCGTGGATGTGCAGATTTAATCATGCGGTGTATTTACAGTTTTAACTCTTCTTTCTACGTAAAGCGAGAGGATTAACTTAAGGACAACGAGGGGGATCTCGGACAGATCCACTTGTTATTCTCCATTCATTGAGATGCATGGGTTAAAATGAAGTTTTTAAGAATCTTCGAATGGCAATATCGTTGTTGTCTCTCATAATTTCACGTGTGTCTTTGATAGATCTTTCAGTGGTGTGGAATGGTAGTTGCATTTCAATTGAAAAGTTTCTGTTTGGAAAGTCGGGATAATAGCATCAAAACCCACAGCAACTGAGCGACGGACTCGCGGGTCGGGTGGAGGTGGTGGGGGTTGGTGGATGGACGGAATCACAGCCCAAGACATTGAAAATGTCATCTTAACTGATCAACACCATGTGTAAAATAATCTAATAAAACTTAACCAATGTTTTACACGTGCTGGAGAAAGCATTCCGTTCTATTTTGCCTGTATAGAAAGTGCATTGAGACAAAACAAACTAATGAGAATCCCATAGCAACGATATGTTGACTATTGGGGTGTCCTCTGTGTTAACAAAAACAAATATTTTTAACAGCGTTTCTCAGATTTGTCATGGGGGTTTATGTTTCATTTCAGTGTCAAGGCTTAAAGTTGCTATTAAAATATCCTTTTATAGGGAAAGTTCCCCATTGTTAAATTAGCTAGCAGAGAAGTGGGTAATATAAACAATTCATTTCTCCGTTATTATTATTGTTGTTATTATTGCTGTTGTAAAAAAAAATCAACCATCTGTGTGATCGCTTCCTCGAGCAACGTCCATGGAACAGGCAACAGGACCACGGCGGGAGTTATGTGAAAACTTTTAATAACTTCTCGAATTCCCCCCGCCCCACGAGTTGTCTGCGAAAGTTACTTTGATATTGTCCAGTGATTTTTTTTAAAGAGTCTTGCCACTGGAAACAAGATGAAAGCAAATGGGGCTTTATGTGCGTGTGTGTTGTTTATTGGAAAGGGAGGGGGGGGATTGAAACATCAGGCTATCTGAAATGCGGTCTTCTCGCCCAGTTTTAATCGGGAACATCGACAGGTGATTGTCTTTTTCACTGAACACATCAAAGTTTTTCAAACAAAATTCTATACACAGTGACTGCCACTGTATGAAAACAAAACAAAACAAAATGTGCTTGGTCAAAGATGGTACAGAAGATACTAAATCAATCAGCTTTTGAGCTCCAGTGAGCCCTGTCGCAGTGCCGAAACGAACTTTCTCAGTGATATCCAGAATGACGGACACACTTTTGAATTTCGACTGGGAGGCACTAAATTCATTAAGACAAAAGAAAGGAGGCAGAAGGATACGGATATAATGAGTTAACCAGAAACGAACACAAAGCAAATTGGTTCGAGGATGATTATCAGATTAATTGGTAATTAACCCTTGGCTGTTGTTAGATATAAATGTATTCCTGTGACTCATGTCTTTGGGTTTTTGTGTCATTTAAGAACGTTATTTAAAACAAAATAATGCAATATTTAAATATATTGACATAAATGAAAATTCATCAAAAAATATCTCGCACAATCGTAGCTCGCACTCTCTTTCTCTCTCTCTCTCTCATATGAAATGTCTGAGTGCATGGCACAAACATATTCAAGAAAACAACTTAATCTCTTATACTAATCTTTAGCATAGCCCCAGAGTGAATTTAAAAGTAAACGACAATTTTGAGCCGAAGTGTTAGCGTGTTGCCCCAACAAACCGGTTGATTTGTTAACTTCATTTGCCATGAAATCCCTTTGCAACATCAAGTAGCTGCGATGTAAAACTTCAGAATTTTCCGTTTAAAATGTCGCTACAAATGAATTTGTAGGACATATACGTTACATAACTAGGAAGGGGTTCACTGAAATGTTTAAAGGTCACAAGCTTTGAGCAGTTGTATCCGTGCTAAAAGTTTCTACTGAGTAAGTTAGCTGCTGGGCACTCAGCTTTGTGTCCCGAGAAACCCCTACCTCTGTCTGTCAGTCTGTCTTCATATTGGGCATCATTTTGCTAGAGGTAACATTTTAACAATGAATTTGACATTAAACTCATCTTGCGGATCGATCTTTGCCAGGTTGTATTTGCTGATGCTATTCTGCGCCTTCTTCCCCATCCCGAAAGTCCCTACCAGTGGTGACTTGGGAGAAGATATTATTTCACACCAGATATCAGCAAATGTGGGTTGACGGAGAGGAAATGGGCATTTCCTGCCTTAGTCTACGGTGTCCAAAATGTCAATGGGTTTGCAGAAAATATTTTCGGCCTGATTAAGTGGCAGTTCTTGTGATGGAACACTGAATTATTTATCTCTTATTTGATACATATTCTGCTCGTACTATTTAAATTGAAACTCTTGTCAGCAACACACTGTGCAAATAAATAATGAAAGACTTGAAACGTCCGCAATTCTTATCATCATTTTACTCCCAATGCGTTGTTAATCTATTCGAAGAGAAGCGCGAATGTTAACTCATGGATTGGGTGGTTCAACATACTACTGGAACACAAGTTATCGACTTTGTTTATTCAAATTATGAGAAAATTAATCAGTCATTAAAGTAAACCTTTGAATCTCATACTTGCATATATTAACTTTGCAAAAGTTTAATGGTAGATCTGACCTCTTGTATTTGAGGGAGGTGGATAGAAGTGAAAGTCCATCGAAAACATCATCAAAGCGGTATTTAAGAAAGATCAGTTTAATCGGAGCCAATATGCATTTCCCAATTTGCTGTCATATTGACTCGCCTAATGGCAGGCATTAAAATAAATAGTTTAGAAATTAGATCGGTTATTTAATTTCAACTGCACCACTAGTTCGAACATGAAGGGAGAAGATGTTACGTTAAAGTCATTCAGTCCCGGTGATTGATTAGCATCGCTCGGGACGGGGTGGGAGGGAGAGGTGAGGGGGAAACAGGGCAATGAAAATAAGTTGTAATTGATGTTTTCATAACAAGAGAGTGAGTCCTCCTCCCGCTCCTGATACGCCAGACTTCAGGTGAATTTTCAGAAACTGTTGGTTTTAGTGAACACATCAGAAGCCAATAGCTGTTCGCTGGCCAATCAGATCTCACCGTTGTGCCTTTTGAGGCTATATTACATTGCTGTGCAGCCAGTCTTTCTCGTGCGTCTCCAGACTTCGTGTCCTTAATTCACCATTTGTCCCTTTTCCCAAAAATACAAAATCCCTGACACAGCTCCCAACCCCGATGTGCCACCGTTGTCGGGGATCTGACTGTGGGGACATTGGAAGAAAAGAAGACCAGCGAGATAGCGAGAACGGCACAGAAGCCCCGAGTCAACATGATGCTGACAAGAATTGTGTTAGTGGGGCTGATCTGCTGTTCTCTCGTCTCGTCTGTGAAGGCTTGTGGGCCGGGCCGGGGTTATGGGAGAAGGAAGCATCCTAGAAAATTAACCCCTCTGGCCTACAAGCAATTCATTCCGAACGTGGCAGAAAAAACTCTGGGGGCAAGTGGCAGATACGAGGGGAAGATTACCAGGAACTCGGAGAGATTTAAAGAACTGACACCCAATTACAACCCAGACATTATTTTTAAGGACGAAGAGAACACGGGAGCTGACAGGCTGATGACACAGGTACGGGTCAAATTGCCAATTATATTTTTCCCATTCTCCTTCAGTGTTGTTGGAGTAAGGGTCGCTGCCGGTGTGACAGGTAAAACCAGGATGTCCGAGGTGGGTCATATCTGGTGGAGAAAACTTCAGGGATTCCGGTGAACCTTTTTCTGCCCTTTTCTGAGCCTTTTTTTTTCTCTTGCTTGTTGGGGGTGTGTGGAACGCTTCTTGTGACTCGCTGTGTAAATGTGTTTGCAGGAGTCCCCTGGGTTTGTACTTTGATCAATCAGAGTGTACACTGCAAAGAAGGGGCTCCCATGTGTATGCATACTGCTGGCTCACTTGCTAACCTGCAATCCTGTGCTCTTACAGCTAACCTGCAGTCGTTTACTCTCTCTCTCTCTCTCTCCCCCCCACTCTCTCTCCTGTTAAAGTATCTTCTAAATCTCGCAGTTCTGAGCTGAGATGACTTAATGAGGCTGCCTTGTCTAAATATAGGAGAGATAGAGAGAGATGGACCGGGGGGGGGGGCGAAATCGACCCGTCTTCCCCTCGCTTGCCTTGTCTTTACAATTTGTTTAATTGACGCCGTTCACATCGAAACTTCTATCTCCGTGTTTACAGACGCATTAATTTATTGCCATTTCTTTAAGGGCAAGTGACAATGTTGACTGAGCGTTCCAGAGCCGCAGATTTATCTTATGAAAGGCCACAACCGTTCGCTTACATGAAAGTTTTATTGCAATCCCTAAAATTACAGTCACTGCTAAGGTCATTGAAAGTTCCTTCCTTAACGGGGCACAACGTGCTGATCTGCGCGAGTGCCATTTGGTGGGACCCTCTAAAAGTCATTAAGATTTAATGCACATTTAAAAATCTCTATCTCGCATTTAATGAACACGTACAATGAAATACACCGAAGGGAAAAGGCAGATGGTGCAAATTTTCCCCGAACAATAATATTACCCTTTTAAGCAATTAAAATCACTGAATGTTTACAAGCAGCGCGTGTCGCCCCTCAGTGCTTCATATGGTCACCCCGTGTCGCTTTTAAACAACATGAAGGCCACTGGCTGTGTTGTTCGGTATGACACTGTGCAGACGGCAAGGTTAATGCAAGTCCTGGATCGCCATGGGTGAACTCAGCGAGACTCAGTAACACCGAGAGGGATCTCCAGGTTCCCCACACACACACACGCGTGCGTCTCGCATTTTGAGTTTCACTTCCTCTTCTGTTATCGATCGCGGCTGGCTGAAATTGCACATTTCATCTCCGGCTCTCTCTCTCTCTTTCTCTCTCTCTCCCCCTGCTCAAAACCAGTTGCGACGGCGAAGCTCGGGCAAAGAGCGATTTATAGGTGTTGCGGCGCTTTTGGAGAGATGGTTATCAATGAAAGAAATATATGTATTTTTTTAAAAGCCACAAGATAAAATTGCACTGCTCTTTTAAGCTACTTCAGAAATAGCCGGGCTGCCGCATCAGCCGCTTTCCACTCTCCGCGTACACAATGCACTGAGTGGGGAGGACGTGTGTCTGGGAATAGACAGTCTCTCGACACGGATCCTGCATTAGCTGCTTGCCTTTGCACTTATGACCTTCAGTCTCTTCCCCTCAATATGAAAGCGCTGGCAGCATAAAGTCGCGCCTTCCATGTGTGTTTTATTAAATATTCCTTATAGAAATATATCAATGAAAAAAAACCTTCTGTATCTCAAGTTCAACAGAACCCCCCCCCCTCCCCCCCCCCCCCCCCCCCCCCCCCCCCCCGCCCACCAAATACACCCAGACTCAATCCGCCTACATTTGTTTCAAGTAACATTTCAGGCACCTCGGCGGGCCCCGGGAATAATCGATTGGCGATCGATCTGTGTGGAATTTAGTGTAGGGGGTGCGGAGTGGGTTGAAATGGCTGCCCCCTCCCTCCCAACACACACACACACACACACACACAGAGCCGCGGTGAGCTGCTTGCATTGACAGGTATCTGCAAAGTGTTATCTGTCATATTTGCCAATTCATGTCACAACCCCAGCGTGAATAGATTAAGACGTGAACACAAGCGGTGATTCGGTCAAGCGCTTTGTTACCTCGCCGAGGGCGAGCGAAGATATCACGCTGAGCTTGACTGGTGGCTGCTCGGATATGGGCTTCATTCACGGCACACGACCCAATGAATTAATAAATAGGGGTGTATTTTTTTTGGTTTCGTCGCTGCGGGTCCCTCGCCACTCCTTGCACCTTTGCCACCTCGGTACACAGGCTCTGCCTTTCCAAAGGAGGCACACCCAGAACTGCGCAGCATCCTCTTGAAGCTTCAGTCCTACCCGTTCGGAAATGTCCCAGAGGTTGTTGGAGCCACTAATGAGGGGCGGTGGGGGGGGTTGTGGGGTGCGGTCTGTCGTTAGCACAGAAAACTGCGTGTGCGCACTAGCGATCTGGTGCGGTAGAAGAGGTTGCGAGTGATATCACAGCCAGTCGGGCAATTTGCAAAGAAAACTTGCTCAAAATCCAGGTCTCAGTGAGGTGCAGAAATTTGCTTGGGTCCTGCCCACATGGATAATGTCTTAATCCAAAGTGCGGCCGAAAATGAGGAAATCACTCCCTCTCCTGCCTGCCGACAGAGTCGATAGCACGCTTTATTTATTGACTAATTGGGCTTTAAGACAAAATCGGCTCCCCATACCTTAGCTGGATTCCCTAATAGGAGAGAGAACCAACAGACAGGGGCTGCCCTTGCAGGACTGCGCCGTTCGCTGTTGGTTTAATTGCGGGACAGCAGATCGCAGCACGCGAAATGTTGTCACGTCCCACGGAAGTCCAAGTGACAGCAACAAGAGTAATGCTAGTTTCTCCACCTCGACCACCCCACCCCCACACCCCAATTCCGCGCTCCCTTCTGAAAGAGCCTTTGTGGCTCACAGTAGTATTGTGATGTGGAGAGTTGTCCCGGGAGAAAGACAGACCCTCACACACACACACACACACACACACACACACACACACACAGGTTAGGCTGGAACAGCCCCTTACTCCCCATTCCCCTGTGCCACCCCGTGGGAAAATTCGGCCAACATATAATGGTGAAACCCACGCTTTTTCCGCCGATGAATAGTTCATAAAATGCCTCATCAGCCCGTGCCACCGGTTCTGTTAGGTTAGCGACGTTCTTTCACCGCTTCCACCCGTCTCTTCCCCACCGGGTTACTGAACAGTCCAGATCAGGCAAAACGTGAGATACCTTTCCCCAAAAGCAGTTGGCTGTCCCCGCTTAGTTTCATTAAAATATATACACGCGAGAATTGGAGAGGCCGGTGGGAATATTAGAAGTGGGGACTTGAGGAAGTGGCTGCTTTCTCTGCCTGATCCTTGGATTTAGACATCTGTAGTAATGACAGGCTTGTCTCATTGATATTGCCCTGTGGATGCTCATTATTGGCCGACCTATAAATAAATGAGCGGCAACTTCACCGTCATAATGAAATGCCTAATTGTCTCGCAGCCAGCCAAACAAAACACGTCCACGTTGGTGGGATCCCTAATTGAGTTTGTTTTTGGTTTCTCCCCCTCTCCCTGTTCCATCTTTGGCAGAGGTGTAAAGATAAACTGAACTCCCTCGCGATCTCGGTGATGAACCAGTGGCCCGGGGTGAAGCTAAGAGTGACAGAGGGCTGGGATGAAGACGGCCATCACTCCGAGGAGTCCCTACACTACGAGGGCAGAGCCGTGGACATTACCACCTCGGACCGGGACAGGAGCAAGTATGGCATGTTGGCCAGGCTCGCCGTCGAAGCGGGTTTCGATTGGGTCAACTACGAATCCAAAGCCCATATTCACTGCTCGGTCAAAGCAGGTGAGGCAGCACTTTTAAGAAACTGTATTGCCTTTTACATCAGCCGGTAGGCTGCTATGATTAACATGATCATATTTCATATCGGCATTACACACTTTTAATCTGAAGGCACCCCAGGCGCCAGTCAAAGCTTCCTGTCACTCCTGGGGTGGGAGCGCTGAAGAATTGCAGAGTGGTTTTACTGATCTTGCCATAAATAATATGGTCATTAGTTCATGGTAAGTGGGAGGAAGTGTGCAGAGAGATGCAATAAACCAGGACGCTTCCCCGAAGGTGTCATCCGGGACTCTGTTGGGAGCACTCCCGTCTTCTGAGTCAGATGGTTGTGGGTACAAGGCACGCTCCAGAGACGGAGTGGAAACAAATCCGAGCCGACGGATCAGTGCACCAATGAGCGAGTGCCGCACTATCGGAGATGCCGTCTTTCGGATACACCCCTTGCTCTGTCGGGTGGGGCACCCATTTTTAAAGAACAGAGGCGTTATACTTGGTGGCATTATACAGCCACCATCACGAAAACATGTGGTCCACTGACTAACGTTTTGTGGCAGCTTGCTGTGCGCCACTGGCTGACGCTTTTTTGTTATTGCAACAGTGGGAAAGCACCAGGGACCATAAAGAATCCGCTTGAAATCAAGCCTTTCTTTGTGTCTTAAAGTGGCAACAATCGTGTTCCGGGTGTGCAATCCAATTATTCTGGTTACCGCCAGTAGAGATTCCATTGTCAAAACTCCAAAACAAACCAGAACATCTGGTCAGTGGGCAGTCTAGGGTTCGAGCGGGTTTCCGCACTAGAGGTGCTCACGCTGAAGGAACACTCCCCAGAAGTTCAAAGACTGCAATAACTTATGCAAAACGCAGAAACAACAAATGGTCTCCGTGCTTAAGACATGTCGCCGTTTAGAAACACCAAGCACTGATCAGCCTCCCTGCTATACTCGGACTATTGGGTGGCAGCCTGGATCCTGGGGAAGTGGGATACTATTCTCCACTAGCAGATATGTTCATGCAGTGAGCAAGACTGATTGATCAGGGACCAGTAACAAACACAAGTAATGGGGGTCTGATTGGCCTTGCGAAAGAAATGATACCTCAGAGTTCGCGAATCCTGTTGATGGGGTTGTTCTCTTGGAGGTAACTCACACCAATAGATCCCCCAAGAATATTCGCCAGTTGGGCGGTTATTTAGGGTTCTTCCCGTCACCGGGTATGGAGAAGTGTGACTGAGAAACGACAGACCAGCAGAATCTATTCCTCAAAACGTTAAGGCTTCGAGGCTACATTTTGCATCAGTTATTTCAAGCTGTCCTTCGTTCATTTACTCCTTGCCATGATATAAATCGTTAAAGTGTGTGAATGTCGTATTCCGCATATCCTGGGAGGTTTGGAGCGCGTTTGATAAGTTTTCTTGCTAATCTCGAAATTCAAAGTCTGTAGCTGTAACGAAAACAAGAGTCGGTCATTTTATGCCTTTATTCATCATTCAGTCTCCAAGGAGGCATAAAGAAACCGCAGCGCAGGTCACGTACACTTAAACTGTCCCAGGCCACAGATATATATGTAATGAAATGACTTTATAGACTTTAAGTAGAAAAACGTGCAATGAATGCTGACTAAATATAGACCGGGGAGTCTATACCAAACCAAGCATAGTTTTACTGTTCAACGGGGCGTTCTCAATGTTGTATAGATAACTTGCTCTTTGTACTGCACGGTGAACTAATTATAATTAGTGGTCCTGGATATTAATCGCACTTCTCCCAACGAAACCCATACTTTTACAAAAACGAGTAGCTCTCTGACTTCTTGGTAGACACTAAATCCTCGGAGTGTTAAATATGTGTTTGAGATTATACAAGGTCGGACGTGTAAATGGTAAAATTCTATTTTGCTCCACAGACTTAATCGAAGCGGTAATATTTTGAATGGTAATTTCCCTGTTTCCCCCTTTTCCAAAACTGTGACCTGGGTTTGGCTCAGACATCAGTCTTTGCTGAATCATTCGCCACTTTTCTACAGTATTGGCATAGATGGATGATTTTACCTCTATTAGATTAACGGAATAAAGCAATTAATCCGCTTTTCCATAATCCATTTGTCGATTTCGCTCTCTCTCACTCATGCACACTCTCCCTCTCCCTATTCCCATAAATGTTTCCCCTTCTATACTTTGCGCAGTTGTGAGGTGACACATTCCAAGAATTCGTAAGAATATTCATTAAAGTGATCCTGCAAACGAACTGCGAGAGGTTCACAGGAAACCGACGAGATCCCAGTCATTGAGATGCTGTGTTAGACCCCTAGCGCCAGATCGCGAACCCCCGTCGGTTAATAACGAGACGCAGACCCTCATTCTCCGTACTTGCAACGCCACTCACTGTCTTAATGAAGAATTAACCACGCTGTGCGGGCCAAATAAAGATCTTGAATTATAGGTAGAAACTCCGTGAAGACTCGTCTAATGTCTAGCATAATCTTGCCCTCCTGTTATTTCGCTCTAAATAGGAGAGGGACAAATCTAAAATTTAAAATTCTGAACACACTGAGCTTATCCAGACGCATCTGAGCCCATGTCATGTGGGTCGTGTGACTGTACCACATAGATTTGCCGAACTATTAGAGGGTACTATCAGTCCAGGCTCCGATCCGTTTGTTCCGCCACCATTTCATGCCTGTGAATCATATGAGAAGATTAAACGCTGTCTGCAGAGGAGAAGAAATACCAGCGAGGAAGATTCGTTTTCTACGTCTCTATTTGCTGAAAGAATGATCCCGGGGAGAGGAATGCAAAGCCGGGGTTGTCTCAACCCCAAGTCATTGTCAGTCTAACAGAGGAGAAGAGGCCATTGATGGCGGGCTATACTCAGCCTCTAAAGCCAACCTCGGTCATTTAAAATTCAAATACACATCTCGAGTGTCCAGCAAAACGAACAGTGTTTCTGCTGTGCAAATACTGTTTGCGAGAGCCTTGCATTCTGGTGTGTAGTGTATGTGTGAACTGACACATAGGGGTTCCTGCACCTGAGCAAACAGTCAGAGGAGCTGGGAAGAGAAAGTGGAAGTGTCCTCTAGTCCACGAGTGTCTCATCCATTAGCTGACAATACGGCGCCTTTATTGGATTTTAATTAGACGACACGGAGCGAGTGCTCTGAAGCAGTACATCGCACTCTGCGCCCTTGGAGGGGACTTTAGACCAGCGCCCGCACAAACTTGAAGCTTGCAACCAAGCTCTTCCAGTTAAAAGGAGAGGGCGGTCGCTTCTGGAGTTGTGCACAGCACTCCCTGCTCCCCATTTTGCCCTGTTTGCTGTCTGTGACTGATCCATTAAACTGAATCCGTTCGGTTCCATTAAACAGAGGCGATAAAGTCGTTAACAAATCAATAAAATGTAATTTGCGGCTCTTTTTCGCCAATTAAAAAGCGATTTCCTGTGAAGTAAACAGGACTTGTTTTGAAACGCAATTGCAACTTGTTAAGGGGTGAGAAAATATTCTTTAAAGAAACTGCTGCCTCTTTTTAACATCGTGATCTTTGTTTTGACCTTCCTTGATCAAGGCGCGCATTCTTAGCTGGAGCTAACAGCCCGCGCATCACCCGGCCAGTGTGAAAACTCAAAATTCATCCGAATCCCGGTGATCATCCGATTCTGTTCCTTCCTCCCATACTCAAATCATCAATTTTCCTCAAAAGACCTGCTTGGAACGAGAGTAGTACTACATTTCAAATAGAAAGCAGAAAAAAAAGTTAAATATTTTAAGTCCAAAATTAAGTTGCAGTTCTGGAAGTGGAATAATTTAAGAGGGAATGTTTTGAACTGAAAATACCCATAAATCAAGTTTCTTCTTTGTTGGCCATTCCTTTGCCTCATATATTGTTGATTCTTTCTTTATCAACCCAATTATCTATCTATCTCTCTGCTGATTTGGTTAGCTGTCAATCATACTTATCTCTTTTCCATGCACCCATATCATCTCTTCCTGTAGATATCATACAGTATATATCATAGAGGATCTAGATATCCAGAAATTTATACAGTATATCTCTGCAGCTAGTATTCAGATATAATCTACTCATAGAACTCCCTCTACAGCTACCTATGTATTTATCTTTCTATATTATCTAGACACATGGCATTAGCAATGTGTGACAAATAGAACTAAATGCACATTAAAGTGTCCATGTGTCTTCCTGACTTTGAAATTAATATTTTATGTTACCCCCCTCCCCCACTTCCTATTAGGGAATTCAGAAGAAAATTCATCATCCAAGGTGCATAGAGAATGTAGAACTTGCAAACACAGAGAGTGGTGCAAATGGTCAAGATCTATTTCAGGCAGAACTGGATGTGAGGGGCAAGGGAATGGAGGATTAATCTGATAGGGTTAGATAAGGAAAGATGAAAGGAAGTGCAAATAGTGCATTAATGCTGGCACAGTCCAGTTGGGCTGATTGGCCTTGGGTGAACCTCCACATGTCAGGGAGTTAGTGGGTATGATGTTAATCCAATTTCTCCTGCACTTTGCATCCCTGATTGGCCTTGCAGTGTGAATCATAACAGTCGGCTGAACAACGTATGGACAAAATAAAAATGTTGTACTTGAATTAGTTACTAACTTTAAATTCAGTGTATAATTTGGACCTGTACTTTGACTGTGTCTGCCATTAATTTAGAATATTCTGCCCTTTGCCTGACTCTGCCAAGTCTTGACCAATATCTTATTATCAGTATCACATGCTCTTTTTTACGTCTTACTCTTTATAGTTAAAAAATAAACTCAGTTATACCACTCCTTAACAAAGAACAACCCTTACAGTGCTATGCAATGGGTGAGACCGCTAAAGCTGGGATCAGTAAAAAGCCTGAAGTAAGTAATAAAAGGCTAATGGAATGTTAGCTCTCACGCCAGGCAGGCTGGGAAACTAGGAGATGGAATTGTTGCTGCATTAATTCAGAACTTATGTGGAGTATGACATTCAAGTTTTGGGCATCTTACTCAGGAAAGATATAGTGGTGTTGGATGGGGTGCAATTCCAGCTCTGTACAGCTGCCGATAGGTTTAGTTTTCTTTATTATCTGGGTACATGGCATAGCAGGGTGTGACAAAGAGAACAAAATGCACATTAAAATGTCCATGGCCTTTCTTGAGTTTCCCAACCAGTTTACCAGAATGATATCTGAGTTAAGGAGGTTAGATTGGTTCAGACATATAGTTTTATATATTGACATCTTTACGTCAATTTGTTCAGTGTTTAGAATGGTTAAGACCATTAAAATTGATATGAAGACCAGTGAGAAGTGACTACCTCTGGTAGGGAAGTCCAGGACAGGGAGCTATGGGTTGAGGTTCAAACCCTTAACATTAGAGCTGCACCATTTAGGGATGCTAGGACATAACAGATAAAAACATAGACCAGTACAACACAGGAACAGGTCCACTATATCTGTGCTGACCATGGTGCCAATCTAAGCTAATCCTATCTGCCTGCACATGGTCTATATCCCCCCATTCCCTGCCTGTTCATGTGCCTGCATAAGTGCCTCTTAAACATTGCTATCATATCTCCTTCCACCACCTCCCCTGGTAGTGTTTTCCTTCTGTGTAAAAAAAACCTGACTTCTACATCTCTTTTAAGCTTTCCCCCTTGACATTTCCACCTTGTAAAAAGACTTTGATTATCTATCCTATCTATGCCTCTCATAATCTTATATACTTCTATCAGGTCAGCCCTCAGCCTCCGACGCTCCAGAGAAAACAAGCTAAGTTTGTCCAACCTCTCTTTCTAACTAATACACTCCAATCCAGATGTCAGGCAGCATTTTGTCACATGAAAAGTCAGTAAAAACTGTGGTACTTCTTCTGGTCAAATGAAAATGTCAAAACTGATTTAGATATGGTTTTGTGAAGCTGGTACAATAGAGGTTTTAGAATCAAGAGATTCGAGTTAAGGTACTGATGGAACCGTCTTGAGGGGCTGAATGGCCTATTCAAGCTCTCAGGTTACCAATCTAGATGGTGAGGTAGAAACCAATGATTTGGGACTGGACAGGATTCTGTCAGTTAAGGGGGCTGCATAGATAAGCAGAAACAGAAATGCATGAAAGGAAAATGGTCTGTGATTGCAACCAGTTTTGAAACAGATTTCCATTTCTGGATATGTGCAAAAAAAATCAATTGCTGTAAATGTTTTATTTTGAGGACTACAGAGGGGACTATTGGGGACCTTCAACTCAACTGGTCCATGCCAACCAAGAGTCCCATCTAAGCTAGCCCCATTTGCCTGCATTTGGCCCATATCCCTCTAAACTTTTCCTATCCACGTACCTATCCAAGTAAGTTTTAAATGTTGTAATGTACCCACCTCAACAAATTCCTCTGACGGCTCATTCCATATACTGACAACTCTCTGGGTGAAAAGTTGCCACTCAAGTTCCTATTAAATCTCTCCCCTCTCACCTTAAATCTATACCCAACCCTGGAAACAGACTATGCACATTCACCCAATCTATGCCCCTCATAATTTTATACACTTTCATAAGATCACCCCTCATTCTCCTACACTCCAATGACAAAAGTCCCAAGCTGCTCAACCTCTCTCCATAACCCAGTCCGTCGAGTCCCAGCAACATCCTTGTAAATGTCCTCTGCAATCTTTCCAGCCTAATGGCATCTTTCCTATAGCAGGGTCATCAAAACTGAACACAACATTCCAAATGCGGCCTCACCGATGCCTTATACAACTGTAACATAACATCCCAATTTCCATACTCAATGCCCTGACTGATGAAAACTAAAAGCCTTCTTCATCACCCTGTTTACTTGCTCCACCACTTTCAAGGAACTATGTACTTGTTCTCCTAGGTCCCTCTGCTCTACAACAGTGATTATTTCAGAATAAAAATGTCCCTGAAAATTGAAATGAACAGAGTATCCCTGCATGCAAAGGCTGAAATGACAGTTGTAGCAGAATGGATCCAGTTGTGAACAAAGCCAAGATAATATTTACATGGGCCATGGGCCATACCTGAAAGCCATGCATCTCTATTGCTATTACCTTCTTTTGTTTGGACATGGGAACTTTACATTGTTTTTATTTACACGTCCAAGCAGGTCTGCTTTGTTTCTGGCACATGAAGGTACTTTGTAGATTTCAATCAACTTCCAGCTCGCCTCATGCCAGACCCATGTGGGATGATCAGTGCCATCTTCCCACCTACACGTGGCAGAGCACAGCCACTACCTAATTTTTCCAGATATGTGCAAGGGTTCCTCTGGTTCCTAATCCTTCTTTGTTCCAAGAGTAGGTGGGTGAGTCTTCTCTTTACAGTGAGCAGGAACACATGCTTATCATTACTCCCAGTGCTCTGCAGATGTGTTTCTAGAGGGATCTCACGTCCCTGATTATCTCCAGTACAGTCTGGTGGTGAGTGGCATTACTGCATAAAGATGTCACTCCAGGTGTTATAAGAGAATCAAGCAACACGGAGTTATGGTAGGAGAGTGGCACTGAGGTAAAAGATAAGATATCTTTTATTAGTCACATGTACATCGAAACACACAGTGAAATGCATCTTTTGCGTAGGGTGTTCTGGGGGCAGCCCGCAAGTGTCACCACACTTCCGGTACCAACATAGCATGCCCACAGCTCCTAGCCCGTATGTCTTTGGAATGTGGGAGGAAACTGGAGCACCCGGAGGAAACCCACGCAGACACGGGGAGAAAGTACAAACTCCTTATAGACAGCAGCCAGATTTGAACCTGGTTCGCTGGTGCTGTAAAGCATCACGCTAACCACTGCACTGAATGGGCAGCAGGAGCAAGTGACCAAAGAGCCTCCTCCTGGTTCTGTTTCTTATATTCTCCTAATGTTATTTTGAGCTGGGTACCCACGACCACTGCCTGCAAACTCAGGTAAAAGTGGGAATATAACAATGCTCATTGTGTTTGAACTTTGGAAAGGGTGTGGAAGAGGTTTGCCAATGCTGCCTGGATTAGAGGGCATGAGCTATCGGGAGAGGTTGGACAATCAAGCAATATCTTTTTTTTCCCATCATTGAGTGATCCAGTACCAGAGGCCATGCATTTAAGGTGAGAGGGGGTAGGTTCAGAACAGACGTGAGGGGTCCATTTTTTACTCAGAGAGTAATGGGTGCCTGGAATGCGTTGCCTGATAGGGTGGTGGAGGCAAAATCACTGGGGGCTTTTAAGAGGGGCTTGGATGGGCACATGAATGAGAGGAAAATAGAGGGATATGGGCATTCTGTAGGTATGAGGGAATAGCTATATCGGCACAACATTGTGGGCCGAGGGGCCTGTTCTGTGCTGTACTGTCCTATGTTCTATAAACTTGGATTGTTTTCTCCGGAGAATTGGAGGCTGAGGGGAGAGGTTTATAAAATTAAGAGAGGCACAGATAGGGGAGACAGTCAGATTCTTTATCCCAGGGTAAAAATGTCACGTACCAGAGGACATACGTTTTGGGTGAGAGGGGAAAGCTTAAAGGAGATGTGTGGGGCAAGTTTTGGTATTGGTATTGGTATTGGTTTATTATTGTCACTTATACCGAGGTACAGTGAAAAACTTGTCTTGCATACCAATCGTACAGGTCAATTCATTACACAGTGCCGTTACATTGAGTTAGTACAGAATGCATTGTGGTAGTACAGGTAAAAACAATAACAGTACAGAGTATAGTGTCACAGCTACAGAGAAATTGCAGTGCAATAAGGTGCAAGGTCACCACAAGGTAGATCGTGAGGTCAGAGATCGTGAGGTTTTTTCCACAGAGAGTGGTGGGTGCCTGGAACGGGCTGCCAGGATCAGTGGTGGAAGCAGGTACTATAGTGGCCTTTAAGAGGCTTTTAGATAAACGCGTGAATATGCAGGGAATGGAGGGGTATGGATCACATGCAGGCAGAATTTAATTTGGCACCGAATTTAATTTGGGCCGAAGGGCCTGTTCTGATGCTATACTGTTATGCATTCTATGTTCTTACTGCAGCTGAATTCATATCAGCACCTTGCGTTATATCTGCTCATTCTACCACCAACAAGGTCCTGTTCCTCTTTCCAACAGAAAACTCCGTAGCTGCGAAGTCAGGAGGTTGTTTCCCCGCTTCAGCCAGAGTGAGCCTCGAGAACGGAGACACCAAACCAGTCAAGGACCTGAAACCGGGAGACCGGGTGCTGGCGGCAGACGAGCTGGGGAACCTTCTCTACACCGACTTCGTCATGTTCCTGGACAGAGCGGAGGAGGCCGAGAAGGTTTTCTACGTGATCGAGACGCGGGAACCTCGCCGGAAACTCGCCCTCACCGCGGCGCATTTACTTTTCGTTGGGCACAGTTCGAGCGAGGGGCCGATCGGGTTCAAGGCAACTTTCGCCAGCAGCGTGAGGGCGGGTCAGCTGGTGTACATCACGGATGGGGACAGCCAGCGGCTCTGGCCCGCCAGGGTCCACAAGGTTTACCTGGAGGAGATGAAGGGTGCCTACGCCCCACTGACTGTCCAGGGCACCCTCGTGATCGACCAGGTGCTGGCCTCTTGCTATGCCGTGATAGAGGAACACACACTGGCCCACTGGGCTTTGGCCCCTGTACGGATGAGGCACGCAGCCAAATCTTTACTTCTGACCAGCGACCCACTAATGGTCAACAGTACTGTCCAGGAAGACGGAGTCCACTGGTACTCCAGCGCCTTGTATCAAATAGGCAGATGGGTTTTGGATGGCGCATCTATTCATCCTCTGGGAATGGCATTGGACTCTAGCTGAAACCATTTACAGCGATTGCTGATGGACTTTTACAGCAGAACCTACTCAAACACAAAGCAGAGTTTGGACGAGAAGACCCCAGGACGTTTTTGTTTTCGTGGGGATATTTATTTCGTTTTGCATTATTGTAACTCTCTGTTTCTCTTGTCCTTTGTTTATAACGTCTTCTTGTTTAACGGAAAAGAAACCGGAACTTTGAGAGCCTTAAAACTCCTTTGATAATTTATTCCCAGGTGACCCCACCAGAACAGAAACTATTTTGTGTGGTCAGCCAAGGAGAGCAGAATATATTTTTCTATCTGTTTTGTCCCGTGAAGCATTCTACAAACGTTTGCAACGAATTCTATTGTCGATGTATTTGTAACCTCTTGTTCCCGCTCTCGCCCTGTATCGTTTTTTTTAATTTCTCTTGACTTTTGAACAAAGCTACATTGGGGGGTCCATAAATTATATTTTTATACACAGAATTGTAAATTAGATTTTGGATTACTTAACTGAATCACATTTCGTTATTTGAAATAGTGTAAAATACGAGAATATATTATTTTAATTTAAAGTCTAGGTGCGAAAAATATAACGTTTTGACCATCCCATCGACGATATTTTGTTCGATATTGAACGTGCTATTTTGTAAACGGGGTGTGCTGCCGAGAAAGTGCGCGTACTCGACCAACAACTGTCCCTCCATCAGTAGTGACACCCTTGACATCTCCATCTGGGACTGAATTTTATTGGAAGAAATTATTTTTTAAAAGTGACGAACCTTGATGATTAATAATCATATTCTAATGAAAGTAGTAGTTTGTACAAAGTTTTTTTTGCATACGAATTAAAATTCGACAAAAAGCTGTAAATTTACTAAACCGTATTATTTGCATATTTTGTAATAGTTTAATACAGTAGTTTTATAATATAGAAATGTGCCAAATACTCTGTCTGAATATTATTAAAATATACAGCATTTCAATTACACGCGACTTTTGATAATCGAGAGGTAAAGAAAGACGTTGTGTATAGATACTTTAAACTATTTTGCAAAATGAAAATAGATATTTATGTTTTCGGGTCAATCTTCTACGCCACACCATACTGGATGTGGAATGGATGTATTTACAGCGGCAGGGTCCAAAAGACCGGGTCATATTTTACATTCTATTTGATTCATTCATTCTGCAACCTATAAAAAAATGTAAGAAACGAACATATTGTTTGTAGCTATTATTTGGTCGCTTGCGATCAACAGACATTTCCCCCCTTCAGTGCTGCTTTTTGTTTCAGAAACTTTTTTTAAAATAAATTTTCTCTGAAGTCTAATGCAACTGTAATATATCGGGGAGGAGCGTGTGTGTGCGGAAGTTTGTTTAAATGTCTGAACTGCAAAATATACATTTTCCCAACGTGCTGATGACTGCACCTTTCTCCCTGAACACAAAACATGCGGAGAGTTTAAAACCCCCTCCCAATGCAAACCTAAACAACACTGATAGGGTGAAATCAGTCTCACTTTCCTATGCAAATCTACCCTGCTTTGAGCAGTTATAAGTTTCATTTGCTTCAGTCTCTGGCCAACTGAATTTACATGATCATTGAATAGTGCAGAAGACGGCCATTTGGCCCACTGTGCCGTGCCAGCTCTTTGAAAGAACCACACATTGGCCCCCATCGCCTTACAAATGCCCTTCAATTCCCCTTGGATGATGGGATCTGCTTCCATCGCAGGCGGTGAATTGCAGATCAGCGGGGGGACCACAGCCCCACTCTGCCTCCCCAACCACACCCTCCCCCCACCACCTCCCCCGCCCCCCCCCCCCACCCTCACCACCAGCTCCCGTTATCCCTCTAATTGCCCGTGTGCTTGATGGATGGTTCTCAGGTACATGACACATTCTCGGCTGAGAGCCGCAACTGCTGGAGTTTGCATTTTCGAGCTGGGCTGGGCTAGTTGAAGCGGTACAAGTTATCTCGCAAGCGGTTGGCTCAGATTAAAAATACTCTTTTCCAGACCACTCATGCAGGTGAAGAGACGGTGAAGAATTGGCTTCCGAGGAAAGCTGTCTCTTAGCTTCCTTCTGGAGTAGTTGCTATAATTAACTGAAGAAAAGTGCACGCACACAGACACAGATGATTGAAGGGATGTCAAACGTATTTTATTTGTCCAAGTTGCCCTGACAAGTAGGCGCTAACTACATGGAGCATAATGACAGCTATAGTTTGCCCTGCGCACCACTTAACTGCCTGGCTTTTGTAATATTTACACGTGGAAAGTTGAACCAAGCTACCAAATGCAACGGTCCCCACAAGCAACCGCAGACAAATAAGATTGCCACTATTAATAATGGAGACAGTGGTCTTTACGACGCGCCCTCAGATTAAATATAACACTGTTTCAATGCAATGCATTAAAATTAACCTGTGTAAACAGAGGTCAGGATGCTTCCCAAAAGGCTGTAGAGCAATGACTAACGCTCATTTTCAGGTTCACAAGTCTACTCAAAGAGACATTTCCAAACCTCAATCCTAATTTGATGGTTTAAAAACAACTGAGGTTGTTGCTCTGAGGTTCTTGGAGTAGTTTCACATCACAAATGCATTTTTAAAAATTGACAGCAAGAGTCTGTAAAATAAAAATTCCAGAGGCAAATATTAATTGGTGACATTTTTTTAACTGCAGGAATTCTGAAATAAAAGTAGAAAATGCTGGAAATACTCAGCAGAATTGGCAAAATCTGTGACGAGAGAAATAGAGGAGCATGTTATGTCCAGATGAAGGGTCTCAACCTGAAACGTCACTGTCCACTTCCCTCCACAGACACTGCCTGACGCACTGAGTTCCTCCAGCTCTGCATTTGTTGCTCTCCGTCTCTCCCCCTTCCCCTTTCTCCCTCCCCACACAGATGCTGCCTGCCCTGCTGATTATTTTCAGTTTTTCTTTCTTTTATCCTGCCCTCTCTCTGGAAGCCACGTTAAAGAATAGCAGGAATCTGGAATCATCTCATTGCCTGATGAGACTCAACACCTGAGACACAGAGGTACAGCCAGCAGAGCTGCCACCTCACAGTGCCAGAGACCCGGGTTCAATCCTGACCTCGGATGCAAACTGTACGGAGTTCGCGTGTTCTCCCTGTGACCAATCTGGTTTCTTCTGATTTCCTCCCACATTCCAAAGACTTCCTGGTGGAAGGCTAACTGGCTGCTGCAAGATAAGATAAGATATCTTTATTAGTCACAGGTACATTGAAACACACAGTGAAATGTATCTTTTGCATCGTGTTCTGGGAGGCAACCCGCAAGTGTCGCCACGTTTCTGGCGCCAACATAGCATGCCCACAACTTCCTAACCTGTACGTCTTTGGAATGTGAGAGGAAACCGGAGCACCCAGAGGAAACCCATGCAGACACAGGGAGAACGTACAAACTCCTTACAGACAGCGGCCAGAATTGAACCCGAGTCACTGGCACTGTAAAGCGTTACGCTAACTGCTACACTACTGTGCCTGCCCTTAGTGTAGAATATGGGAGGAGATAGGAACATGGGGAGAATAAAAAAATGGGATTAACCTAGAATGTGTAAATGGATGGCTAATAGTTGGCATGGACTCAGAGGGCTGGATGGCCTGTTGCTGAACTGTATCTCTATGACTACAAGTGGATTCTATCAACTACCCACCCTGTTTGCACATCATGCTACAGATAATGAGGCATTGTTACTATGAGAATCCGTGCAAAAATAAGCCCAATTTCTTCCTCCTGCCCATGTTCTCCGTGTAGCACTGCTTACTAAGCAAGGAATGGTCTGGGTAACAAACTTAAGCATCCTTTCCTGGTGACAGCCAGCTCTCATCTAACAACAGTGGTGGCTGCTGCTACAATAGTGCTCAAAAGTCATACCATCTGGTACACCCAGTTGCTGAAGATACACTAACCCTCATAAATACCATGTGGTTTCCCGTTAAGAGGAAGTAATAAGGCCACACAAACAACCAGCCACCTACAAGCATTAAATTATACATCAGTTAACTATTTACATTTATGAAATAGCTAATTATTTACAGATACGTGTTATAAATTCAGCAAAACAAATCAATTTGTTCTTTTCATTTGTCAGCTACCAAACACTTCCCTTCCAGGCTGTACTTCACACCTCTGAAGTATCCACTCTGGATACTGGCAATTCCAGTGGATCACTTTTCTCAAAAAGGCTCAGGTACAACTGATGTCACATCAAAGAATGCTCTTAGTATTCTCTTTGCATCATAGTAGGCAACTGGACCCCTCTGTCTCCAATGGCAACCCAATTTACCCTCCCACCATAATTCGGAGAGACCCTTCTGCACAAGGTCCCAACAATTTTCCTCTGCTTTAATAGAAGGTGGTTGAGGATTTCCCAATATATGTCCCGACTTGCAACTGACAGACTTAGAACATTAATAGTCTTGCTTATCAATGCCTTCTCAATCAATAACATGGCTTTAAATGCGCTGAATTTGTTATCCTCTTTGGATGTGCCATAAATGCCAGTCAACATTCCCATTTCATCCTCATCATCCAATTCCGTCATGTGTATGGTACCCTAATTAGGGACATTTAAGAGACCCTTAGATAGCCACATGAATGATAGAGAAATGGGGGGCTATGAGGGGTTAGATAGATATTAGAGCAGGATAAAATGTCGGCACAACATCGTGGGCCGAAGGGCCTGTACTGTGCTGTAATGTTCTCTGTTCTATGTTCTAATGGGACTGCCTCCTATCTGTACCTCCTTACCTTGCCCAAAATGTTTGCTTCTTCAGGGGTGCACCTACATGCAAGATGACATTACAGCACTGGGCCATCTTGAAAGGGCTTTCTGCAGTTGGGTGGCTCCCGTACCATTCACCTCACCTCTTGTGTCAGCATGGACTGCAGCTTTCCCACCTTCATGTGCCCTGCTGGTCCTCCACTGAACCCACTTGTAGTGTCCATGCGACTTGGCCAGGAAGAAGACCACACTGCTGTTACCATCTCAGTGGGCTTGTTCCAGTTCAGGCCTCAGAACCAAGCGCTGAGCCAAACTGTCTCACCCTTCTCAACACCACTGATGACTGTTCAGCACATTCCTCCAAACGTCAAGTCCAATGTACAAGATGGCTTTGTCCAAATCAACTCATTTTCCAGCCCACACAGAGGGTGATCCCGCAGTGCCCTAACTGATAAGGTCTGGAAATTGCAGCATTTTGCCAGTGTCTTTAGCCTGACTGCATATTCACCAAACATTTTGTCTGTTCCCTGAATGCACATGGCAAGCTGCTAACTCTCAGAGGTCTCTGACGTTGCTTTCTTATAATGTCCCACCAAGGTGTTATAGTATGCTTGTATGTGTAGTGGTTAGCATAAAGCTATTAAGCAACAGCGACCTGGGTTCAATTCCCGCCGCTGTCTGTAAGGAGTTTGTACATTCTCCCCGTGTCTGCGTGGGTTTCCTCTGGGTGCTCCGGTTTCCTCCCACATTCCAAAGACGTACAGGTTAGGAGCTGTGGGCATGCTATGTTGGCGCCGGAAGAGTGGCGACACTTGTGGGCTGCCCCCAGCACATTCTCAGTAACGCAAAAAGATGCATTTCACTGTGTGTTTCGATGTACGAGTGACTATAAATAAATATCTTATCTTATCTTACCTAGTCCATAGTTCCTGCTGCTGGTTGAACCGCCAATGTTTCCAGCCCTATCACACAGTACTGCCTTCCTCTCATGTTTGGCTGCGTTTCATTGTTCTATGCCCTCCTGTGGGACCTCAGCAATATTATTTGCTCTCCATCTATTCCAAATATAGGGCAAATGGCTGAGACTGTTCGTATGACTTGAGCCCAGGACATAACCCGCATCCAATGCTTATCATCATCAGCACTCTGCCACGGGAATCCTGTTGTCTATTAACCATACTAACTCACTGTTTCACTATTCTCCCAAGCAGCAACATCCCAAAATTTTCATCATCGTAGTGTCTTTAAGCTTTTTGGTTGTGCTGCTCATCTAGGTGGACCTAACAAGCAAGCATTTTTTTATTAAAACCAGTCAGTTCTCAACTAATAAAAAAAACACAGGCAGCTGATGTACCCATGTATCAGAAGTTGTATCACATGATACACAAAGTTCTTAGAGGCACATTTACACTCAATTGCCTTCATATTGCAGCTGCATAAAACTTTCGTTAGGCCACATCTCGAGTACTGCGTGCAATTCTGGTCGCCCCAAACAGGAAGGATGTGGAGGCTTTGGAGAGGGTGCAGAAGAGGTTCACCAGGATGTTGCTTGGATTAGAGAGTATCAGCTATGAGGAGAGGTTGGACAAACTTGGATTGTTTTCTCTGGTGCATCAAATGCTGAGGGGGTGACCTAATTGAAGAATATAGAATTATGAGAGGCATAGGTAGGGTTGACAGTCAGGGTCTTTTTCCTAGGGTGGAAATGTCAAATACTGGAGAGAATAGTTTTAAAGGTGAGAGGGGGAAACTTGAAAGGAGATTTACATGGCAAGTTCTTTTACACAGAGTGGAAGGAGTCTGGAATGCACTGCCGGGGGAAAGCAGTGAAGCAGACATGATAGCAACATTTAAGAGGCATTTAGATAAGACACAAGAACAGGCAGGGAACTGAGAGATATAGACCACATCCAGGCAGTTTAAATTGGCATCATGGTCAGCACAGACATTGTGGGCTGAAGGGCCTGTTCCTGGGCTGTATTGTTCTACATTCCATGTTCTATATACACTGCAGCTCGGAATTCTTCTTTGTCATGGAATGGGTTTTTTCAACCACTGTGAGGTTGTTCCAAAGAGTTTGAATCCAAACACATTGCTGCAGCTGACACTTGGGACCAAGTGAATCTCGCTGGATTTTGCATGGGAGTTAGTTTGTCCTTTCACACTCTGCGTTTATCACAGCCTCAAACAAACTTTGTCTTCTCAAAACAATTGTAGCAATCGGGCAGGGTAGATCCTGATAACAGGAGTCAAGGTCCCGTCTTCAGTTAAATGACACACAGGGTTGATGATTAATGAGTGCCGGGCTCCAACTCCTGGGAAAGATGCCTCAGAATCCAGGAGGATTCCCAGGTTAGAGTCTCATTAAAAACACTTCAGCTCTGGGAGGGAGGGAGGTGGAGAGAAAAGAATCTTGACTCATTTGTGCCCCAGATTTATATGAGCATAACACCATATACAGGGCAAGTGGTTGGGGTTGCTCGTATCTCATGAACTCATTGAGGTATTCCCCATTTCTCAGTGTTCTTCCACGAGAATCCAACTCTCCATTAACCACCCTGAATTATTATTCTGCTGTTCCCTCAAGAAGGAAACAGCAAGTGAAGAGCTTCAGCCCAGATTTATATTCAGTGCATGTGCGCAAGGCTCCAGACTCAAAGGGGACGGTGCTGGATTGTAAGGGAATGGACTCCTTTTCTAAAAGGAATCAGTTCCAGATTCAAAGGGAATGGGAATGAGCTCCGAGTTATGGAAGGAGCTCTGGATTCAAGGGAATGATTCCAGATTCATGGGAATGAGCCTTAGGTTTAAGGTCATTGAGGTGCAGACTCAAAAGGAATGAGTTCCACGTTCAGAGAATGATGGAAATATACAGCAAAGAAAGAGGTCATTCAGCCCATTGTGTTCCTGCTGGTCAAAAGGTTGCTTCCACTTCCCAGCTCTCAGTCCAGGTACTTGTTAAATGTGTCGAGGGTTTGTTGCTACTTTCACCAACCTTTCAGGCAGCGAGTTCCAGGACCACAACATGAAGAGTGAAAGAATTCTTTTCTCAACTCCACTCTAATCCTTTAGCTCATGAACTTAAATCTTTGCTTTACCCCCATTTACTCTCTTTTCTGCTGAGGGACAGGTGTCCAGTCTGTTTACCCTATTGAGGCCTCTCCTAAATTTTCTTCTCAATTAAACCTTCCCTCAGTCCCCTTTGTTGCAAAGAAGGCAACCTCGACAGTCTCTCCTTGTAACTATAATTCTCCAATCCTGGCAACATCATCAGTACCCTCTCTGGTGCTAGCACATCCTCACTGTCGTGTGGTAACCAGAACTGTATAGAATACCATCCCAGCTAATGTCTTACACAGCTCAGATCCCTTGCACCCTCGATCTTGTACTATGTACCTCAACAATTAAAGGCAAGTTACCGGCGCACCATTTTAACTAGCTTATCCAACTTCCCAGCCAGCTTCAGGGATTTGTGAACATGCACTGAGGGGGGCATGGTGGTGCATCTTGTACAGCTGCTGCCTCCCAGCTCCACTCGTCCAGGTTCAGTCCCGAGCTCTGCAGCTGTTTGCAAAGTTCTCCCTGTATGTTTCCACCAGATGCGCCGCTTCCTTCCCACATCCCAAAAGTGTGCAGGTTGCTAGGTCAATTGGCCACTATAAATTGCCCCGTCTGTGTAGATGAGTAGTAGAATCTGGGGGAAGTTGAAACTGTAGGGAGAATAAAGCCAACAAACCTTGGATTAGTCTAAACAAAGTTGGGTGGTTGATGGTTAGCATGGATGCAGTGGGCCGAAGGGCCTGCTTCCATGCTATATCTCGACTCAATGACACTCCAAGATCCCCTTGCTCCTTTGCACTACTACCATTGATTTCCCCATTAACTTACCATCCTCTCCACTAAACTGCATTTGCCACTGTTGTGCCCACCTAACCGGTCCATTGTAAAAGAACTTGCCACATAAATCTCCTTTCAAATTTCCCCCTCTCACTTTTAAAACTATTCCCTCTAGTATTTGACATTTCCACCCTAGGAAAAAGACTCTGTCAACCTTCCTGTGACCTAGGACTTCTTTCCTCATACCACCAATTTTGGTACCAACAGCAAACCTTTTCACTGTGGCTCCTACAAACCATGAAAGGCACAGAGTCTTGTGCTGAGCCCAGGGGAACCTCACTGCATACAGCCCACAGTCAGGAACATTCCTCTTGGCCACTGCCCTTTGCTTTTGACCACTGAGCTAGTTTTAATCCAACTTCACACTTTCTTCAATCCCATGGGCCTTGACTTTTGTTATCAATCTGCCGCGTTAGATTTTTTCAAATGCCTTAGTAAAATCCATCTATCCAACATCAAATGTTTGGACCTTTTTGCCACTCCTTGTTGACTCATCAAAAAATTTAGTTTTGTTCATCAGACTCCCAATTCCCATAAGAACTCCATACTGACCAGCTTCGGTTAAGCCACATCTCTCTGAATAGACACCTTTGTGAATAAACTATATATTCAAATGAAATATGTTCAGCTCCACATAATATACTTCTTCATCATTTCTGGGTCTAAATCCTTGAATGTCCTAAGCGACAGCACTGTGGGAACACCTCCACCAGAAACAACTGCTCAAGAAGACAGCTCACCGCCACCTTCTGAAGGGTAGTTGGGGATGGGCAATAAATGCTTGCGGTTCATGGTGTGTTACAGAGGATGACATCCATTAAAATGATCTGTAGCTTTGCTCTCTCTTGTTCTCCCTTGCTCTCCCTTGTAGGGCGGAACGGTAGCGCAGCGGTTAGCGTAACACTGTTACAACGCCAGTGACCCAGGTTCAATTCCCACCGCTGTCTGTAAGGATGTTGTACGTTCTCCCCGTGTCTGGGTGCGTTTCCTCCGGGTAGTCCAGTTTCCTCCCACGTTCCAAAGACGCACAGTTTAGGATCTGTGGGCATGCTATGTTGGCATCGGAAACATGGCGACAATTGCAGGCTGCCCCCAGTACGTTCTCAGTAACGCAAAAAGATGCATTTCACTGTGTGTTTCAATGCACATCTGACTAATAAATAAATATCTTATACCTTATCTTCTCTGAACTAAAATTTATTCACAAATTCATGAGCCAACTCATTTTCATATCAAGATGAGTTATTATGTTGAAATCATACTCATGCAGGTCAGGAGATGGAGTCAGAGTCGTACAGCGCAGAAACAGGCCCTTCGGCCCACCATGTCCATGCTAGCCATTGTCCCTATCTACATTCCTCCCAATTACCTGCATTAACTCAGCAACCTTCGATGCCTTGGTGATTCAAGAGCTTGTCTAGATGTTTCTTCAATGCCATAAGAGTATCTGTCATCCACCATCTCCTCAGTGAGCACATTCCAGCTTCCAATCATCTTCTGCGCAAAAAAAATTCCCCCTCAGATCCTCTCTAAAGCTCGCACTCTCACCTTAAGGGGCATGAGCACCATCCAGTTCCCCACACAGATGCTGCCTGACCTATTGAGTTTGTTCATTAATTCACTTCTGCTGTCCGGAGAACATTTCCAAGCCCAGGATTTGGACACAGGTGAAAACATCAACTGCAGGGAGTTGTGGACACAGCTCAGCACATCAAGAAAATCAGCCTCCCCTCCATGGACAGTCTACGCTTCTCACTGCCTCAGTAAAGCAGCCAACATAATCAAAGACCCCACCCACCCCGACAGTCTCTCTTCTCCCCCCTCCCATCAGACAGAAGGTACAAAAGCCTGAAAGCACATACCGCCAGGCTCAAGGACAGCTTCTATCCCACTGTTATAAGACTATTGAACAGTTCCCTAGTACGATAAGATGGACTCTTGACCTCACAACCTACCTCATTATGGCCTTACACTTTACTGTTCACCTGCACTACACTTTCTCTGTCTCTGTAACACTTTATTCTGCATTCTGTTATTGTTTTCCCTTGTACTACCTCAGTGCACTGTTGTAGTGAAATGATCTGTACGGATGGCATGCAAAACAAAGTTTATCACTGTACTTCAGTATGTGTTACAATAGTAAACCAATTTACCAATTTAAAAATATGGCCTGGTGTCAAATTCTGCTGGATAACCCTCCTATGAAGCATCTTAGAGTAGTTTATTATGTTACAAGCACAGATACAAATGCAATTTTGTTCATCTTTGTCCCCAGTACTGTAAAGCAAGTGATCTTTAAGGAAATGCAAAGATTTTATGAGGAAACCCTTTGAAATAAATTTTGACTCAGAAATCGCAAAATGTTGCAGAAGCATTGAGGGAGTTGAGCCAAACAGCATATGGTGTGGCTTTATCTCCTCAAGACACAAAGGTTCATGGGGGTGCCTGTGAGAAATACTGAAATACAAGACTGCAGCCAGCCCTAGGAATACTGAGGTGTGTACAGAACCCTGAGTCTTTCTTTAAACACAGCTTAAAGTTTAAATGGAAGGTTGAAGAGTTTGAAAAATGGCAAACAAGTGTAAAATACCTGCAGCCAGGGGAATGAAGGACATTAATTGGCTTCCCTTGGATCTTCCAAAACTTAACTCAGACCGAGTCCCATCCTCCCCCAGTTCTACCAACTGACACGAGTTCCTCACTCAGCAAAGGCTCAACTCTAATCTTCACATCCTTATCGACAAATCCTTGCATGGACTTGGTCCCTCACCTCTCACTCCACCCCCTCCCTATTGCTGTAATATCCTCCAATCCCACCGGCATCTGACGTGTCTGTGCTCCTCCAGTTCTTGCTCAACCCTGAGCCTAACATCTACACCCACTGCTGCTTTCAGATGCCCAGGCCCCTCTGATCTTCTCTCCCAAAATCTTCCTCCTCCTTTATCTCCTTTTTCTCCTTGTAGAAACACCTTAAAAACTGCCTGACTGATCAAGGTTTGGCCCTCTGCCTGAATATTTCCTTTCATTTCTCTGCATTAGATTGATGTTGTGTTTAAAGATCCTACACACGTTGCCTATTGCAGTCAAAAACACTGAAACGAACAAACCATCAAACAGCACGTAAAGAGGTCCTCCAGCCCACCATTAAGAGGGGCTTGGATGGGCACATGAATGAGAGGAAAATAGAGGGATATGGGCATTTTGTAGGTAGGAGGGAATAGCTATATCGGCACAACATTGTGGGCCAAAGGGCCTGTTCCGTGCTATACTGTTCTATGTTCTATGTCCATGCTGGCATCAACTACTATGTTAATCACATTTACCAGCAATAAAGTTGATAGATTCTTATTTAAAACCTTCTATTTCCAAAATTCACTGAAATATACTGCACTTTTTATTAACTTCATTCAAGTTTAGCTCCATACAGCAATTCACTGAATTTGTTGTGGATGAAAACAAAGTTCATTGAGTTGATTATTTGGTTTAGTGGACTCTTGGCGCCATCTGCTGTGGGAAACATGCAATGCCAGTGGCACCACTCCCTTACTCTGAACAGTGCCAAGATGTGGATGGCTTTAAAAAGCCTTAATTATCTGAGCAGAGAACCAACTTGCCTTCCATGTTGCAGCTCATGTTTCAGGGTTATAGCTCGTGAGCAGAAATTCCACAACTGGATTGATTGCGGAAATACACTGACCACTCATAAGAACCAGAGTCCAAATCACATTGGCGCTTAACCACCTGAGCGGGATAAGAGGTTCACTCAGGCTGAAGGACTGGGCTGGTCCTGCTGGACCTTATCCAGACACACAAGGCTGAGCAAGCTGAGACTCCACACCCACTCAGCTTCAATCCTGACCTCTTGGTGCTCTCTGTGTGGAGTTGGCATGTTCTCCCTGCGACCATGTGGGTTTCCTTCACATGATCCACTTTCCTCCCACATCCATTCATTTGGATAAGTACGTGGATGGGAAAGGTTGAGAGAGATATGGGTCAACGCAGGCAAATGGTACTAGATTATGCGGGCACCATGGTCAGCATCGAACAGTTGGGTCGAAGGGTCTGTTTCCATGCCGTCTGACTCTATAGCTATAACCCAAGAGGTGTTCTGAGAGGCCAAGTGACTCCAAGGGGCTGACTTAGCCCTGAAGCCCCCTCCCATAACATCCTGCGGTCTTTGACAGCTCCCCACCACGAAAGGCATTTAAGACAATTCAAACAGGTTTAAATAATTAAAAATACACGTTTAAAATGTGAAAAATAGATGAATTTAATTTAAAAGCTGCAAAATAGTAAGGAAATAATTAAAATCATAAAGATGAAGTGAAATAATTCAAACACTTACCCTAAGATTGAGAGCCCATTCAAATGAATGGGGCTGCTGTTTCTTCACTAGTGCTGGGGTAAAGCTGAGGGGGTGGACATGGTGCTCCCCACACCTGGAATCTGAAGCAGGTCTTCCAGGCTTCTGCATTTGGCCGAGCAAACATGCAAGTCCAAGACAATCCACTGATTGCTTGCAGTTCCCCATGGGACCACCCAAGCCCCCTGCAGGCACGGTAGTGTAGCGGTTAGCATAATGCTTTACAGTGCCAGTGACCCAGGTTCAATTCCAGCCACTGTCTGTAAGGAGTTTGTACGCTCTCCCCGTGACTGCGTGGGTTTCCTCCTGGTGCTCCGGTTTCCTCCCACATTCCAAAGACATACAGGCTAGGAAGTTGTGGGCATGCTATGTTGGTGCCGAGAGTGTGGCAACACTTGTGGGCTGCCCCCAGAATACTCTACACAAAAACTGTATTTCACTGTGTGTTTTGATGTACATGTGACTAATAAAGATATCTTATCTTATCCTGTGTCAAGCTCATCACAAAGAGCTATCCTGATGTATTGAGCATCAACCAGGACGCACTCTTCTCACTGCCAAAGCCACAGAACTATTTATGAAACATCTTGCCTCACGTGCATACAAAAGCAGCAGTTCAACTTAAAAAGATTCTGCAGTGACCTGGCTGACAGTGTGGAGAACTCGGAAACATTCCGGTTTCTGGCTGACATTTTGCCAAACAAAACGTTGGCAAGAAAACATCGAAAGATACTGGAGCAGGAGAAAGGAGTTGGTGGTGCTGAAGGGGGCAACACTAATGAACATGATGAGGAGAATGAAGATGAGGAAGAAAAAAAATTTGAATCTGAAAGACCATCTTTCTTACCAGGCTAACTTCTTGTTGAAGAATGTACAAAGAAAGAGGAAAATGTACAAGCAATATTGTTAAGCATAAAGGACTAGTCAGCACATGTTTACATACGCATAACCGAACATAGAACAGTACAGCACAGGAACAGGGCCTTTGGCCCACAATGTTGTGCCGAACTAATTAAACTAGTAATTAAACGCCTAACTAAACTAATCCCTTCTGTCTACACGTTAGCCATATCCCTCCACTCTCGGCGCATTCATGTGCCTATCTAAAAGCCTCTTAAACACCTCTATTGTATCTGCCTCCACCACCGCCCCTGACAGCACATTCCAGGCACCCACCACTCTCTGTAAAAACCTTTCCCCACACATCTCCTTTGAATTTATCCCTTCTCACCTTAAATGCATGCCCTCTGGTATTAGACATTTTGACCCTGGGAAAAATATACTCAGTGTCTACTCTATCCCTGCCTCTCATAATCTTATAAAGTTATCTCAGGTCTCCCCTCAGCCTCCGCCGCTCCAGAGAAAACAACGCAAGTTTGTCCATCCTCTCCTTATAGCACATGCCCTCTAATCCAGGCAGCATCCTGTTATACCTCTCCTGTACCGTCTCCAAAGCCACCAACTTCGAAATTCCATAAAATGAGCCATTGTGAAGAATTGAAGAATAATCAGATGTAAAGTCTGGGGTTAGTGTTAATAAATCCTTCAGTTCATAAAGGGGAAGATGTTTTTTTTGAAGAAATCGTTTTTTTCTGTTTATACTATTGATGATTAAATGACAGACCTGATATAAAATGCAATAAATACTTGTGTATATTTGAAAAATAAAAATATACGTCGGTGACCAGAATTTGGTTAATTACCAACAACATGGATACAATGGAATGCACATCAGTTATAGAAACAACATAGACACATGAATGGAGGGAATGGATCACGTGCAGGATGAAGAGATTTAGTTTAATTTGGCATCAGACATCAGCACAAGCATTGTGAGCTGAAGGGCCTGTTCCTACACTGTACTGTTCTATGTTCAATGTTTTAAATGCTGTCTTTTTTCAGAAGAGGAAAAGAAAGGGACCACCTGTTGTCTGTCACCTCAGTCCAGCTCAGGATGGTGTAACCTCCTTGCCTATTCACAGGCTGTCCACAGAGCAGTTTCAAGTCAGAGTCACAGAGTCATACAGCACGGAAACAGGCCCTTCAGCCCATCTGGTCCATGCCGACCAAGATTCCCATCTGAACTAGTCCCATTTGCCTACATTTGGCCCGTATCCCTCTAAACCCTTCCTATCCAAGTACCTTTTAAATGTTGTTAATGTACCTGCGTCAACCACTTCCTCTGGCAGCTCATTCCATATACTGACCACCCTCTGGGTGAAAAAGTTGCCCTTCAGGTTCCTATTAAATCTCTCCCCTCTCACCTTAAACCTGTGCCCTCCAGTTCTTTATTCCCCAGCCCTGTGCTCATTCACCCTGTCTATGCCCCTCATGATTTTATACACCTCTATAAGATCACCCCCCATTCTCCGACACTCCAATGAAAAAAGTCCCAACCTGCTTCAACCACTCTCTATAACTCAGTCCCTCGAGTCCCAGCAACATCCTCGTAAATCTCCTCCTCATTCTTTCCAGCTTAATGGCAGCTCTAAGTCTGCTGCACTTGGAGCTGTCCAAGGACAGAGTAGCTAATTTCCCAATTGACATAATTATATGGGATATGGACAAAGGCTGTGGATGACAATGAAAATGAATTGATGCTAAAACGAGGCATGGGTACAGAATGAAGCACAAAGCCCCATTTGGATGGCCTTGCTTTGCTGTTGGTGCAGAGCACACAGGTTTAAGGTGAGGAGTAGAAGTCTTAGAGGGAATCGGAGGAAAAGGCAAGTCTCGAGGGAGTGATGGAGGCAGGTACTCTCACAATATTTAAGTATTTAGCTGAGCATAGAACATTACAGTATAGTACAGGCCCTTCAGCCCACAATGTTGTGCCAACCTTTTAACCTACTCTATCAAGCTAACCATTCCCTCCCACATACCTCTCCATTTTTCTGTCATCCATGTGCCTACCTAAGAGTTTCTTAAATGTCCATAATGTATCTGCCTCTACCAGTACCCCTGGCAGTGCGTTCTCACCACTCTGTGTAAAACAAAACTTACCTCTGACATCCCCCTCTACTTTCCTCCAATCACCTTAAAATTATGCCCCCTCACGTTAGCTATTTCTACCCTGGGAAAAAGTCTCTGTCTGTCCACTCGATCTATGTCTCTTATCTCGTACACCTCTGATGCTCCTTCGCTCCAAAGAGAAAAGCACTAGCTTGCTCGACCTATCCTCATGGCATGCTCTCCAATCCAGGTAGCATCTTGGTAAATCTCCTCTGCACCCTTTCTAAAGCTTCCACATCCTTCCTATAGTGAGGCGACCAGAACTGAACTCAATATTCTAAGTGTGGTCTAACCAGGGTTTTATAGAGCTGCAACATTACCTCACGGCTCTTGAACTCAGTCCCCCAACTAATGAAGACCAACACGACATACGCCATCTTAAAAACCTTATCAACTTGCACGGCAGCTTTGAGGGATGTATGGACTTGGACTCCAAGATCCCTCTGTTCCTCCACACTGCTAAGAATCCTGCCATTAACCCTGTATGCTGCCTTCAAATTCAACCTTCCAAAGTGAATCACTTCACACTTTTCTGGGTTGAACTCCATCTGCCACTTCTCAGCCCAGCTTTGCATCCTATCAATGTTCTGTTGTAACCTTCAACAATCTTCTACACTATCCACAACACCACCAACCTTCATGTCATCTGCAAACTTACAAACTCATCCCTCCACTTCCTCATCCAAGTCATGTATAAAAATCCCAGAACAGATCGCTGTAGAACACCACTGGTCACCGACCTCCAGGCAGAATACACTCCATCTACAACCACCTTCTGCCTTCTACGAGCAAGCCAATTCTGAATCCAGACAGCCAAGTTACCCTGGATCCCATGCCTCCCGACCTTCTGAATGAGCCTATCATGGGGAACCTTATCAAATGCCTTACTAAAGTCCATATACACCACATCCACTGCTCTACCCTCAATGTGTTTTCTTGCATCCTCAAATAATTCAATCAGGCTCATGAGGCATGACCTGCCCCTCACAAATCCATGTTGTCTATCCCTAATCAGACTATGCTTCTCCAAATGCTCATGAAGAATCTTTTCCAATAATTTGCCCACCACTGAAGTAAGACTCACTGATCTATAATTCCCTGGGTTATGCCTTCTCCCTTTCTTAAACAAAGGAACAACATTTGCCACTCTCCAATCATCTGGTGCTACTCCTGTGGCCAGTGAGGACACAAAGATCATCGCCAAAGGCGCAGCAATCTCTTCCCTCACTTCCCATAGTATCCTGGGATATATTCTGTCTGGTCCCATGGAGATCTATCCTAATGTTTTTCAAAAGTTCCAGCACAACCCCCTTCTTAACATCGACATGTTCTAGTTTATCAGCCTGTTTTACGCTGTTCTCACAAACGTCAAGCTCTCTCTCACAGGTGAATACTGAAGCAAAGTGTTCATTAAGGACCTCCCCTACCTCCTCCGACTCCATCCCTAATTGGAGTTTCCTCCTTTATCCCTAATCGGTCCTACTCTCACTCCAGTCATCCTCTTAATCTTCATATATGAGGTAGAACGCCTTGGTGTTTTCCTTAATCCTACTCACTAAAACCTTCTCATCCCCCCTCTAGCTCTCCCAAGTCCATTCTTAAGCTCCTTCCTGGCGACCTTGTAACTCTCTAGAGCCCTGTCTGATCATTGCTTCCTAAGCCTGAGTAAGCTTCTTTCTTCCTCTTCACTGGATATTCCACATCTCTTGTCAACTATGGTTCCTTCACCCTACCATCCTTTTCTTGCCTCAATTGGACAAACCTATCCAGAACCCCCTGCAAGTGATCTCTGAACAACCTCCACATTTCCATTATGCATTTCCCTGACAACGTCTGCTCCCAATTTACACTACCATGTTCCTGCCTAATAGCATCATAATTCCCCCTCCCCCAGTTAAATACTTTCCCATACCATCTGCTCCTATCCCTCTTCAAGAAAACAGTAAAGGTCAGGGAGTTGTGTTCACTGTCTGCAAAATGCTCACCCACCGAGAGATCTGACACCTGAACAGGATTATTGCCTAGTACCAGATCCAGAATGGCCTCTCCTCTAGTCGGCCTGTCTACATATTGTGTCAAGAATCCTTCCTGGACACAGCTGATAAATTCCGCCCCATCCAAACCTTTTGCACTAAGGAGGTGCCAATCAATATTAGGGATGTTGAAATCACCCATGACAATAACCGTTATTTTTTTCACCTTTCCAAACTCTGCCTCTCGATCCGTTCCTCAGTGTCCCTGTTGCTACCGGGGGGTCTGTAGAATACTCCCAATAGAGCGATCGCTGCCTTCCTGCTTCTGACCTCCAGCCACAGTTGACAATCCTTCCAGGACATCCTCCCTTTCTGCAGCTGTGACACTGTCCCTGATCAGCAAAGCCACTCCCCCACCTCTCTTACCTCCGTCCCTGTCCCTTTTGAAACATCTAAACCCCAGAATATCCAGCAGCCATTCCTGCCCTTGTGACTCTGGTTCCCATCCCCCTGCCAAACTAGCTTAAACCCTCTGCAACAGCTCTAGCAAACCTGCCCACAAGGACATTGGTCCCCTTCCAGTTCAGGTGTAACCCGTCCCTTTTGTACAGGTCGTACCTTCCCCAGAAGAGACCCCAATGCTCAACAAATCTGAAACCCTGCCCCCTACACTAATTTCTCAGCCACACATTCATCTGCCAAATCATCCTGTTCTTCCCCTTACTGGTGCGTGGAACGGGCAGAAATCCAGAGATTACTGCCCTTGAGGTCCTGCTTTTCAGCTTCCTACCTAGTTCCCCATATTCACTTTTCAGGAAGTCGTCCTTTTTCCTACCTACGTCATTGTACCAATGAGTATCATGACATCTGGCTGCTCACCCTCCCCCTTTCGAATGCTGTGGACGCGATCTGAAACGTCCCTGACCCTGGCACCTGGGAGGTGACAAACCATCCATGAGTCTCTTTCACGTCTGCTGTCTGCTCCCCTAACTATGGAGTCCCCTTTCACTAACGCATTTCTCTTCTCCTTCCCTTCCGAGCCACAGAGCCAGACTCAGTGCCAGTGACCTGACTGCTGCGGCTTTCCCCTGGTAAGTTGCCCCCCCACCACCCACCCCAACAGTATCCAAAACGGTATACCTGTTATTGAGGGGAACATCCAAGTTCAAGTTCAAATTACTTTATTGTCATTCACCCATATGCTATAAAAACACATGGAGGAACGAAATGTCATTTCCCCCAGACTCACACAACAGAGAACATACCTAAAAAGGCATACAATAAACGCAGACAGAAAAGTTGTAGAAGTACAAAGAGCGCAAAAAAATGGTATATACGAATACAATTTATTGCAGAGTTAGTGCAAAACCGAGTTAGACAAAGAAAATACAGAGCTCAGTGTGTTACACTAATTGTATAAACATGTTCAGCAGCAGCCAAAGTTCTTATACGCCGTTGTGCAATCCAGGGCTTTTGACGCGGCATTTGTCTGAAACTGTCTCCAGGGTATTCAGGAGCCTGACAGCCTGGGGGATAAAACTGTTGTACAGTCTAGTAGTTCTGGCCTGGATGCTCAGGGAGATGGCAGTCGAATTTAATAAGTACTTTGGATTCTTTTGCATTTGTACAGGGCCCTGGTGAGACCACTCCTGGAGTATTGTGTACAGTTTTGGTCTCCAGGGTTAAGGAAGGATATCCTGGCTATAGAGGGCGTGCAGCGTAGGTTTACGAGGTTAATTTCGGGGATGTCGGGACTGTCTTATGCTGAGAGGTTGGAGAGACTGGGATTGTACACGCTGGAATTGAGAAGATTGAGAGGGGATCTGATTGAAACATACAGGATTATTAAGGGATTGGACAAGATAGAGACAGGAAATATGTTCCAGATGTTGGGGAAGTCCAGGACCAGGGGGCATGATTTAAGAATAAGGGCTAGGCCATTTAGGACAGAGGTGAGGAAAAACTTCTTCTCCCAGAGGGTTGTGAATTTGTGGAATGCACTGCCTCAGAGGGCAGTGGAGGCCAATTCTCTGGGCACTTTCAAGAAGGAGCTAGATAGGTTTCTTATAGATAGGGGAATCAAGGGATATAGGGACAAGGCAGGAACAAGATATTGATTGTTGAGGATCAGCCATGATCTCAAAATGGCAGTGCAGACTGGAAGGGCCAAATGGTCTACTTCTGCTCCTATTGTCTATTGTCTATTGTCTATTGTACCACTTGCCAGAGGGCAGTGGGACAAATAGGTTGTGGGTCCACAGGGGTACTCTGCACTATCTGCCTATTCCCTACCACTCTCCTGACAGTCACCCAGCTACCTGCCTCCTGCAATTTAGGTGTGGCTACCTCCCTGTAGCTTTTATCTATCACCTCCTCATTCTCCCGTATGAGCCGAAGGTCATCCAGCTGCAGCTCCAGTTCCCTAACACGGAACGTAAGGAGCTGCAGCTGGGTGCACCTCCCTCAGATGTAGCTGTCAGGGAGACTTGAGATCTCCCACATCTGGCAGGAAGAACACACCACTGACCCTGGATCCATTGTCACTACAGAAAGAAAGAAAGGAAGGAAGGAAAAAACCTGGAAAAGAAGTGGGTCCCGACACTCACCTCTTTATATGGCTCCCACTTCTCACAGCAAGATACTCGCTTCTCGCTCCAAGTCACGGACCTCGCTACCTGGAAAAGCCATGACTTTGAAGGCGAGACTATGATCCAAGTGCTGAAAAATAGGATTAGTATAAATGGATAGCCAGTGGGTAGCACAGACATAGTGGGCCGAAGGGCTGGTCTCCATGCAGTATGCCTCCATGGCTCTCTGGCATAGAACTATAGAGTCATAGAGCAATACAGCACAGATACAGGCCCTTCGGCCCAACCAGTTCATGCCGACCACAGTGCCCACCCGGCTTGTCCCAATTTCCTGCATTCAGCCCATATCCCTCCATGGGCAATGTGTTTGTTCTAGTGGGGTGGGTTCAGTCCTGGGGATACCTCAGGGTTGTGAAAGGAGATGTGCAAGTCTTTCTTTATTGTCTGGTGCATCATTTATCCCACAGGAGTCAAAAACTATTAGTCAATGGGACAGGTACCCCCTGACTGCTCATACAAGTGACTGCATTCGGCTCACTGCCCAGACACGCCTGCCTTGCTCTCCACCCTCTCACCTGTCCAGGTTTACCTTGTCCCAACACTTGGAGAGAAGAGGCCACAGGGTGAACGAACTGACTCTCCGCACCCTAGGAATGTCCCGCAAAGGCACAATGGTCTCCTGGCTGTGACTCAGGTATTATCCGACTGTGACCCTTCCCTTGGATCACCCTGAGGGTTATGGAGGTTAGATTACTGGAGGGATTTAAAGGGGGGGGGAGACGTCGATGCATTTTTGAAAGATTGGGGAATTGAGGACAATGTTGACCTGTCCCAGAAGAGGGCAGATCAATCACCGCAGGACTGAGTGTCCAAGCCCTGTTCCTATTCAATGTTCTTGTGCTCTTCCTGTCAAAGGCTTTTGAGTTATTTTTAAATGTGATAGTGACTTTTTTTTAACTTTACATAATCAAACAAATTATTTGTGAAAAAAATTGAACAGCTGTAAAATGTTAATGAAACTGTTCAAATAATTAAGATGCAAAGCGGAGGAGTGGTGGAGAAAGTGGTGGAGTCCACATTGAATCGGACGGCGTTGCCTCTGCCCACTGTCACATGGTATAAGGTGGGGTAGGAGGGCAGGAGAGCCTGTCCTCTGCTGTCAGAGTGGGGACTGGACTCCTGCACCTGACCTCCAGATCGATTTGGACTTCAGAGAGACAAAAGACTGCAGATGCCGGAATCCGGAGCAACAAACGACCTGCTGGGGGATCTCAGCAGGTCGAGCAACATCTGTGGGAGGGAAGGAACTGTCGACGTTTCCCGTCGAAATCCTGCATCAGGACTGCTGCAGGGTTTTGACCCAAAACGTCAACAATTCCTTTACCCCCACAGACGCTGCTCAACCAGCTGAGTTCCCCCAGCAGATTATCTGTTGTAACACGAAATTACTCCCCCTGATGTTAACCAACACTAGATTAAGCAGAGGAAGAAGTCCTGTGGGAGGAAACCGGAACACCTGGAGGAAACCCCGTGACTGTGTGGGTTTCCTCCGGGTGCTCTGGTTTCCTCCCACATTCCAAAGGCGTACGCGTTAGGAAGTTGTGGGCATGCTATGTTGGCGCCGGAAGTGTGGCGACACTTGCGGGGCTGCCCCCAGATCACTCTGCGCAAAAGATGCATTTCACTGTGTGTTTCGATGTACATGTGACTAATAAAGATATCATATCATATCACTTCCAGCTAGATCATTATTCTTTAATTATTGACAATCATTACTGACAGGGTCACTACTCCCAGAAAGAACAACTAACTTGCTTTCTTTTTTTCCCAGTTCTGACGAAGACTCTTTGACCTGAAACTTTAACTCTATTGCAGCCAGATGTGCTGAGTGATTCCAGAACTTGCCGTATTTTTTTTCAGTTTTCCAGCATCTGCTGTTTTGTTGATCTTTGAGCTCGGCTTGTGGACGGACCAATGGATAATCCACTCAGTCAGAAAGGAAGAACATTGAAGAATTCAGATCCCTATCTCCAGCAGATAAAAACTACACAGAGGCCTTGTCACTACCTGTTCTATATGGCGTTGAGAGTACACGACAGCATGAGCTGTCCTGGTGGTTCATTGCGAGGTCAAGGCCAAACAAGAATTAGAGGAACAACACCTGTCCCTACACCTCCTCCCTCACCACCATCCAGGGCCCTAAACAGTCCTTCCAGGTGAGGCAGTCCTTCACATGTGAATCCATCGGTGTCATTTGTTACATCCAGTGTGGCCTCCTCTACATCGGTGAGACCGGACGTATATTGGGGGACCGCTTCGTCGAACACCTTCGCTCCGTCCGCCATGCCAGCCGGGATCTCCCAGTGGCCAGCCATTTCAACTCCACTTCCCATTCCCACACCGACATGTCTGTCCACGGCCTCCTCTACTGCCAGGTCGCAGCCAGATGAAAATTAGAGGAACACCACCTCATATTCTGCCTGGGCAGCCTCCAACCTGGCGGCACGGACATCAAATTCTCAGACTTCCGGTAACTGCTCCCCCTCTGTCCCTTTTCCCCCTTGTTTCTTTTCTCTCTCCTCCTGATGCAACTGGCCCCCATCACCCTATGTACTTCCCCTCCCCCCCCCACCCTCTCCATCAGCCCATCATCCACACACCTCCCACTGGTTCCCCTCCCCACCTCCCTCCCTTTACTCCATGCTGCACTGTCCTCTCCTATCACATTCCATCATCTTCAGCCCTATGTCACTTCCACCAATCACCTCCCAGCTTCTGACATCATTCCCACTCTCCCCCCTCCCCCATCTGCTTATCACCCCCCCCCTCACCTGGATCCACCTATCAGCTGCCAGCTCTTGCTCCACCCCTTCCCCCCACCTCTTTATACTGACTACCTCCCCCTTCCTTTCCAGTTCAGATGAAGGGTCTTGACCCAAAATGTCGACTGTCCATTTCCCTCCATAGATGCTGCCTGACCTACAGAGTTCCTCCAGCTCCTTTGTGTGTTGCTCCAGATTCCAGCGTCTGCAGTCTCTTGTGTCTCCGGTTCACTGTTGAAGCTTTGAACGAGCTGATGTGCTGACCAGATGATTAGTCCAGGTGACAGTCCACGTTACCCAGGCTGCTCCATTACTGAGCTGCTTGATCCCCAGTTGATTGGCAAACAGTCCTTCAGCGAGACTGACATGAGAGAAAGTCCTTCTGCTTCATCAGGGGATTAATGAAACTTTATCAGGACACTCTCTCCAATCAGGTCAGAACATTCCCTTCAAACTGACCATCAGTAAGCTATTAATAAATATCCCTTTCAATCATAACCAATGCCACCAGACCAATTCTGAAGAGACGCCATTAATGCAAAATCCTAATTCTCTTGTTGTTCCCCTTTTAAAGATATTTGCTTCAATCTGTAGCACAGCCCATTGAGTTACACCCCCGTCTCCTGTTCTTGTACAGGTCTCCTGTCCAGTCCCATTCCAGAGAACCAAGAATAAGCCATTTGGCCACTTATATCTGCTCCATCATTAAATAAGATCATGGCTGATCTTTTAACCACGTTTTTGCACTAACTTCATCTTCCCAACATATTCAAAGATTCTCTGATCTCTCTGTCAGAGCTTCCACAGCACTCTTGTGTAGATTATTCCAAAGATTAACTCCCCTCTAGGTGAAGAGCTCTCAATCCTGAAGAGCCAACCCCTTACCTGGAAACTGTGACCCTGGTTCTAGACACTCTGGCCAGAGGAACCATCATCCCTGCATCTATCTGGTCAAGTTCCACAAAAATTTAGTACGTTTCAATGTGTCACCTCTGATTCTTCTAAACTCTGACAAGCCTTACGCTCCTCACAGGACAATTCCCACCCCTCTCCCACCACCCCACCCAACTTAAGGATCAATCTTATGAATCATCATTCAGGTAGGGAGACCAGACCTGTAAACCATATGTTGTCCAGATGTTGTCTTATTGGGGCCCTATATAATTTCAGTAAGATGTCTTGTAAGCAAATCCTCTTGCGATTAAAGTCAACATGCCATTTGTTTTCCTCAATGCTTGTTGTCCTTGCGGGTTAACTTTTAGTGATCCATGTGTAGGCTCCCAGGTCTTTCTGAACACCGTCCTTTTAATCTTTAATTTAACCTGTTCCATTTCTGAAGCTTTTCAATTACTTTCCTTCTACTCCAGTCATTAATGAGCACTGTCTTGTGTGTGTGTTCCACCAAAAGTGAAACTACCATTGCTTACACTTCTAATGTTCAGTATCATTGGAACCTACCAAAGAGCTTTAGGTAAATTAAGTAATTTGGAAGATTGAGACACAAGGGACTGCAGATGCTGGAATCTGGAGCAAAAAAACAAACTGCTGGAGGATCTCAGTGGGTCAGGCAGCATCTGTGGAGGGGAAGGAATGGTCAACAGTTCAGGTCAGGAACGTGCGTCAGGACTGAGAACGCACAGGGAGGATAGCCAGTATAAAGGGGAGAGGGGCTGGGAGGTGATAGGTGGACCTAGGTGAGTGATGGATGATGGACAAGCGGAGCCAGATGGGAGAGGGGAAGGGGAGGGGTGGAGTCGGGAGATAGAGGCCAGGGGGGTGATAGGAAAAAAAGGGCTGATGAAACCAGGCAGGGGGAGAGGATGGTAAAGGTAGAGACAGAGGGCGATAAATAGAGACACAAGAGGTGCAAATACTGGACTCTGACAAGTAAGGAAGGTGATAAAATTTGGAAGATCAGTCTGTGATATTACCTACATCAATGTGATACCTTAGGAACAATCCACAAGCAAGTATGGGAAGTATGTTTGAAGATGACACCAAAACTGGAGTGTAGTGGACGGTGAAGAATCTTGTCTAAGGTTACTACAGATTCTAAATCAATTGGGAAAGTGGGCGAAGGAGTGGCAGATGGAATTTAACTCAGACAAGTGCGAAGTGATGCATTTAAACCAGAGGAGGACAGAAAGAGTGAATGACACAGCCTTGGGGAGTGTTGTAAAATACAGAGATTTAGGGGTACGGGTACATAGATCCCTGAAAGTGGTGACACAGGTAGACAGGGTGGAGAAGAAGGCAGTTGACACAACCGCCTTTATTGAGTACAGGAGCTGGGAGGTCATGTTACAGCTGGTGAGAGCACACTTGAATTATTGCGCGCAGTTCTGGTCACCTTAATATTGGAAGGATGTGTTTAAGCTACAGAGCGTACAGAAAAGATCCACACTGATGTTGCTGGGACTGGAGGGCTTGAGTTGTAAGGAGAGGTTGGATAGGCTGGGACTGTTTTCCCTGTGGTGAAGGTAGCTGAGGGGTGACCTCATAGAGGTTTTTAAATAATGAGGGGCACAGCTAAGACGGATTGTCACCGTCTTTTTCCCAGGGTAGGGGAGCCTAAAACTAGAGGGCACAGGTTGAAAGTGAGAGGGGAAAGATTTAAAGCGGACCTGAGGGAGGAGTTTTTCCACACGCGGGGTGGTGGGTATATGGAATGAGCTGCCAGAGGAAGTGGTTAGAGGCAGGTGTAAATGCAATGGTTAAAAGACATTCGGACAGGTACATGGAGAGGAAAGGTTCAGAGCAATATAGGCCAAATGCAGGCAAATGGGACTAGCTTAGGTGGGCACCTTGGACCTCACAGACAAGATGGGCTGAAGGGCCTGTTTCCATGCTGTATGTGATGTTCTCATTTCATTGAATGAGGACTAATCTTCCTTCTTCTTTAGAAGGTAAAGAAGGATCTTGCAGAACCATCTGAACCTCAGGCAAATAGGAACGCAGTTCTCTCTGATAGATGGCAATGCAGAGCTCCCCGAGTGAAGTACTGCATACCGTCAGCCTGTATTAAGAGCATAGCTCACATCCCTCTAATCAAGTGGATGTCGTCAATGAGTTGTCTTCTGAGTAATTCATCAGTGTGTGATGCAAGTAAAATTCCTTCTGATCAAACTATTAAGGAGCATCTTGATCATCTTCTGAATATTTCATTAGATCTGCCTCCTGGGTACATTTACTTTTGGCTCATTTGAGAATCTTTCTGAGTACTACACAACCTCCTAATTCCTTCTTTCCAGATGGTTAATGAGAATCCCCACTGATGTTTCACATCTATTTATTGGCTTCTTGGTAACATTCTACTTCACCAGTCTGCTGGTAACATTGCCATTAGCAAGTTCGTTAATGAGTCAATTAAATATTATTTCGTCTATTAATGATCCCTTTAACTGATGCTTCTTGCAGTCGATCCATTAACAAAAGACTTGACCAGCAAACATAACCACTCCACCTCACCTTTAATGAACTTCCCTTGGTGACTTTATTTGTTGACCTCTCTAATCCTTGATCAGGCCATAAAAGTGACCTTCGATGCATGTCTCCCTTTATCTGGTCACTTAAACTTTTATGTAACGGTTCCATTTGCTGGTCTTATCTCCAGGAATGGGAATCTTAAGAACGAATATATTAACCGGAGAGTTGAGCGGCATGCCTTCCTGACCAATTGAGCAGTTAGCTTCCCAATTATAATTCCCCTGGCACGTACATTAAGAAATCTCTTCTGCAGCACTTCATTAGTAAGGCTAACAAGTTAATTGGTAACTGATAGTTGGTTTCTTATTATTACATGTACCGAGAAATAGTGAAAAGCTCTGCTTTGCATGCCATCCATGCTGATCATTCCAAGCATACTGTAAGTACATCGAGGTAGTACAAAAGGAAAAGCAATAACAGAATGCAGAATATGGAACATAGAACATAGAATATTACAGCACAGTACAGGCCCTTCGGTCCACAATGTTGTGCCGACATTTTATCCTGCTCTAGGATAGATTCGGATGGTTAATTCTCATTAACCATATGGAACTGGCTAACAAGAGGGGGGTATAATATTAAGGTGATTGGAGGAAGGTATAAGGGGGATGTCAGAGGTAAGTTTTTTTACAGAGAGTGGTGGGTGCGTGGAACGCACTGCCGGCAGAGGTTGTGGGGGCAGATACATTATGGACACTTAAGAAACTCTTAGATAGCCATATGAATGATAGAAAAATGGAGGGCTATGTGGGAGGGAAGGGTTAGATAGATATTAGGGCAGGATAAAATGTCGGCACGACATCGTGGGCTGAAGGGCCTGTACTGTGCTATAATGTTCTATATTCTGTGTTGGGTGATATTCTTTCAGGACAATATTTCTACTACATAACATCTCAACTACTTATCCACTCAGGGCATTTCATCTATTATATTCCAACTCTCACAAGTCAATATGACCAGATTCCTCACTTAGCCAATGGTTTTCAATGCGGCATAAATGATAATATCTAATATTCATCACAGGACAATTCATTGTTTTAGGGTTAATCTTGTACCATTGACTTTGGTCTGAATGCTACTGATTACTGAGTACTGTAGAATCATAGTTACGTTATTGGATTAGTATTTAGATGGCTAATTAAATAAATCCAGAATAAAATGCTAGGATCAGTAATGATGACCATGAAATTACCAGAGTGTTACAAACCCATCTGGTTCACTAATGCCTCTGAAGATAAGAGATCTTTTATCCTTGTCTGGTTTGGCCTGTATCTGTCTCCAGACTCACCAATGTGTCTTATGAATCAGTCTCACAAGGCGTTTGATTCAGGGAGCAATTAAGGATGGATAAGTGGTGGTGTAAACCAAGCGATACTCACATGCTCTGAATGAATAAAATTCATGGTTGAATTCCTTTGAACTATAACTGGAAAGTCACTGGCATGACTTTCTCAGCAGTTCCATAGAGAATTGCCTGTAACATTCTCCTTGTGGTTCAGCTCATCTGTGACTTCTCCATCTGTGCGTTACAACACAGATATCAGGGACCATCTGGAGGTCATGTGCTGGCACATCTGACTGCACCCTCCAGCATTGGACTCAGGAATGAGTCTGGGGACAGAACACAAACACCCCAATCCAAGGGGACCAGATGCACTTCACACCTGGCCCCTCAGCTTACTCTGGGACTGGCTAGCTATGTAATGCACCTCCACACATTTGAAAGAGTCACTGATCTGGATTGAACAGGTAAGTGCAGATAAATGTTTTATTTTCTTCTTTGTAATTGAACTTAATATTTTAAAATATAGCGCTTAAATACATTAATGTATAAGTAAATTTATTACTTTTTAAATGTTAACAGTTTTCTTGATTAATTAAATCGTCTTGAACTGTTTTTATACGTATTTGATCATCAGAGGCATATTAAAGCAGTTCAAAGGCCTTTGACAGCTGCATGGGATGTCAAAGACCTCATGGGATGGCCATCGGAAGTAGACCCCAAGATAGGTGGACCCTTGGGGCCTCAAATGTAAATATGGCTGCAGGAATATCTTATGGTGAAGCATGGGAAGTAGGCCGTATCATATACAGTTCAGCACGATATCGCTTATGGGACTTTTATCCAGAGTTGGGGCACAAATTAACACACCATGTTGACTTTATATTCAGGGACAGGGTGAAGCAGCAACAAAATAGCATGAGATACTAAGTGTAAAGGGGGCATTGAATTACCAGCAAATATACACCAAAGCACTTGTAATATTTGACTGTGTATATACCACAGAAGAGGAACCAAAGGGAAATCTCCATTTCTTAAGCTCCAGTTATGCTCCTTACTAATTTTGAAAATAGGAATAAGAACAGGATTTGGCTCTAAAGACCCTTCTCTAGTGGTCAATAAGATCTTCCCAAAACTCATATTCCTGCCTGATTCCCACTACTTCTAATTCCTGAAGCAGCTATTAAGGAATAGATTCAGTGACTGAGCAGCCAATGCCTCTGGCGTCAAGAACTCCAAAGAGCCACAAATCTTTGAGTGAAGAGGCTTCTTCCTAGCTCAGTTAGCAACCCGTTACCCTGAGATTATGCCCCCAGTTCTAGACTCCCCAGCCTAAGGAAATGGTTTCTCAGGATCTACTGTTACTCCCTCTCAAAATCATTGTCCGTTTTAATGGGGTTGTCTTTTATTCTTCCAGACTACAGAGAACATGGACCCATTCTGGTCAGTCTCTTCCCATAGTAGAGCCCTTTTGAGCCCCAGAATTACAGTAAGAAACTGCAGAGAGTTGTGGACACAGCCCAGCACATCACGGAAACCAGCCTCCCCTCCTTGGGCTCTTTACCTCTCGCTGTCTTGCCAAAGCAGCCAGCATAATCAAAGACCCCACCCACCCGGGTCGTTCTGTCTTCTCCCCTCTCCTATCAGGTAGAAGATACAGGAGCCTGAGGGCACGTACCACCAGGCTTAAGGACAGCTTCTACCCCACTGTGTTAAGACTATTGAACGGTTCCCATAGGATGAGATGGACTCTGACCTCACAATCTACCTTGTTGTGACCTTATTGTCTACCTGCACTGCACTTCCTATGTAACTGTGACACTTTACTGTTATTGTTTTTACCTGAACTACCTCAATGGACTCTGTACTAACTCAATGTAACTGCACTGTGTAATGAATTGAACTGTACGATCGGTATGCAAGACAAGTTTTTCACTGTATCTCTGTACAAGTGACAATAATAAACCAATACCAATACACAGACAGACATGAAGCCTGCACTCAATGAGCTATACTCCGTGGTCAACAACCTTGAGACAGGATAGCCGGAGGCATTCTTCATCATCACAGGGGACTTCAATCAGGCGAACCTCAAGAATGTGTTACCAAAATACTATCAACACATCTCCTGCTCCACCAGGGGCGCCAACACCCTTCCGAGTCACCCCTCATCCTCAGTTTGGGAAATCAGAGCACCAGGCTGCGCTCCTTCTTCCTGCATACAAACAGAAACTGAAACGGGAGGATCCGGTACAGAGAGTCATGCAGTGCTGGTCTGAGGAAGCAAATGAGCTCCTACGTGACTGCAAAGACTCAGCTGCCAGCCTTGATGAGTATGCCACCACCATCACAGACTTTATCAGCAAGTGTGTGGCGGACTGTGTACCAAAGAAGACAATATAGGTGTTCCCAAACAGGTAACCATGGATGAACCGGGAGATCCACTCCCTAGTGAAGGAAAGGACTGCTGCACTCAAATCTGGTGATCCTGATCTGTACAAGAAATCGAGGTATGACCTTAGAAAGCTATCAGGGAAGCCAAGAGGCAATACCAACTCAAAATAGAGTCCCTGACCAGCCGTCAGTTATGGCAGGGCTTACATGCCATAACAGGCTTCAAGACGAAGTTGGGCTGCATAGTTAACAACAGAGCATCTTTTCCTGATGAACTTAACGCATTCTATGCACGTTTTGAACAGAAGGAAGGTGAATTGTTACCATCAACCCTGACAGACTCCAACGCAGCTGAACCTGTGATCACAATGGAGGACGTAAGATCAGTCTTCTGGAGAGTGAACATGAGGAAAGCACCAAGCCCAGATGGTGTCCCTGGCTGTGTGCCCAGATCTTGTGCTGATCAGCTGGCATAAGTACTTGTGGACATATTTAACCTCTCCCTGCTTCAGTCTCAGGTTCCCACCTGTTTTAAGAAGACCACTATCATCCCGGTACTGAAGAAAAGCAAGGTAACATGCCTCAATGACTACCGACCAGTGGATCTGACATCCGCCATCATGAAGTGCTTTGAGAGGTTGGTCATGGCACGCATCAATTCCAGCCTCCCAGACAACCTGGACCCATTGCAATTTGCCTGTCACCAAAACAGGTCTACAGCAGATGCCATCTCCCTGGCCCTACACTCAGCTCTGGAGCAGCTAGACAGTAAAGACACCTTCATTAGACTATTGTTTATTGACTACAGCTCTGCCTTCAATACAATAATCCCACGCAAGCTTATCACCAAACTCTGAGACCTAGGACTCAACACCTCCCTCTGTAACTGGATCCTTGACTTTCTAACAAACAGACCGCAATCAGTGAGAATAGGCAGCAATACCTCCGAATTGATTATTCTCAACACTGGTGCCTCACAGGGCTGCGTCCTCAGCCCTCTACTCTACTCCCTATACACTCATGACTGTGTGGCCAGATTCTGCTCTAACTCCATCTACAAGTTTGCAGATGATACCACCATTGTAGACCGTATCTCAAACAGCGATGAGTCGGAGTACAGGAAGGAAATAGAGAGCTTAGTGGAATGGTGTCATGACAACAACCTTTCCCTCAATGTCAACAAAACAAAAGAGCTGGTCATTGACTTCAGGAAAGGGGGCGGTGTACATGCACCTGTCTACATCAATGATGCTGAGGTCGAGAGGGTTGAGGGCTTCAAGTTCCTGGGAGTGAACATCACCAACAGCCTGTCCTGGTCAAATCATATAGATGTCACGGCCAAGAAAGCTCACCAGCACCTCTACTTCCTCAGGAGGCTAAAGAAATTTGCTTTGTTCCCTTTGACTCTCACCAACTTCTACCAATGCACCACAGAAAGCATCTTGTCTGGATGCATCACGGCTTGGTACGGCAACTGCTCTGCCCAGGACCGCAAGAAACTGCAGAGAGTTGTGGACACAGCCCAGCACATCACAGACTCCAGACCCCCGTCCTTGGACTCTGTCTTTACCTCTCTTTGTCTTGGTGAAGCAGCCAGCATAATCAAAGACCCCCACCCACCTGGGACATACTCTCTTCTCTCCTCTTCCATCGGGTAGAAGATACAGGAGCCTGAGGGCACGTACCACCAGACTTAAGGACAGCTTCTACCCCACTGTGGTAAGACTATTGAACGGTTCCCTTTTCCAATGAGATGGACTATGACCTCACGATCTACCTTGTGTGACCTTGCACCTTATTGCAATGCACTTTCTCTGTAGCTGTGACACTTTACTCTGTACTGTTATTGTTTTTACCTGTACTACCTCAATGCACTCTGTACTAACTCAATGTAACCACACTGTGTAATGAATTGACCTGTATGATCGGTATGCAAGACAAGTTTTTCAATGTACCTCAGTACAAGTGACAATAATGAACCAATACCAATACATAAGAACATTAGGAGCAGGAGTAGGCCACGCTGCCTTCAAGCCTACCCTGCCATTTAACATGATCATGGCTGATCTGCCCCAGGCCTCATCTCTAGCATCTGGCCTAGTAATTAGCCTAGTGAGACATATGGACCACCTCTGCTGCACTTGCTTCCTTGTACAGAGTCCAAAAAGGCTTTGTTAATCTTGCATTGCTACCCCTTGCTATTAAGAATAACATTCCATTTTCCTACCTAATTACTTGCTGTATTAGCATGGTAACTCTCAGCTTTTCATCTATAAGGATACTTAAATCTACAAGGAGCACCAAAATGTAATAGTTTCTCATTGTTAAAAGAGAGTCTGTCTTTTTATTCATCCTACCAAAGAGAAAACCTTGCATTTTGCCATATCCCACCAATACCTCTTGACCAGTTAACCTACCCTTACACTTTGGAAATCCTTTGCATCCTCCTCAGGGTTCATTTCGCCAACCAACATTATGTTTCCAGCAAGCTAAATTGAAATGCACTCTGTTCGTCAATTTAAGCCAGATTGCAGATAGTTACAGCCTTGGTACTGATCCCTGCTTGCAACCGTCTACCAGTCTGAAAATAGCACGTTCGTTCACAATCTCTGTTTAAGCAATCCTCTATTGGTGCACATACATTTTCTCAAACTTGTGAGCTCTTCATTTGGCTAACAAATGTCTTTTGATCTTACTTATCCTATAGTTACAACCTTAAAAACCTCCAGCAGATTTGTCAAACGTTACTCTGAGCCTGCGCTGACCCTACTCAATCATAGTGGGATTTTCTAAATCACCTATTATTTCTTTCTTAACAATGGATTCCAGCATTTCTGGCAAATGATGTCAGAATTAAATGGTCTGTTTTTTTTCTCTCTCCTTCTTGAACGAGTGCACAGTTTATTAAGGACATTATGTGCAAATTACCCTCACGGTGTGAGGCCAAATTGCTGATGATATAAAGACAAAATCCTTCCATTTGTATAGCACCTAATCCCAGAGCACTTTACGGCCAATGAAGGATCTTTTTGAAATGTAGTCACTGCTGTAATGTAATTGGTGTTGTTTTCTCTGCTGTGCCTGGGGTACCAATCACCAGACTCTAAATTCTCGATTATCTGCCAGTCTCGATTCTCCACTACTGTGGCGGATGATGGAGTTTTCTCTGTAGAATACATGAATTAAGTGAGGTAAATAAAAGCTGCCCAGAATGAATGCTCTCGGGGTCTAAAAGCAATTTAATCCTGTAGGCAGACTAACAACTTGTAATTGACCTGAATATAAAAAAGTAGGAATGTTTTCACGAGCAGCTGAATTTCTGCTGTTGAAACACAGCCAGATCAGGCAGTGTGGCAGTACAGTGAGGACTTTCTGATATTATCACATAGCATTTCTATTTTGGTGCTGTCACATGATAATTCACAGTGGATTTTGTTCGGAGCCTGTTAGAGGAAGCTGGCTTTTTCTCCCATTATTTCTGCTCATTCCCAAGGTAAGTTAAGTGAAGCCACATGTGTCCCTCTTTGGGGCAAGGGACATCACTTCCCAGGGTGACTAAATCCCCTTCAGAGACGAACCAGGGGCAGGGAGGGGGTGGGAGTAGATGGGGACGGGATACAGGGCGGGTGGGTTGTGGTGGAATTGTAAATCAGGATCTGGCACTGCCGAGCCACGAGAGGCAGGGGAGGAAGCTGGGGTGGAGTAAGGACGTCGTATCATATCTGGACTGGAATGACATTGCAACAGTTCCACAAGTATCGACACCTGGTGCTAACCCAGTGAGCTTCTGAGGCCGTGCCGTCAAGTTGCAGCATTCAGGTGGGACATTGCATACTGTTGAGGACCTCTCGGGGATATATTGCATTTATATTATATTTTGGAGTATCCCCAATTTAACATAAGTTTTAAAAATATAGATAACCTGTCACTACTGTTTTGACATCTTTTATTTCAAAATTAAACTTCATTCAAAATAAAAATATATACAAAAAGAATAAGCACAGTGCAAAGATCTTTACGCTCAGTGTCATTTGGCCAATACAGTCAGTAGCGTTAGCATATTCCTTTTAGTACATGGCACTATTGCCACTCACAGAGTTTTATGTTTAATGCTTAGTTTATGTTTTTCTTGTGAATGCTGCTGATTTAATGCTATGTGCCTGTGATGCTGCTGCAAGTTAGTTTTGCATTGCACCTGTACTTGTGCATGTGAAAATAAACTCAACTTTGACTTTTGACTTTGGCTTTGGTTGTTCTTCCTCTCTGAAACAGTTCATTGGATGTAAAGCACCTTGGGACACCCCAAAGTGATGGAATGTGCAATATAAAGATGTCTCTTCTTTTATGGTTGAAAATGCCACTTCAAAGCAATTGCATTTTCACAGCTGGCTCCCAGGTCACAGGTGTTGTGGCAGCGTTGAAATGTGTGTTCCATAGTGTAGGATTGGTGAATTCAGATCTTGGAATGAACCTCTCCCATTTGAAATGACCAAATGGGTTGTCGGGAAATAAGTGACCTGGTTATCCGATCTGTTATTTTCACCTGTTCTTCCTTAATGATAAGATAAGATATTTTATTAGTCACATGTACATCAAAACACAGTGAAATACATCTTTTGCGTAGAGTGTTCTGGGGACAGCCCGCAAGTGTCGCCACGCTTCGGGTGCCAACATAGCATGCCCACAACTTCCTAACCCGTATGTCTTTGGAATGTGGAAGGAAACCGAAGCACCCAGAGGAAACCCATGCAGACACAGGGAGGATGTACAAACTTCTTACAGACAGTGACCAGAATTGAACCCGGGTCTCTGGCGCTGTAAAGTGTTACGCTAACCGTTACACTACCGTGCCTGCCCAATGAATTAAGCTAAATGGCGATCAACATCGTCCCTGCGAGATTCACACAGAAACAGGTTCTGAATTACCAACTGCTTTCTTATCAGTTGGGTTATAGAAATTTATAAACATAGGAAAAGTATAGAACAGGTCATTTAACCCATCCTATCCATTCCAGCCAAAACAAGCCTTTAGAGACGTATCTCACTTGCCAGCTGTCCTTGAAGGCTCTAACACATCCATGTTAATTTTTGAATGTTACAGAGGCTGTCCTCCCCAGCCCTTCTTCAGGCAGTAAGCTCTAGTGCCACCCCCACCCCCCACCCTCCACCCCCACTCTTTGGGTGAAAACTACCCAAAATCAGTATGACCAGTGTAAAACATCCAGCACAAGTCATGTTCACAAATCTTCATTTTCCATGATTTTTGTTCTGGTTTGAAAAGCCCCACTGTAGAAGCCTCAGTGCCACAGAACCAGCCATTTTCAGTTTCCACTCATTAGCAAGACTTGGAGGAGATTCATAAAAGTACATTCAGGCATCAGGGTAGCAGAAGGCATGGTCTAAAATGTTTTGTATGGATTTTCTAAACTGTCTCCACTTAAAACAGAGTGCTCCAGCCCAACGTCCATTTGCAGCAGTCCCTCTGGATTGAGGATGACTTGCTACCACTCCGCTACTGAGAGGGTTGATAAGACCACTGTGGGACCCACAGACTCTGCCGCAGGCAGGGCAGGAGATGCCTGATGGTGCTGGTGGGCATGTGGTTTGTGAGGTGGTGCCTTCCTTCGACCATTGATGCTCGGTGTCCACATGCTCCCAGGAAAGAAACTGGCCCTTCCCTGTGAGCACCCCAGACACTCCTTCTCCACTTTGAGTGGTTGTAGGCCAGGGATTCCAAGGATTCAATGGAGATGTTGCATTTCTTCAAGGAGGCTTTGAGCGCATCCTTGAATCTTTTCATCTGTCCACCCAGTGATCTCTTGCCGTGGCTGAGCTCAGAATAGAGTGTCTGCTTCAGAAGTCTGGTTTCAAATGACACAGCCTGCCTAACGAAGTCAACTAACTGTAAGTAAGTCCTTAATATAGGGGATGTTGGGCTGGGAAAAGACACTGATGCTGGTTCACTTATCCTTCCACTGGAAAGTTTATGGAGACAGAGCCAATGGCATCTGTCCTGTGATTTGAGAGTCTATGATAGGTAGTCAATAAATTGGAAACATATACAAGGACTGTGAGTACTTTGATGGGTTTGAGGTCTTAACCTCCACTCTTTTTCACAGATTGCCATAGATTAGCATCTTGGAAATAGTGGTGAATTTCATCCTTTGGGTATAGGTTGTTCCCAAGATGTGAAAAGCAGCCCACCTTGTCCGTGGTTACACCCTCAACCTTTATTGTCAAAGGACAGTGTTATCCAGTGGGAGCGTGTTGGGAGATGACCCTTGTTTTGTGAATGTTTAGTATAAGGCCCATTTCCTCACACACTTCAGTGAGCAAGTCACCAATGATTTGGAGTTCATCTTTCTGAGTGCTTGTATCCCTTCTGCAAAATGTTTCTTGATGACTGCTCAGTTTTGTGTGTATTCGAGACTGGGACTGATAGACTTTGTGACACCTCAGCTATGTGGATGGGATGACATCGCACGTGATAAGCTTCAAGCCTCTTCCCTCTCACGTTTCAGTGAGAGTCAATGTTGTCTTGCAGCTCTGCCTCCAAACTCACACAAGCATGGTCTGCAAATTGACGTCAGAAATTGAAGTCACTGTGGTTCTAGAGAGGAGATAATACAAACCAAACAAGTTTGCTTTTTCTCCTGTAGAGTTGCTCCACACCAACAGGAAACTTGTTCAACCAGCAGATGGTTCATTTTAAGTTTTGAAGTCAACTCACAAGTGATGAACAGGACAAAGCAGGGAAATGCTTTCTGTTTGGTATTTAATCATTCACCGAGGGTGGACAGCACTGGCAATGCTGGCATGGATGGGATCTCGTTGCCCCTGAGTGAGAAGGGGGTTAAGAAGAGGGTCTGGAATCGCACTTAGGCCATCCAGGTAAGGACAGGGAGATCTTTCCCCGAAGGACAACTCTGAACCAGATGGGTTTTTAAAATAATTCTGTCATTTGAAGTCATTTTCAGCCCCATTAACCAAAGTGCACTGTTACTCTAAACAATACTGAAGAATAGTTTTATGCAAGTTTATTGAAATTTTACTTTTAAATGCAGTCATTTTACATAGAACATGGAAGAGTGCAGCAGAGGAACAGGCCCTTCGGCCCACAATGTCTGCAACGAACACGATGCCAAATTAAACCAAATCTCTTCTGCCTGCACATAATCCATATCCCTCCACTCCTTGCGTATTCATGTGTCTATCTAAAAGCCTCTTAAATGCCACTATTGTATCTACTTCTACCACCACCCCTGGCAGCCTGTTCCAGGGACCTGCCACTCTGTGTAAAAAACTTGCCCCGCACATCTCCTTTAAACTTTCCCCCTCTCACCTTAAATGTATGCCCTTTAGTATTTGACATTTCTACGCTGGGAATAAGATACCGGCTGTCTACTTCATCTATGCCTCTCATAATCTTATAAACTTCTATCAGCTCTCCCCTCAGCCTCCAACACTCCAGAGAAAAACAAGTTTTTCACTGTACCTCGGTACAAGTGACAATAATAAACCAATACCAATACCAACCTCTCCTTGTAGCTCATACCCTCTAATCCAGGCAGCATCCTGGTAAACCTCTTCTGGACCCTTTCCAAAGCCTCCACGTCCCTCCCAGAACGGGGTGACCAGAGTTACACACAATACTCCAAGTGTGGCCTAACCATGTGCAACCTAAACCATTTGTGCTGGTTTATTTGTATTTGGCAACATACAAGTGATTTAAGCAGAAGTCCAAGACATAAAAACATAAAATACAAGAGCCACAGTAGACTCATTCAACCCACACACTCGTGCCAACATCCAATAACAGCTGACTTAATACCTCAGCACCTCTTTCCTGCACTAGGTTCCATTTCCTTTTATTCCCTTAATATCTAATAAGCTACCAGTGAGTGTTTTGAGTTCACTTGATGACTGAATCTCCACAGGCACATTGGATAGAGAGTTCCAAAGATTCACCTTCTGGATGAATTTCTTCTCATCTCAGTCCTGAATAGCCAACCCCTTATTTTGAGACTGGAACCCTTGGTTCTAGACACTCCAGCCAGGGAAAATATTATTCCACATCTATCTGTCAGACTTTTGTGTCTTTTAATTAAATCACCCTCATTCTTCTAAACTCTCCATGTACGGACCCAGTCGGCTTACTCTCGCCTCATAGAAAAGGCGAATCTTCATTGCATTCTCTCTATCACAAGTGTCGAGGTTAGCGTAACGTTATTACAGCGCCAGCGACCTGGGTTCAACTCCGGCCGCTGTCTGTAAGGAGTTTGTACATTCTCCCTGTGCCTGCATGGGTTTCCTCCGGGTGCTCCGGTTTCCTCCCACATTCCAAAGACAAACGGGTTAGGAAGTTGTGGGCATGTTATGTTGGCGCTGGAAGCGTGGAGACACTTGCGGGCTGCCCCCAGAACACTACGCAAAAGATTCATTTCACTGTGTTTCGATGTACACGTGACTAATAAACCTCTGCATTGCTGGGCAGATGCCAGTGTTGCAACTGCACTGGAACAGCTTGGCTCCAGCTGCAGCCAGTTCTGGAGCGCTGATCTTCAATGTGACAGCTAAATGTAACCACTAGTGTATTCGGTGCCCTCAGCCAGTTCACCATGTTATATGCAGTGCATTGAACTGGCGGAAGACTGGCTGCTGTGACGGTGAGAATCTCAGGAGGAAGATGGATCATCCACTCAATATTTCCAGCTGAACATAACTACAAGTGGTTCAGCCTTGTTCCTCACATGCTGGTCCAAGCCATCATTAAGGAGGAGGATGTTCTTGGAGACCCCTCCTCCCATTGGCTCTTTAATTGTTCATTATCATTCATGACCAGATGTGGAGAGAGCACAGAGCTTTGATCTGATCCCTTGGTTGTGAGATCACTTAACTTTATCCATTGCCTGCTGTTTTGGCTGTTTAGGATGCATTTAGTCCTGTTCACTAGACTGGAACCTCATTCTTAATCATTCCCTTCTGTACTCATTGAAACAGGTTCCATCTCCTGGCTCGCTAGTAATAGTAGGATGGGGGATACGCTGACCCATGAGGCTACTGATTGTGGTGCCACTCCTGCTGATGGTTCACAGTGTCTCATGGATGCCCAGTTTCGAGCTGTTCTGAGATCAATCCCCCTTGTGGGTGTCCTCAGTGTGAGAACCTGGAGTGGTCACTTCTACCACAGCGATCATGGACAGATGCATCTGCCACAGGAAGGATGAGATCAGGTAGGTTTATCTGGCCTTCCTCGCTCTCCCCACCCAACATCAACCCGCTGAGTTCCTCCAGCAGATTGTGTGTTGCTCCAGATTCCAGCATCTGCAGTCTCTTGTGTCTCTAGGTTTCTCCCTCCTGTCGGTTCACTCATTACCTCTCACAGTCCCAGGCTGGCAGTGATGTCCTTCAGGACTGGGCTAGATCAGACTGTGCTGGTGTTCCCAGGCCACTCTTGGTGATGAAGTCCCTCACCCGGAGTGCATTCAGAGCTCTTGCAACCTTCACTGCTTCTTCCAAGTGTTGTTCAACATGGCGGAGCACTGGCTTGTGAAGCCAAGGGAGGACGGTGAGTGGTAATCAGGAGAGCCCAGTGTTTGACCTGACACCTTGAAAATTCATGGGTGCTCCATGCCTCCTGTACAACACTGCACCACCCCCTCCAGTGGGACAGGGTGGGCCCAGGAACTGGGATATTTACCTTCCAAATTGTTTACTGTCCTTGCCTTTTAATTTTCAGTGATCTGAATACGAGGAGTCCCAGGTCTTTCTGAACACCAACACCTTTCACTCTCTCACACCGAGAAAAACTCTCCCCCTTTCTATTTTTTCTACCAAAGTGGATGAGCTCACAGTTTTTCACATGATGTTCCAACTGCCCACTCACAGCCTTGGGGTCACTCACACTTCATACTCAGAGAAAATTCACAAGGATGTTGCCGGGACCTGAGGACTTGAGTTACAGGGAAAGGTTGAATAGCTTTGGACTTCATTCCCTGGAGCACTGGAGAATGAGGGGAGATCTTATAGAGGTGTACAAAATTATGAGGGGAGTAGATAGGGTGAATGCATGCAGGCTTTTTCCCCTCAGAGACACAAGAAATTCTGCAGATGCTGGAATCTGGAGCAACACACAAAAACTGCTGGAGGAACTCAGCAGGTCAGGCAGCATCTATGGAGGGAAATAAACAGTCGACGTTTCGGGCTGAGACCCTTCATTAGGATCCTGATGAAGACCCTTCGAAGGTCCTGATGAAGGGTCTCAGCCCAAAACATCGACTGTTTATTTTCCCTCATGGATGCTGCCTGACCTGCTGAGTTCCTCCAGCACTTTTTGTGTATTTTCCCCCTCAGGTTGGGTGAGTCTAGAACTAGAGGGCATGGGTTTAGGGTGAAAGGTGAAATATTTAAGGGGAATCTGAGAGGAAACTTCTTCACTCAGAGAGTGGTGCAAGTGTGGAACAAGCTGCCAACGGAAGTGGTGGATGTAGGTTCAACTGTAACATTTAAGAGAGGTTTGGATAGGTACATGGGTGGGAGGGGTTTGGAGGGATATGGTCTGGGTGCAGGTAGATGGGACTAGGCAGAAGATCAGGTCGGCATGGACCAGATGGGCCAAAGGGCCTGTTTTCTGTGCTGTAGTGCTCTATGACTTCACACCGCCACGTGGCTCAGTACCTGCCAGAACTCTGGAGTAGGTCACATTTAGTGCCTTCACCCATGTGGTTGATGTAGGTTGTGAACAATTGGGACCCCAGTGCTGATCCCTGTGGCATCCCACTAGTTACAACCTCCCCATCCCAACAGGAACAACTGACTCCTACTTTCCATATTCTGTCCATTAGCTGATCCTCAAAATAAGTCAGAATATTATTCCAGTCCCTCTGATTTTGTTTAACAACCTCTGGTGGATAGCAGATAAGATTTCTTTATTAGTCACATGTACATCGAAACACACAGTGAAATGCATCTTTTGCGTAGAGTGTTCTGGGGGCAGCCCACAAGTGTCGTCACACTTCCAGCGCCAACATAGCATGCCCACAACTCCCTAACCCATACATCTTTGGAATGTGGGAGGAAACTGGAGCACCCGGAGGAAACCCACGCAGACACGGGGAGAACGTACAAACTCCTTACAGGCAGCGGCAATAGTATCTTATTGAAGGCCTTCTGAAGGTCCAAGTACACCACATTCTCTGGTACCCCGATCTACTCCGTTAATTACATCCTCAAAAAATCTCTTAGCAGATTGGTCCAACATGATTTCTCTTTCAAGACTCTATCCAATCCTACTCTTATTTTCAAAGCACCCTGTTACCATGCCCTTAATAATAGATTTCAACACATTAAGTTACATAGAGGTTTGGTTAAAGGATGGGAAACAGAATCTTTTTCTGGTTGGTCAACCTACCGACCCGCACGTCTTTGGGAGGTGGGGGCAAATTAGAGAACCTGGAGGAAGTCCATGGGGTCACAGGGAGAACATGCAAACTCCACGCAGAGAATACCGGAAGTCAGGATTGAACCCAGGTCGTTGGAGCTGTGAGGCAGCTGTGCCACTGTGAACCTCTTTTGGTCGAGCCATAGATTTATGCAGCACCCAAACAGGCCCTTCGGCCCAACTCATCCATGCCGATTAAGTTGCCTACCTGAGCTAGTCCCATTTGCCTGCATTTGGCCCATATCCCTCTGAACCTGGAATAATTCTGTCAGTCCCAATTCCTGCCTCCTCCATGGCCCTGAAAGTTATTTGATCTCATGCCGATCCAATTCCCTGTTTCCAGCACCTGTACAGAGTTGTTCCTACCCTCTCTGTAACTGAGCTCCTCCTCACATCCCCTTTTCACTTTTGCCCGTCACTTTAAATTTGTGACTCCTGGTCCTTGAAGAATCCACCAATGGGAACATTCTTCTGAGAGAAAAGGGCCAAAGAACAGTAAAGAGAAGGGAGGTAAAGAAGCGGCTCAGGTTTAGGGTCAGAGCAGCGGACAAAATCCATGAGACTGGTCACTGGGCAGACAATCAGGTTCTAGAGATACAGACAGGTGGGGTGTAGGGGGTGAGAGAGCCAACAGTCAGTGACACCCCACCCCCCTCATGATCCCCATGTAAGTGAGGGTACACCTACACGTGCACAATACACAGATGTTTAACATGCACTCCATAGTTAAATTCCTGCACATGCCTGTGCCAATGGAGTAAGTCCATGAAGTGCCAGGAAATGTATCTACCAACACAAGGACTCTTTCTGGAACTGTTTATTCTTAACAACATAAGAAATAGCAGCAGGAGTAGGCCATTCGGCCCCTCAAACTTGCCCCACTATTCATCAAGATCATGACT